>NW_024044237.1:38886109-38939696 GCF_014851395.1 Micropterus salmoides
TGTGTGTTGTGTTGTTGTTGTTTTTTACAGTGTGAACATGTCACGTGGACTCTGATCTTTTACAGTTCAGATTCGAGCCGCTTTCCTCTGTGGTCCAAATCAGAAATCAGATCTAAATCCGATTTTTTCAAATGTGACCTCAGTCTGGACGTATCTTGACTGTATGTGTATTCAGCCAGTGAGCAACAGACTTTGAAAATAATAAAATAAATTTACATTTACTCATTTGGCAGATGCTTTTATCCAAAGCGACTTACATTTGAGGAACAACATCCAAGCATCAACAGAGCGTCAACTACAGATCTACAACTGACAATATACTATAAGAGCTCACAGTTACATACATCAAGGGTAGATACCGAGGGAAGGAAGTGAGTTAACAAAAAGTACAATCAATACAAGATCATTGTAGGGATAGAAGAAGAGCACAGGAAGTGCATGTTAGAGGTTAGAAGTTAGAGGTGTTATCAGAGGAAGTGTTCTCGGAAGAGATGAGTTTTCAAGAGCCTCTTGAAGTCGAGAGGGACGCCGCTGCTCTGATGGCGTGCGGTAGCTCGTTCCACCATCGTGGCGTCACAGATGAGAACAGGGACTGAGGTCGCTTTGTGTGAAGGGACGGCAAGGAATTAATTAATCCGTTAACGCGATAATAACACGTTAATGTGCCCGGCTCTAGTTTCGACTTGCTTCTTGTAAAACTATGACTGTATTTCATAACGTTGTTTATACTTTCTTGTAAAGTTGCGATTTTATTTTCATATATTATCTGATGTACCTCTCACAATGGAGAGTTGGCCTCGTTCATAAGAGTGAAAAACGACTTTCTTCAGAGGAAAGAAACATGTTGAGTGTTTATCTGACAGTTTGTAGAGTGATGGGAGGTCGGGGCCTTCTGAGGGCAGGATACTGGTTTATGCTCCTGTTGGTGGTTTGGTCTCATGATAATCACACTTGGTCCTCCATATTATTACACACTTCACCAGAAGCGTGCAGTGGTGCCTGATGGGATTCCTCCTCCTCCTCCTCAGAGACGTCGTGACAACCAGGGTCAGTGATTTGTCTGCTGACAGCTTCCTGTTCTCTCCCGCTGGATAAACAGAAACCGATCAGACTCCAGACGACACACAGGAAGAAAGAACCAGAGAGGAAGTCCTCGTCAGATTCTGACACGTAGTCTCTGATCGCAAATAAACTTAGGAATCATAAAAAGAAGCTCCTTATGACTGCGGCCACAGCCTCCATCCATACACTGCAAACAACTGCTAATAGCTGAATCTGCATATGTTTAATGCCGACCGTGTGACTTGTAAACAAATAAGAAGTTGTTGTTTGTTTGTTTGTTTCTCATGTGACCACACATTCATCCATTTTACTCACCCTGTGATGGAGAGAGGCCCGTGGAATACGTGATAAACAAATTTAAGTTCAAAAAACAGATATTTGCCAGTCAGAATGATTTTTTAATGTTAAAAGAAGGTTATGATATTAGGCTGCACTCATAGCACGACGAAACGAAATCTGAAATCCAAGATGGCGCAACGATGCAGTCCTGTCCCGTGTAAATAGTCTGCGTGTTTCTGGTTTTTCAAACTTTTTTCAACCTGAAACTTTCCTGCATTACCTGCATTATAAAAATAATGACATTATGTAAGTTTGTTTAATTAGCAGGGGTTTGGTGATTTGAGCCAAAAGACCTTGTGGAAGTCGAAGTCAAGTTTTATTTATTTGATATATTTATTTATTTACCGGGACAATGCACATTAATTAACACTGTGGTTTACACTTGAATATAATGTGAAAGACTTAGCTACTAACCTTTTAGCTGTACTCTAATTCTACATTCTTACATTTTGTCATTTAAGGAGGTGGTATTTTGCTTTTTGCTTTTTCCAGTCCAGCCCAAAGTGAGTTCCCATCTCCCACAGAAAATGCTCTGAACTGAAAACAGCTGGTTTGTAGTCCAGCCGCTTCCCTTTCACGCCCTCAGAAACAGCGAGCTGCAGCACACAGCTCTCCTCTCCCTTCCAAACACTAGCTGCCCTCCAGGCAGTCAGTGGACAGAAAGTTGTTCCTGTGATGTAGAGACAGAGCTCAGTTAAATATAAATATACTGATACAACTAGGAGACATATCTGAAATCTACGTTTCACTAAGGCTGATTACACGGTATTTTGCACATACAAACACCGCAGCAACATGTCTACAGATGTAAGTTGGACAGGACTGTGTGTACGACTGATTTAATGAGACACAGAGAAGACCTGTCGGCCCTGACACTACAGCTTTCACTGCGGTTGATTCTGACTCGGTTCCTGTTGAAATTTCCAACTTAGAGCTTGTAAATTCTGACTTCCCATGTCAAATGTAACACACCATCAGTGTCAGACTGTGGTACAGGTACTGGACTCCACAGAGACACCAGCATGTCTAAAAATATCATTTTGACTTTTCCCTCAAGGTTTGTGTCGAGAGGTCTGAGGTCACAATGAGGGAAACTACCGAGCATCCCAACAGAGCAGGACTTTGTAACGTCCAGGTGTGTCGTGGATGTTGGAGAGACAAAACTCTCCCAGCTCTCTCGCAGTCTTCCAGTCTTCCTGTCTTTGTCCTGGTGAGAACTGAGCATGCTCCGGCCTCCTTCAGGCCTTGACTCTGACTCTGATCTCTCTCCTCCCCATCTGCCAGCGTATTGTTGTCCTGGTGTGAACGCCGAGAGCAGCTCGTCGCAGCCTTTCTCAGGTCGACTCCGATGACACAATAGTCTTTTGTCTTGTACTCAACGAGCACTTCCTGTCCTGCTCCGTGTCCTTACCTCCAGCCCCCGCTGCACAAACGACCTGCTGACAAACGGGAAAAACCTGAAGACAAACTGGGACAAAAGTCAAAGTCCTGGAAGAACACAATGAGCTGCAGCGTGAAATATGGAATTATTTAATCGCCTTATCACTTTTAGCTTTTGTCTGGGTGTTGGGAGGAATGAATAGAAGCTGGCTGACATCCTGGACACATCATGATTTCATTCTTCTTCTCTGTCACAGACTGTAGACACACCCTGTTTACACGCAGCAGTTTTATTACAACTTCAGTAGAATCTGTCTCCTGTGAGTTCTGGGGAATATTCAACAAACTGAGCTGCAGACGACATCCTCACATTACAGAAAGGGTTTATTTGCTCCTCTCTGCCTCTCTCAGTTTAGTAGTTTGAGATAATAAATTATGATTTATTTAATATTATGGCCCTTTTCTGCAACCATTTATCTTCTCATGATATCACACATTTTCATTTTTTAAACTGCAGCCAACTGTGTGCATGTTGACTGAGCCAAACATCAGCTCATTGACACTGAGGTCACATTAGAGTTTAAGAGCAGGAAAACAAGAAAACAACATACATACATGTACAATAAGGACAAACAGTTACTTCCAAAGTAATACATTATAGATCAGTAGTTTCTGTCGTGTGAAAGTAATTAGTTATATTACAGTTTTACTGTCTCTGAGTTGTAAAACTTTACACTACTTTGCATTACTTTAGAGTTACTTTCACTGCTGTTTAATGGACACATTATTGTGATAAGTAAGATGTGAGGTGGGTTCTAGTGATGTGCAGAGTGATATCTGTGGATCGGGTGGGTCTTTGTCATAAAAATTAACTTTCTGATTAATAGTCTCCCCATTTAGGCCCCTCCCACTCAAAGCAGAGACCTTCTGCTACGTTTGCTCCTCCCGTCACTGCCGACCCCGTTTTTCGCTTTAAAACTCCAGGTAGCGTTTTAGTGAAGACGGGCAAAAACGGAGGAGTGTGGACGGGGCCTAAGAAAGATGCTGTGCACGAGGTAAAGCAGCGTAATGTCATTGGTTATTTGAATCCCCCGACACTCCGACAGGATGGGCGCATTAACGGTGCTTTCGGAAAGCGAGCACTTGCCGCTTTAGCTGCCGCCAACAACGGCGATGTTCTGTTTTCTGAATCGGCTCCATCGTCAACTGAGCTGAGCGCGTTTTCTCAGCACCTCGTGTGTTGCAGATGTGTGTGTCTTCTTCAGATCACCATCAGGAAGTGGTTTGTTCTGCAGCCTCGGGGGAAACACAGAGAGAACTTTACTCTGGGAGTCTGGCTCTGTTCTGTCTGCAGCTTCTGAGAAGTGTCAGAACATCTTTCCCATAATGCTTGGAGTTTCTTGCATATCTGAAATCCTGCCCACACACGGCACACTGACCATGTAAGGCTGTGCTGGTCCTGCGTTTCAGGGTTTTTCTTACAGACACTCTGTTCCCTCTGTGGCCTCTCAGGCCTGCAGACTTCCTGGAAACAAGGCCTGCTGGCATGCGACAGGCCTCCAGGATCTGGACCTGGATCAGACAGAGATGGAGTCTGTTTACAGCGGCCTGGTTCAGGCTGTCCGCTAACGTCTGAACGAGAGCATGACGCAACTCGGGCGGCTGCAGGTTACTGGAGGTCAGTGTGCTGCTTCACTTTCATTTGATGCAGAAACATGAAGTTTCAAGGAAAATGGAAGGAAGTGCTCAGATCCTCTTCTGAAGTAAACGGAAATGCAGCAAATCTTCACATGATTGAAGCTGAACCATGAAATGTTTCACAGGAAAATTACTTCAACCAGCAACAGACTCAGTGGATTAACTGAACTGTTCAGTCTGTTGCATCAGATTTTATGAGCTCTTCATGTGTAAAGTAACTAAAGCTGTCAGATAAATGTAGTGAATATAAAATCCAATATTCCCCTCTGAGACGTTGTGGAGTAGAAAGTGGTATTACTGTGCTGATGTCTGCAGCTTCACACCTGTGTACCCGCTAACACAACATCCCTGCCAACAGGCTGCAGGTTCCTCAGGTGAGACCTCACCTGCTCAGGTGCACATCAGGAGCAGATTTACTAGCATTATTTAGATGAAGGAGGCGACCTGCTGATCCACCTCAGCTGCTCTCTCCTGTACTAACCTTTAACCTGGAATTAAACGGAGGAGGTTATAGAGGAACAACAGAAGTTGGCTGACCAGGCTGCAGGATTAAAGGACCCTACAGGTGTTTTCAGTTTTTCTTGTTGATCATTTCAAATCTATTAATTTTCAGATTAGATTTCCTTTCAGGCAGCTGCTGGTTTCCCTTAATATCTATCAATGTTTGCGGCAAACAGCAGCGCTGGTAGATGCAGCAGCCTGCAGCTCCTTCAAACCCAGCTGCACTTTTATTTTTCATCTGTTTTTTTCTGGCTTATTGCTGAAACCATCATTTCCTCTGACAGAAATACAGACTTTGGATAAGGAATTGGGGCTTTTGGATTACAGAGCAGCAGACCTTAGACAATCCACCAGCCAGAACCAACCAGCCGGACCAGGCACCACCGCCTGTGATCACTCAGAGGAGCGGAAAGCCATGCTTGGACTTAATGCTGCTCCTAAAGGTCCGCTCTGGACTAAATGAGACTGTTGAGCCCACATCGTAACAGAGACCTGCCCCATCAACATCCTGGAACAAGCACTTGGCGGGCGTCCCGTGTTCTGAGCTGTCAGCACAAGACTCCGGTGAGATGAGAGGAGCTGGAAGCTAAATAAGAAGCCACGTCAAGAAAAGAATCAGAAGATCTCAGAAGTCTTTATAATTTTAAGAGATATTTTTAATGCAGCTCTCATGATGAGTCAAATCCATGACTTTGTTTATAAAACCTCAATCTGTGGACATAATCTTCCCCCTCAATCCCCTTTCTTAAAATATCCTCATTATTATTCCATTAGAAACAGAGTCACAAACAGATTTCATGGCAACAAGCAGAAAACACAACAGACCAGCATGTGTTAAAGATGCTCTCAGATAATCCTCTCGCCGCTCAGCGCAGCTATAAAAACCGCTGCAGCTCTCCAGAAACAGGACGAGCTGACGAGCTAAAATAGCAGCAGACGTCTGTTCTGCGTGTCCTAAAATATGAGTGTAAATATTTATAACGTTGCTCATCGGCTGTGTCACTGAGTCAGCCTGCAGGATTAGCAGCGCCAAGCTAACGTGCTACTGATGGGAGTGTATTAGCAGAGCCTCAGGAGGTCTGTTCAGTGTGTGTGCGCCCAGCAGGCAGTTTGAACCAATAATGACTGTTAGCATTAGCATTAGCCTCCTCCCTGAAAGCACACAGAGCTGCTGCAGCATGCAGGGGGGTGGACAAAATAACAGGAACACCTTAGAAGACATGTCACACAACATAACAGACTGCAGTCTGAAGGAAGATCCTGCCAGCGTGAAGCAGCTGGAGCTCATCAGCAGACCTGAAATTCTGTTCTGAACACATCAGTTGGATTAGGATCAGTTCACCCAAATCCACTTGTTCTCTCCCTCTTCCAGATAGTTTTGTATTTGTCCCGGTATTTCTGCCTCCCTGAAGGTGCCCAAAACATTATGTACATAAAGCCTTCAGACTGCAAGAAGCCTGTCACATGATTCTGTAATATCAGGCTGAATGTCCACAAGGAATATTTCAGAAGTGTTTGTAAAGTTTAGAGTTTCCTGAAAGACATTTTTCATGTTTTACAAACGTAGACACACATTCGCAGCCAGTTGTTGCTTCTGACTTTGTGATCAGTCGATTTTAATCCGTACAGTTCATCGTTAATCTGTATTTTTTGTACGCCATGCATCCTGTTGTTGTTCCTATAGCACTCATCACTCTATAATAAACAACTCACTTAAGACACATTCATTGGCTGCAACTCATTTTAAAATTTGTACAGTTTAACTATCCTCATTATCTACAGCAGTTTTTGGCACCGTATTGCTCAGCATATAATTTCAGACATTCTACACAATCTGTCAGAAAAGCAGCAGGAAAGAGAGCGTTTATGGTTAAATCTCCTTCAGGTGGAATAACTCACCTTCAGTCATACGATCTCCAGCATCATTTCACAGGTTTAAAAAGGGTTTGTCTTCTTACTTTAGTTAAACTGTTCAGGCTTCAGATGATGCTTTGCCTAAAATAATTTACTAAATATTCAGTATTCGTTATTTGTTCACGACCTTTCTGTGTTTGTATTCACCTTTTCTTTTTGATGTTTGTGTGTCTGTCTTAGTTGTAGTCAGTCTGTTAAATTGTTGATTGTTGTTGTTTTTGTCTTTCCTATCATTGTAATGTCTTTAATGTTATCTGCAGATCAGCGGCTCGGTCGGACCTCGTCCTACAGCGCAGCTTTCTAACTCACAGTTTCAGTTTGTGAGGACGTGAAACACTGATCTCTGATGTGGCATCAGTGTCACTGCTCCAGGTAGTATCATTGTATACAGTAGTACTGCATAATGTAGAGTCTTATTTTACCATCATGTTCTGCTGTATTACTGTGAGGACTGTCCGAGAGAAACCAGCAGCTGTGCAGTTTGTCTGTGTGTCCATGTGTCGTATGTAAATGCTGTTACTCTTTGTCCCTCCCCAGGAAGTCAGGAGGAGCAGAGAGGTCAAAGGTCAGACAGCTTTCGTCTCTGCTGCTTCTTCCTGTGTTTGTGTTCAGCCTGCAGATGTAATTTGCTGTTGACAGTAAATGTTCCTGAACTCAGCGTCCTGCAGGTTCAGTGTGATGCACAGTGTTTCTGACTGTGCGGCTGCAGCACTGAAAACAATCCAAACCTATAAAAAAATTCTCTGAAACTTTACTAAAAAACTTCAAACCTTAACAGTCAGATCCTTTACTTAAGTAAAAGTACTAATACCACACTGTAAAATTACTGTTACAAGTAAAAGTCCTGAATTACTTTAGTAAAAGTATGTAAGTATAATCAGGAAATGTACTAAAAGTACTTAATGCAGTAAAATGTCACCTGTGACTTAACTATTATCATTATCATTAGATTATTATTCCTCATGCAGTCATGTATTTACTGCTGTAGCTGTTGAGCTGTCAGAGCCCAAAGTGATGCCTTCACAATGATTCGTTATGTCCGACCAACGTTACACAGCTCAACAGTATTAACAAACATTCAAATGATCTAAATAATCAAAAGGAAAAGCAGCAAATCTTCACATCTGTGAAGCATGAAATGTTTGCCAATTAATCGACTAATCGACTTGTATAAACTGTTGGAGTTTAATTTATAGCAAAACATCATATTTTATAAACTCTCTGTGTGTTTGTGTGTAAAAATCTGACTGTAAAGTAACTGAAGCCGTCAGATAAATGTAGTGAAGTAAAAAGTACAATATCTCCGTCTGAGATGGAGCAGAAGGAGAAAATACTCAAGTAAAGCACAAGTACTGCAAATATGTACTTAAGTCTTACCTAAGACTAAAACTGCATTAAAAACATATAAAACTATTCTAAATCTTTCTGCAGCAGTCCTTCGTTCATACTTACATGTTGCTTTTTATTTTCCTTTCACTCATTAGTTTTGGCTCCTCGGGGTTAATCAGAGGACCATTCAGATCACCTGTTGCACGGAGGCTTGCAGTGATGGAGAGCAGCTTGGTGATTCCCCTCTTGGCCAGTCAGGGCGTGACGACGCCCGTTTCTGAGGGCACAAGAGGGGCGCTGTACAGCCGAGCTTTGACCCTTCGTTAATCTGGTGAAGAACTCACTTTTCTGTAACTTTCTGCTTTTCACCTTCCAGTGTGGACGTCTGACAGAAATGGGCCAGGTTTGATTTGTAGCTCGTCCAGCCCGTCCTCACGGGCCAACTATTAAACTGCTCATTACAACCCTTGTTTAAATGATAAATATCCTCTTGCCGTACGACGGTATCAACAGATGAAGTGAGAAGACTTATGGCAACAAAGTCCGCGTAGGAGGTTGATGGGCTGGACTTTACTCGTGAAACCAAGTTGCCTAAATGTTGAGTTATTTCGAGTTTAAAGCTTATGGATGGCGTTACTGACTTCTGTCACTTGACTTCCGTAATTTTACTTAGTTTAACCCAAACAACTTTTCCTAACCAGGTGGTTCTGTTGCCTGAACTTAACTGAACTACCTTCCTTAAATACCATGTTTTCAATGCGTCAAACATCACGTTACTTAATTCATGGGACGTACATCACATCCGTGAAGCCTGTTGATGGACTGATTAAAAAAAACACTCACATGTGTGGTTTTGGAAATTTGACCATCGACCTAAATTATCATGAAGTTATGAGGACGTGTTGCGCACAGCGAAAAGTCTCGGCCTTCAGTTTGTAGCTTCATGTCGTGGCTACTTCGTCCTCCTATGGAAACGACAAAATGACCCAACGCACCTAACGGTAACGTTAGCTAAAGCTAGCACTAATGGTGGTTAAGGCTACATGAAACGCTACAAAAAGCTGCCTAAGACGCTAAAAATAAACGCAAAAAAACACAAAACTCAAAACACCAAAGTTATTGCTAACACTAGCTGGCTAACGCTAATAATACTACGAATAACAAAAATTGGTGTTGGCTTTTTGTTTCACACGGCAACCAAACACTGAAGGTCGTCTAATCGTCTAACCATCCACCCTCCCCGCCACCTCCAAATTAGGAATATTCTGGTCATTTACATCGTAAATCTGCTGCTTTCCCGGAAGTTTCACATGCAAGAAGTCGCTCATAACGTAAAATTTGGTCCAACTATCGACCCAAGCTGTCGTTTTCTGGAGGACGGGCTGCACGTCTACCACTGAAAAGGACTAGGTTCCAACACGTTCTCTTCTCAGGGCGTCAAATTTGACGTTTAAGGTACCCATATATATATAACACCTTTTTAACATGTGGTGTACCTTAAAACTTAATATTATTTGCTAAAATCACTGAATTGATCCTGCCAATTTTTGGGACAGGCCTTTAATTCCTCTCGCACCAAACTGAAACGGGCTACTATGAAACAGTTTGTTTATTTCCAACAGAATATTACTGTTAGAAATGAAAATGAATGAATAATAAACGTCATTCATTTGATCTAGCGCCGACAGACAGAGAGCATGACAGGATTTAAAATTTGGATAAATTTTTCTGAAAAGCTTTTTTATGTGTTTGATGGATGGACCCTTACAGACTAAAGGCAGATAAATAATCAAGGAACGGTCACATTCGGACTTAACGAGCGCTTCAAAGGTAACGGGAGTCGGCACTTTTCATCTCTTGTACCAGGCAGGTTACAGCGGTAAATCTATAAGAATCAGACTTTGGGGCTCGTTGTTTCCGTTAAATGAACTGAACGATTGAACTGTGGAGAATCTAACTGATCTTACGATGTGCAGCATGTTCATACTGACATGTTGATCATCAACATTGTTATTTGTATTAATGATCAGAGCAGCTTAGAAACAGCTAAAGCGGCGACCCCGCGGGTTTAAGAGGTTTTATACATCCAGAGAACTTCTATAAAAACCAGACCAGGCTTCTAATGGAGACCTGCGTTTATTCGTCTAAACGTGTTCCCACAGCAGGCCAGGAAACGGGGCATTATATACATATATGCATTGTGGTTAGGTTTAGGAAAACATGGATGGGCTACATTGTTGTTACTTTAAAGGCTTAGGTCCTGCGGAAGCTGAAGGTACCTTGTGCTTTGAATACCGACCCTTTGTCACGCCTTCTCAAAGCGTCAGTATTTGGGGCCCTGGGATGTGACCGGGCTCCACCCACCTCAGTGTGTGAATCCTTCATAAACACAAATACTCCATATTTACATGCTAACATTCTTCGCTGCCTCTGCAGCACGTCGCTCTGTTTGTTGGTGCGTTCCCTGATGGAGGTGTGAATTACACCACCTGCACCAAACAACCAGAACAGGGACCCACTCCTACGAACAGAGCTCCAACGAGCTGCTAGCGGCCAGAAACATTTCCTGATGGCACTTAGCGAGGTTTCATTTGTCTAAATACAACAACACACAAAGAGGAGGTGTGGGGTGGACGAAGGAGTAGAGGAGGAGAATGTCACCTCCTCCTCCTCCTCCCAGTGAGATGAGTCAACACGCCAGAGCTGAGTCACAGCCTGCAGAGCGTCCTGCTGACACACACATGCAGCTTCATGCATTTCATTTCCACAGAGGGTGAATTTAAAGTCTAAAGAAACAAACAGTTGTCTGGCTGGCGAGTTAGCAGTTAGCTCGCCAGCTACAGGACAGGTGCATTTCAAAAAATTTGGAAATCATGGAAAAGCGCCAGAACCAGACTAAAAGAGTAAAGGCTCAGGAAAGTGTTTTGAGTTAATCAGCTGATCAGAGCTCTCGGGTTGACATTTCTGTGATATAAATTATTTTATTCTAAAACATTTAATACATTTTGAGATACTGGAGTTTTGATTCCCATGAGCTGTAAACTGTAATCACCAAGACTGAAACCTAAAGAAATCTTGGAATTTTTCACTTTATGTGTAATGAATCTAGAATATAAGAAAGTTTCACTTTCTGAATTTCAGAAGAAAATGAACAGGCACCGTGCCAAAAAGCATTTTATCCCGAGCTGAACAGAAACAAAACGGCTTGGTTTAAAAAGAATAAGGTTAAATAAACTTTATATTTGTGTTAATTCCAGGCCGTTAGACTTGGCCTGTCTGTAGTTTGGCCTCTGTAATGCACTGCGGGGCTTTGATGTCGTATTTAAAACACAGATTCCCTGAAAGGTGTCCTGGAGTAAATCAGCCGGTTCTTCTGCGAACACACCAACACCTGAGTCATCCCATAAATATCAGGATGAGGGAGGAGGAGGAGGGGGACGAAGAGTAAGTTCACACCCCATGTCCAAACACTGTCGGGGAGAGTCACGCTATTCTTAGACACACAGTGTTCAGTGTTTGCACGCTAGTGTTTCCCCGTGCAGACAGACAGAGCGAGGGTCTGTCAGAGTCTCTGAGTCACACGTTCACATAAACACAACGTTTTCAACAACACACAAACTCACCACCAGCAGACATTTCTTAGTATCCGCAGCCGGTTGTTCATTTGTGTTTTTGGGAATAGCTCACTGTCACAAACAGAGCAGTGAACTATTCATGCAGCATTATACTGCAATGCATAAAACACACGTCGACACGTCTGTGTCCTCAGCAGCGTACTGTTATTACTATTCCCAGTGACTAGTAGTGTAAGGGATTAATATTTCCAAAACAGTAATAATATTACAGATACTAACCCAAGTAACGCTGCGTTAACAGAACGCCGTTTTGTTGTTCTTAACATGGATGTGCAACTGTGGGGCAGCTCAGGGACAGTTCAAGTCCAGAAGCCGGACCTCATGTTGTTCAAGTCAGCTGTTCGCCAAAAAGCTGAATGGAGACCGAGTGAGAGAGACGTTCTTTCCACAGCTGGAAGCATCACCATCATCGTGTCTGTTCAACCGCTGACAAATCTACATCTGATTCATCGAAGTATCTGCTGAAGCTGCCAGTGACGCTTGGACTCATCGGGAGAGAGCGGCGTTAACGTTCGAAGTTCTGCTCTGATAAATGCATGTGCAGAAAAACAGTAGCTCAGAAGTTTGGAGAGACTTGCTTTGTTTGTCTTTAGTTAAATCCTGAATATCCAGAGTCTTTCCTGTTCAGCGTCCTCTGGTCTGAGAGGCTGCTGTGTTTGCTGTTTGTTGACTCCTCGGGTTCATTTTTGTTCCCCTAAAGTTCATTTCTAAAACGAGCTGCTGAATATAGTAACTAGTTACTTTTAATACCCAGTAATAAGTAAAGTAATTTTACTTATTACATTTCCTGAGTAACTTGCCCATCACTAGCCCTCGGCCTTTGTATCATACTGTGAGAAGCTGCTTCATTGACTCATCTTTCAGTGTGGGCACCAAACCAAAACCACTCACAACTGGGAGGTCAAAGGTCGTGGACCAGGCAGTCGGTGTATGACCGCAGAAAGACGAAGGAGGACGTTCCCATCTCTCCCTTCTCTCGGCTCTGTGTGTTGCAGAAGCGTCAAACATCAGGGGAAGCTAACATGCTAACATGCTAACATGATCATTTAGAAATGATTATATAAACGCAGGAAATGTGAGATGGCCTCTGTGAGTCTTTGATCTGCCCCGTCTCTCATCTCTGAACCGTGATTTTAACGACTCTCTCTTATTGCTCACTTTATTTTTGGTCTCTGTTCACTTGGATCTGGATCTGTTCTCCTGGTAAATCTGAACAGACCGATAAGAGCGCCGTGACTCTTCACTCTGACTGTGCGTCAGCGTTTAGCGGTTGATGGCTGGAAGGAGTCGAGGGGCGCGTGGCAGGGATCACTTGTTGTGGTTAACCCCGCCACAATAAAAGCCCCCCACCCCCACCCCAGCGAGTTCAGTGAATGAAGCCGTCTGAGACTTTCATCATTTCACTCTTGCAGCTGATTCATCCTGGGATCAGTCGACTCTCCGCTGTCCTCCTTCCTCCTGATGTTAGTGAGTAACTCCTCTCAGACCCCCCCACGGCCAGCTGAAGGGCGGCTGGAAGGAAATGAGAGGTTTGAGCCGAAAGAGGCTGATAAGGAAAAGACTTGAGTTTCCTGTGATCTGGTTTCCTGGCCTCAGATCAAAGTCTGTGGTTTGGACATAAATTAACACAAAGAAGATGACTGCAGTGTGAAACTGCTCCTTTTATTTCCCTCCAAATTACTGTTGTTTTAATTGGTATGTGTGTGTGTGGCAGGGGGGATTCATGGACCTTATAATAACACAGTTATACTTCAGCAGCGGTGTTCAAACAGCAGCCCGGGGGCCAGAAGTATAGAAGCATTTTGGCTCCCTGCTTCTGTTTTACAGCTGTCTAATGAACATACACGGGGAAACGATATGATTAGTTGACCATAAGAGAGTTGGTTCAACAACTTTCACTGAGCCATAAAAGAAACAGGTCGCTGTTTATCCTGCGTGGAAAATCAATGACAGTGAGTATGAACACGAGCTGCTGTTACCTCTTACTCCATAATGAGAATAATCTGACCTAATAAACGACCCTGAAGAGGTCAAAACTCCAGCAGAACAACGTTACTGTCAGACTAGCACATTTCACATGTAGCCTTCAGCAGGACCGTCCCTGCATGACTCGTCTCCTGCTCTAATATTCAGTCCTAAAACCTGAGATGGGACAGCTTTTATTCTCTTTGCACAGACACAAATGAACTGAGCAGCGCCACGACTGAAGGAGCATAAACACAAGAATAAAAAACACTCGTTGGGGATTGTTCACGACGAGTACTGGAAACAAAGATGTTGAAAATAAAAAGCTGGCCAGTTGTTTTTCCTCACACGTAGTTCTTCTTTGATTTCTACTAATTCTACTACAACTACCACTTGTACAACACATTCTCACTCCCTACTCGTTACATATTGATGCCTGGTCCACGCCCTTTAGCGTCACTTCCTACCACCCTGGCTACCCCTTTTACGCCATTTTTAGCAAATATGCAAAGCCCGGTAAAGTTAGCAACAAACAAAGGTACTTTTATTTGTCATATACACGTACAGGAATGTGTATGCATTTAACCCAACCCTGAAGGAAGCAGTGGGCCGCCGCTGTGGCCGACCACCTCCAGGTCGAATGCAGTGTCTGGTCAACGGCACTGACTGGAGAACCTAACATGTTTTTGATGGTGGGGGAAACCGGAGGAAACACACGCAGACACGGAGAGAACATGCAAGTCCACACAGAAAGGCCGGGGCGACCGAGGACCAATAAATATGCACTATATGCAATATCCAGTCACACTTTCAAAACATCACGTTTCGAACAAGCGGGAAGCTTCTGGTCTACAATATGAAGCCGACGGGGAAGTCCCTGAAACCTGCATTCTTTTGAAAATCCAGCAGGGGGCGACTCTTCTGGTTGCAAAAAGAAGTCCGGTTCCATTAGAAATAATGGGAAACTGTTTCTACCTCTCAGCTGATTTATTCCCTCAGTAAACACTTTCCTACGTACCCTCAACACTGAATTTAACCAGCGCCGTTGAAAAAGCTTATCAGGAGTCGGCTGTTCACTTTTTCTGGTGAGCGCATTTAGTTTTAAGACTGTTGTTCGCTGGACAAAGTTATCAGCCTGTTAACGTGAGTTACAGTTGCACTTAGCTAAGCAAGCTAGCTAGCTCCGTACACGGCCGTTAGCTCCACCGTATCGGTAGGCTTCAAAACGGCGGTCCACAAACCAACGGGTCTATACGTGACGAGTCAGGGAGTGAGAACGGGTTGGCTTGTAAAAGGTCAAATGTACAGACAACAGGAACACTTCGATTTCTAGGTAAGAAGTCCTTTAAACAGCAGCGGTTCCTCTCCCACCTTGTAGAAGAATGACTTTCACCTTCACCTCTGGTTGAGTGATAGTGAGACACTCGGTGTCGGTGAACTGCTGTCGGTGCGTAGATCGAAAGTTTCCACTTATTGGTCAGATTAAAATGGAAACTTTGCATTGAACAGACTTTTACGCTTCTTCTTCTGTTCATCAGTGCCTCGCAGCCACACCAGCCCCTATAGCTTTCACCACGATCACTATCATTTGAATGCAAATAAAGTTTACAATAAAAACCCAGCAGTGAGTCACGGAACTGCGTTGGACATAAATAGATCTTTCTCACGGTGATAATGACTCAGAGCCTGGATGCTTTTACATTTACACCTCTCTGATTTCTCTGATAAACTGAATCATCTCCAGACTTCAGTTAGTTTTCAGGATTAGGAAACAGAGCGCCCTGGGATCGTCCTGTCAGCACACGATGAGCCTCGTCGCTTTGATTCAAACCCCACGGCGGGTTTTTAGTCATTTCGGCGGTGAAACACTCATATCACAAACTGCTTCATCTGCTTACAGTCAGGGGGGTTCTGGGAAATGAACTGAGCGTTTAATGGCAGTGAGGTCTAATTTCACTAAACGCCTTGGCTCAATAAACACAGATGACACATCTGCTGTTTCTGCTCTCGTTTAGCTCGCAACAGGTTTCTGACTGGAGATTTAGTCGCTGTAGCTGAAGTGTTGGGAGCAGCAAACAGGCTGCTTAAATCTAATATGTCAGGATAATGTTCAGGTGTAGGGACGATGCTGGTTTGGAGTTAGGGTTATTATATGTATATGATCTGAGTGGAATCAACCCACATGTCATATGACCAAAGTTAAATGTTAAAATGCTGATGATGAAGCTAATATGCTAAACATCAGTATGGATTTGTCAAACACTGCACGCTAAATCTTACCATCTTAAAATGCACTTTGTCGTGTGTGTGTGTGTGTGTGTGTGTGTGTGTGTGTCAAAGTCAACACGTCTTCATACCTAAATGACAAATAGGTCGATAGTTCAGCAAAACACTTTAGCCTTTCCTGAATCAGTCCAGCGACAGACTTACCGGACGTTATGTAAGTCACGTGACATTTAACGTTGTAAAAAAGGGTCGTAGTTTGGTTAGGTTTAGGCAACACTACCACCTGGTTAGGTTTAAGATAAGATCGTCCTTTGGGTTAAAGTAAATAAACATAAGTCAGCTACGGCGTCTAACTTGAAACTCAAATGAACTCAACATTTACTTGGTTTTACACGGGACATAAACGCCGTTCTGCTCTTCCACGGACTGTTTATAATACCTCTTGTGACGTCCTCCTTTTCTCCCGGCCAGTAAACGTTGCTATAAACATAAACATGGGTCTTATTACGCTTAAGTATCATAATTGACCCATACGGCAGTTTTTCTGGTAAGGACAGGCTTGTCAAAGTCCTTGTAAAGGCAAGTCCCGCCACTTGGCAGCCATCTTGGTAACACCTCCAGCAACAAATTCTCACTCCCAACTCGTTACATATTCTCAATTGTTCAAGCCTTTGGGCGTCGCTTTTTAACGCCCTGGGGGTAATCCTTTAGCGTCATTTATTGATGTTTAAGGCTCCGCGGTCCAGTTAGCAACGCTTAGCCTCAACAAATATTTAACATCCGGTTAAACTTTCAAAATAAAATGCTAGCACAAATCTGTGGTGAGTGAACATGTTTAGCTCAGCATTGGCCCTCTAACGTTAGCTTGCTTCTTGCTTCAGCTACGAGCTACAGGAGGTTAACTCCGACTGCCATTCATTATGAAAGGTGTGACAGGTTGTCTGTCTGTGTGTGGCCCTGCGATGGACTGGCGACCTGTCCAGGGTCTACCCCGCCTTTCGCCCGATGTCAGCTGGGATTGGCTCCAGCCCCCCGTGACCCTGTACGCAGGATGAGCGGTTGAGGATGGATGGAACATCACGCTGTGTTGAAGAAGACTTGAAACTAGCGACTGAGACCATAAAGTCATCAGGAAATAAAAGAAATAAAAGGAAATAAATCAGCTGACAAGTAGAAACATTTTCTTTCTGCAGCCGCTGGAGTCGCCCCCTGCTGGCTGGCAGAGAGGTCGCAGGTTTAAGGCTCTTCAGCGCTGGCTTCAGTCGTCAGATCCGAAGGTTCCCGCTCTGCCGGACAACAAGGTAAAGAGCTGAAAATATTAAACACAGAGCATGCACTTGAACTGATTGATTGATTTTTTTTTAGGTGGCTAAAACACGTTAGCAGCAGTGCGTAGCTTAGCTTCAGTGGCAGTAAAAAGTGCTGTCTGCTGCAGGTAAAACGCTGACTGTGGAGAAGCGCCTCACACGGCCCTGCTCCTCCCTTTCAGCTTTAATGGTCATCACTGAGGACTCAGACCGGACTTTATGTTCAGACTGAAGGGTTCATGAAGAGCTGCTGCAGCTCCGTCCAGCTGATCTCTGAGCTATCTGATTAGAGACGTTTTGCTTCATTCAGAATCAATAAAAAAGGAATGATTGATGTATAATTGGGACGGGCTGATGTCAGCTGAGTCACGCAGCAGTTAGTGAGTGAAAGTCTGAAACGTTATGTAACGTCTGCTGGGTCAGACGTGTTTGTCCCGTCCAGATGTTGGGAATCTGTTGTTTATCTGGACTGAGACATAACTTCAGTCTGTGTGTGTGTTTACTCTGTTGGTCAGACAGGAAAGGAAGACGGTGTGTGTCTGTGATTAAAGCAGAGTTCCTGTCTGAGACTCTGTTGTGTCTCTCAGCTCCGGGTTTTCCCCTCTGACTCACTCTGAAACTCTGCTCTTCCTAAAATCATCTCAGCAGACCCTCCAACATAAATCTGACTCATTAAAAAACGCCTCTAAATGAATCATTCTTATTTTAAGGATTTTCTGTCACTCTCACTTTATTAGGAAACACTAGCTGAACCTGTAAAACACCAGTTTTAAATCAGGACTGAAGCCCCGAGCTGCTTCTGGCCCGCATGTCATACTCAGGAAGGAATTTTAACTTGGAAAAATGTCTGGATTTCAGCGTGTGCGCGCCCTCGTGTTTCTGTGTGTCTGCATTTTGCAAACAGTAACACTGCTGCACGACTCTCATCACTGTCCAAACTTAAAGAATCACAGCTGATATTTCTGGATGAAAGTCCTGCTTGCAGCTGTTTCTTCCAGTTACCTTTCATGATAAAACACGTTCTCACTCCAAGTTGTCACATGTGGACGGACGGTCAAGACCCGTCGGCGTCAGTTTGTAACGCTCCGGGGAGCCCCTTAGCATCTGGGGGAAACCCTGTAGCCCCAGTTTTTAACAGTAAAGGTAGGTGTAAGACATTTAAGAGAAAAGGGGAGGTGATGGATCAGTGGGTACGACACATGCCTTTGGTGTGAGAGGACCCGGCAGCGTGGGCTCGATGCAGAAGTCTAAACTAGCCTTAAAGATGGTGCTTTGTAGAAACCTGACAAAAACATCCAGCAGTGTAAATCAGCCAACAGAAGCCGAGGCTCATGGGTAGTGTAGTATTTCTACCTTTCTGCCAAACTGACAGGAAAGAACCTGAGTTCTCAGAAACAAAGTGAAAATAACTGAAGATGGTCAGAACATGAACCAGTGGTCCGGTCAGGAGACTCCTGAGCTTCTGTGTTGGTGAACATTAAAGAGATCATGAAAAGAACATTTTAACTGAACAATTCTACTTTCTTCTCTCACAAACTTCATGTGTCTTCAGTTCATCTCCTGCAGCTGTTCCTCGGCTCGCTCCTGTCAGCTCCGGGCCGCCGTGACTCAGTGGTTTCTCCAGTTTGGTTTCAGGCGTTCCTGAAATCCAGAAACTCCTTCATCCTGCCAGCAGTTAAAGGAAGGAGAGTCGGATTAAATGGAAAAGGGGTGGAGGGTGGAGACTAACAGAGAATGACAAGAATTAGGAAGGGCTTTCTTTATGCAAAGGAGATGCAAACGTCATGCAAATGAGCGGTTTGCGTGGTGCTGCAGGACGGCGTCTTCCCTGCAGAGAGAACAACAGCCTTTGAAGCTGCGGCACATTTGCATGACGGGACGTGTAGCCATCATCTTTATAGTTTCAGGGAGATTTACTGACTGAGATCTCTGTGAAAACTTCCCTCTGACTGTCCAGCTGTCCACATGAGAGAAGAGAGGAGGCTCATGTGACTTTTACATGCTGGTGTTCAGCTGACTGATTTCAATGTACTGCACAAAACACCGCTGGTCATGCTGTTGCTTACATTTATCAGAGTGCAAACAGGAAGCTTCACTCCTCAGACACTTCAAAAGATTCTGAAGTTACATTTGGAGAAAGTTTGATAAATAAAGGCCCAGATTTCTGTTACATTCACTGTGAATGATCTGAACACCATGATCCTGAGAGGGCCATCAGGACAACGTTTCAGCAGGCACACAAAGATATCTGATTCTCCTGGACCGGTTTCTTTGCAGTTTACTAAAAATATACAGTTTTATTAGAATCATTAACTCTCAGCCTATCAGACTGAGCGCTGGTGGTTTGTTCCACCTCAGCTCCACTCTGACTCCGCCCGTCTCGGCCTAAATGAGGCTTTTCTGGCTCCAGACATGTGGTAAACCCAAACTGCAGACTTTAATCCGTCTCTCCAGAAACCAGAGAGGGACCACACAGACTCTGCAGACTGGGTTCATACAGTCTGACTCCCACACAACATTTACAGACAGTGATTCAGGCGTCTGAGAGGTGTTTCCACCACCAGGGTCCAGTCGGAAATCAGTCGCTTTTGCAGGATTTTAATATTTCAGACTCCGCAGAATTTTCCCTGTTGTCTCTCTGTCTGCACAGATCCTGAGTCAGTTTTCTGTCTGCAGATTCTCCTCCTTCTCCCTGCAGAGCTGTAAACTGTGTCTCCTCTCAGACTCTGCTGCTAACTGACATCACAGGCTCCATCAGCCATCAAACCTTTTCCATAAATGGATCTTCTTTTCACGTTTGGAGTCGGAGCTGCAGCCGGACGGCGAGCAGAGCTGCTGGATGCTTTTCTGGGTGTTTCCTCTGGGCTGCATTCCTGCGTCCTGAGCAGCAGGAGAGGAATGTGAGGAATGCGGCCGGCATGCGACAACACCGACAGTTCAGGAAAGTCCACACTGACACAACTGACAGGCTCACTGCAGGGATTAAAAGTGTGTTGAATACATTCAGCCTCCTGTCTGAGTCTGTGCAACACAAACTACAATCTGTGGGGCCCAAACTATGGAATAAACAAATAAACAGCTTGCACACTGCACGGCTCCAGTGTCCACTTATTTACTGCACCGAGGTGACTGAAGGTAACTGACTGACGGCACCATCTTCCTCATGAAGCAGTCACGTGAACCGAGTCTTCGATGTGACACACAAACAGCATTTAATGCACAAGCAAAAAACACGGGAAGGAGGTCCTGGGTTCGATTCCCAGGCGGGGCCGGGCCTTTCCCACTGGTTTCCTTCTCCCATCTAAACATGTATGTTTCCTGTCTCTCTCTTCAGCTGTTCAATCGAATAAAGGAAATTTCAGGAAATAAATAGCTTTGTGTTGTAAAGTGGTGGGAAGGGCTCAGAACTTTTTAAACGGTCTTCAGCATATGTGATGAGTAGATCGTTACAAATTACGGCTGTTTGGTGGGTAAATATTGCATAACGGCATATAAAAAGGGGCGTGGCTTAGGCCGCTACAGAGGCAGCAATAAAAACATCTATCATATCCACAGATGCAACACCGTCTCCACCTTTAAATGTTAAATTAAACTGCCTTGTTGTTTCGATGCTGCAGACTTTTACAAACCGACTCAGCAGCTGTTTGTCACGTTCACAGGGCGAGAAGAGAAAACTCGGAAGCACTGCATGTTTTCTTAATGTGCAAATAAACCTTTATTAAAATATTTTCATTTGTTAGTTAACATTTCTGGGTGCAAGTTGTTTCTCAGAACAAATTATGCTTTCAAAAAGTGGTGGCGCGTCCCCTCGTCCCCATCGTCCCTTCGTCCCCAGCGTCCCCTTCGTCCCCAGCGTCCCCTTCGTCCCCTTCGTCCCCAGCGTCCCCTTCGTCCCCCCCCTTCGTCCCCAGCGTCCCCAGCGTCCCCAGCGTCCCGTCCCCTCCCCTTCGTCCCCAGTGTCCCTGGTGTAATGACACCTATGATGACTCTGCTGCTCCTAATACTGATGCTGGGTTAAAAGCAGAGGATGAATTTTCACTTATGTGTACTTAAGAAGAAACATCTATAAAAACACCCACATGACGGTGAACATTCATTTAGTTCTGAATAGAGTAACAGAACACAATAAATACCTCCAGAAAAAACTATTCATACATGAACAACAAATAATATTAGGAGCAGGACAGGCCGTGTAGACGGGGTCCAGGGACCCCCGGGATCCTTGAGGGGGTTCCAGGGTGTCTCCAGCCAAAAGGGGAATCATTTATTTCCATCCATAAGTAACACAGTGAGTTTTGGTCACAGGTTTCACACTTTCTGTAACAAAACATGTGAAAACAAAAATCCTGTCACACGGGGGTCCGTGTTTGAACTTGTGTCAGTTTAGGGGTCCTTGACATGAAAAAGTTTGAGAACCACTGATGTAGACCACAGGGACAGACTCCGCCAGAGACCAGAACAGAACGGAGAACATTAAGACACTGAAACGAACGGAGAACACAGAGATATGAGGGGCGGGAGCTGATTGAAATGTTTGCGCTCTTTTGGTTTGGTTCAGTCCTGCAGCAGAGACCCCCCCCCCACCTCCACCCAGCAGCTGCTGGAGCGTCTGTAAACCTCCTTTTCTATATTTGCAGCCTTTTGTTTGTGCAACAGTCAGACAGTAAACCTCCAGCGAATGACTTTCACTGTCTTCAGCCTTGTTTCCACACAGTGACATTAAACTGAGACGTCCAGCGGTCGGTTGTAATTATGGAGGTTTTCACCATGAGAGTCTGACGTCTGGCCACTGCAGAGCCCGAAGTCTGTGGCGTGACCTCTTTCCTCTGGCTGGTTACTGGAACGTGTAGGTGTTTGCTGTGTGCTTTTCTCTCTGATGTGTGTTCGGCTTGGACGTTCTCCATATTTGAAGAGATCTGATGACGTGTCTTCCAGCCGACCCCTCTGACCACCGCCCCCCCCCCCCCCCCCCCGTCAGGGTCAACAGCTGGGGTCAGATTCACACCTCGAGTCCTTCAGAGCCCGAGAAACTCCAAACTCAGAGGTGTCGACTGAAGCACGCTTCACCCCCGAAATATAAAGCACTGCTTTAAAAAGTTCTCGTGTCGAAACGATTCGTCGATCAGTCTTTAGTAGAAAACTAATCAGCAGCTTCTTTGATGATGGATCAGTACAATAATACATCTTCTTGTTTTTAAAAGAGGAACTTCTTCCACCGCTGGTCAACATTATTACAGCCTGTACGTGTGTTTGTGTTTGTGTGGCTGTTAAACAGCGACAGGTGAGCAGTGACCGCTCAGCATGCTGGGAGTTCTGGGGGTCGTGACCTCAGCTGACCTCTGACCTCAGTCTGAACACTCACTTCAGGCTACATCCACACTACACAGTACAAACACGATCTCCGTCCTCACCTGCGTGTCAGACCTGATCTCCGTCTGGATTTACACGACTGAAACTCGCATCACATGACCGTTCACGTACACTGAGCGTGTGTATGTAAACAGGAAGCAGATTGCTACTCTGCAGCTGCAGAAGATTCGTCTAAAGAAGAAAGTTCTACTAGAGACGAACGGAGAGCAGCGACGGTGAAGAACAGCAGAGACTTCTCTGCATAGACCGACAGCGAGGTGGAACTGTTACTGAAGCACAAAGAGGCTGGCGGCGGGAAACAGACTGGGAGTAAGGGAGAAAGCAAATACGGAGACGTAGCAGAAGTGCTGCGTTTAAAATGCAGTCGGGTGGATGGATCAGCTCAGAGCGAACAGGTGGAGAAGACACTGAACGCTGCTGCTGTGCCTCCTGAAGCGTCGGTGTTCAGACTCTAATCTGCTGCTGAAGCTCAGTCTGCTCTCACAGGGGTTTTATTGGCTGCCTGTCACCTCCAGACATTTTGGGTGGGTCTGTGTGGGGAAACAGACCTCTGACTCAGCACCAAACTCCAGCCAGGATTTATCACTTTTGTTCATGAAGATGACAGTAATTAGTGCAGGTTAACCTGAAGCTCAGATGAGCTCAGTCAGCTGGCAGGAATCTGCCTGCAGGACGCTGCTGCAGCTCCACACGCTCACATCTTCAGCTCAGACTGACGTTTAATAAAGGAAACAGCAGATTAAACTCACAGGAAAAACATGCAGCAAACCTCCTGTTGTTATTGTGAGTTAGAGAAAAGGAAGACGTGGAAGCAACGCAGCGTCAAACTCCGTGTTAACAGCAGAGTGGATTCTAAAATGGCAAATTAGCTGCGTGCATTGAAAGGCTTGAGAATGAATGTGTGTAAGAATGTTAGCCAGAGACAACAACTAAACAGGAAGTAGATTCAGCTAAACAGGAAGTGATTCAGAGGGAGCGTGGCTCTTCTTAATAAGCTCCCTTAAAAACGGTTCAAGTGGGGCTGTTGTAATTTATGATTCATTCACTTTAATGAAGATCTCGGCATGCACGTGCGCTCATTCTCCACAATCCCTTTAAAGATAAACATTTTCAGGTTCATCGTGTTGTTTAGCGGCTGGAGGTTTCCAAGGTTTCATTCTGAACATTGCTGCAGCTCCTGTTTTCAGCTCACTTCTACTACTAGCCAATCAGAAGCAGAGTAGGGCGGGTCCTGGCAGGCAAGGTAACCAACCACGGATTCAGTTCAGCCGTACAACCAGCGTCAGAGCCGGGACTAGATCCAGAGCTTCAGAGCGGTTAGTTATTAATCAGTAACAAGTTTATCTTTCATAACGTTTGACCTGAGCTCCGTCTCCACATCACAGGAACAGCTTCATGTCCTCTGACTGCCTGCAGGGGCTCTAACGTGCCACGCCAGGAACGCCGCGTGTTACGGAGTGACGCAGAGAGGTTACTGAAGGAAAGGCTGGACTACAATCCAGCTGGGTTCAGTTCAGGAGCAGGGGTTTCTGTGGGAGACGGGAACTCCCTTTGAGCTTTTTCACTTTGCAAACCTGTTACATGCACCAAAAACATTTGCGAGGGGAAAAGGCCAATATGACCTCTTTAAGACAAAGGACCAGGCGAAACGCTGGAAAAGCTCTGAACAACAGCAACAGCCTGTCCTCCAACCTGAACAACAAAACAGGTTGTTTGTTCGAGCACGTTATTACAACACATGTGAGCGTTTCCCGTGCAAGTCCAGCAACAGGGGACCTTAACTATGTTACGTATAAGTCACGTGACATTAAACACGTGGTTAACATTGTGAAATGGTTGCAGTTTGGTTTGGTTTAGGCAAACATTGTGGTTCCAATTAAAATGAGTATGTTACGAAAGTCACATGACAGAAGTCAGGAACAGTATTTAACTTCAAATTCAAAATAACTCAACATTTACTTGGTTTCACACGAGGCCTGTCTTCTGAGTGAAAGTCCTGGGTTTGACCAGTCCACCTCCTTACGTGGACTTTATCGCTATTTATAATACGTCACCCGACGTCCCCCTTTTCCACGTCATACTGCCACTAGAGGGCGCAGCCACAACAAACGTTAACATGGATCGTTACAAAGTGCTGCACAAACAGGATGTATGGTCGTTTTTCTGAGTTTTTGTTTTTGCCGGTAATGATACTGACGCAAGGCCTGTGATTGGTTGCATGAAAACAGCCTCTCAACGCTCCTTGTGGATGCCGATGGACCCCTTTGGCAAGTGAGCTCCCCGAAAGCACACCGAGTAGATTTATTGTGAAAAGAAACTTTATATTGAACCTGCGTTCAGGTCACAAAGGTTTCTTTGGTTGAACCAGGGTTACAGAGCTCAGGTCCATCTGAGGACACGCCGTCCCGTCACCGTCCACTCAGGTTTCTAGATGCTCATTTTTGGAAGTTATGCTAGCCTGTGACGCTACACTGACTTCCTGTTTACATAGTTGATTGCTCTGATTGGACAGTGGTTCTGATGTTCCCTCTCAGCAGATTTACACTTCACTGAAGTTTTTATTCGCTGAGACGCTTTTTAAGCTTTAACCTGATTCAGTGGATCACATGTTAGAAACCAGTTAGTTTGTCTTCAGGAAGACTTTCTGTTCTGACTGCAGGGTTCATGATGAAGCTGCAGCTCAGAGTCCTGGAGGAAAATGTCATGTAAAACTGTTTAATCTGCATGTTTCTGACAAACTCTCCTTACGGTTTTCATGCTTTCCAGCCTGCAGACGCAGCCGTCCTCCGCTCGGTTCTCTCCGTCTGGCGTCAGACCGCTCTCACATTTGGACCCGGGCTATTTACAGTGGGCCGGCTCTGGTCTGAGTCAGGGCTCAGAGATGAAGACTTTCGTCTGTCGGCTGCATGTGTGTGTGTGCGTTTGCGTGTGTGTGGGGGCCGGCGTGGCGTTGTGTTTGCGTCTGTCGGCTGCAAGGCGAAGCCTGAAGTCTGCTGTGGGTGTTTCTGACTTTACACTCGAGAGTGACTGATGAAACCAGCGTGAGTCACACTGAGGCTGTGTGTGTGTGTGTGTGTGTGTGTGTGTGTGTGTGTGTGTGTGTGTGTGTGTGTTAGAAGGTGTGGGATCAGATTCCTGCAGCAGCTCTTGTTTGTTCTGGGGCGTACTTTGGGATGAGCTGTTTTCTGCTGCACGCTATCTGCACATTTTCTTCTTCCCACTGCAGAGACACGCCTTATCGTGTGTGCTTTCACAACAACACTGTGTGTGTGTGTGTGTGTGTGTGTTAGCCAGCTCTGCAGCGCTGCACACTAAAAGCTATTTTCAGCAGTGAAGCTACACAGAGACAGTGCTGAACGAAGTACTCAGATCCTTTATTAAATAAAATAACATACTACTAATCACCACTGACTGCTACAGTAATACACAATGCAAATGTGGCCCCTTTCAGAGATGATGGAGCCTTCAAGGTCCCGGTAGATTATGTCTGTTAAATGTTCTGAACACACAATAATAACTTGTTCACACGCCGTTATCATGTGCGGCGAGATAAAACCTTCTCCTGTTCGTTTTGTTGCGACTTAACAACTTTATCATTCACACTTGATGACTCCACGTGAAGCCCATCAGCTGTTGTGCTGGATTTGGTCTTTTTGAAGCTCTGCCAAACTGTAGACAATACTGAATGCATCCAGCGTGTCTGTGACTTCATCCTCAAATAGTCGCTGCCCCGAAACTAAATGCACATTCACATAAGAGGAAGTGCAGCAGGTTTACTGCGTAGAGGTGTTTACACACATGAGCAGTAGAAGTAGGAAGGGTTTTGTTCCATGCAAATGATTCAGACACAGTTTCCTTTTGTTTTTCTGAGGTAAGGGGGGGGTTGCTGTGATGTGCTGTGGTTGGAGCCCCTCCCTCTGCAGGGCGAGGCCTGTGGGGACGTTGATTTGGTAGTTTGGTGTTTTGGGGGTGAGGAGGGTCTTCGGGAGCTGCTGCTGTGTGTTTTAGGGGTCGGCCGGGAGGAGGGGTGTGTGATGGGACTGGGTGGGGGCTCTTGTGGTGGTCGGGGGTCTATTTTAGTCCCCCCCCCCCCCACCTCCAACTAACAGGGGTAAAATATAGAGCAGGATGAAGGGCGGCTCAGTGAGGTGATGGTTGCTGGTTGAGTGATGGCTGGAGAGTCACTCCCTGCTGCTCACAGATTTTACCATCTTGCAAGTACACTTTTGAGGTACTTGTACATTAGTATTTCTATTTCCTGCTACTTTATACTTAATACTACTCCACTGCATTGACTTGCTGTTGTAAATTCCCCCGACAGGATGTAAATGACTTAAAACATCTGCAGCAGTAAAATGCAACATGCAGCAGGAATATTAATCCAGACGCATCAGATAGAACAGAGAAACACTGACAGGAACATTTTACTGCAACATCAGTACATTTACTGTCATACTACATTTAGATAATAGTAATACTTTCATACTTCGCCCAGCACTCAGTTTAGACAGAAGAACGTGAGGCTTGACTTTCTGATTCTGATTCATTTTGTGTCTTAATAACTTCAATCTGCAAAGTAACCAATGGTCAATATTAAAAAATATTTGCTTCTGAGACGTCAGCAAGTAAAAGTATAAGATGGAAATACTCCTACAAAGTAAAACTGTATTTAAGAAGGCTACTGTAGTTGAGTTAATCCCAACAGAAAGGGCGTGTCACCGTGCTGACATCACTTCCTGTCATACCTTGTTGCTGTTTGGCTGCTCTGCAGGTCAGGTGTGTCTGCAGGTTGAATGGAGGCGTGGCGCCGGATGGAAACTGAACCCCGAGCTCTTGAAAGAGCAACCACACCTCGTTACCCACCGCAGAAGAAGATGAAGAAGCAGGTGTCGTCCCAGCTTGAGAGGACGGACGTGAACCGTCTCCGTGTCTGAGACAAAGACCGACAGCTTGTCTGACCGGCTGATTGGCTGCAACGGTTGCTGCTCATTAAGTGGGCGGGACCAGGAGTCAAACTGTCCTCTGGTTAAACTGTCAGAGGCGTTAAGACGCCATAACCACGACAACAAAGACGAAGGACTGATTCTACCCAACCGTGGCTTCTGGAGATTATCTGTATATAATACTAAATTATATCTGTGCCCAGATTAACACGTTTATGGGCTGCAGGTCAGAGGTCAGAGCTCGGGAGCACAAACTTCCAGGAACAGGGAGCACGCTGTCCGTCATTCAGCAACTGGAGCAGCAGCGGACTTGATGGCGGCCGGACCCGTTAGCGGGCGGGACCTCACATCACAAAACGTCGTAGCAATTTTTAAAATCGGCTCCGTCTTGAGAAATCAAGTTTAAACAACTATATTCCTGCATAAAAAAACTGTGACACGAGAACAGCAGGATTATAAAAGTTACAGTTCTGAGTTTTCTCCTCCGACATTTCCGTCACACGTCACCGCCGAGGCAGGCTCAGTAAAACGGGCGGAGCGGGAACACATCCGTGTCTTTGACTGTACTTGGCTGGATGCGGACTTTTGAATTCGAACAGTACTCGGGCTGCGACTGATGACGTTTCACAAGAGCGCACACTGAGAAACAGCTATGGTCAACGCCCGTTGGCGTCAGTTTGTAACGCTCTGGGGATCCCCTTGGCGTCATAGTTCAACGCACTGGGGGGGGGGGGCTGTATGCTAAAGGAAGGTGTGGGATATCTTCCAGAAAAGTCTGAGTTAGGAGGTGGTTGGGTGAGAAACAAAAAGGAAACGTTGAATGTTTTTATTGAGCTTAAAGCTACTTAACTCACGTCAGTGAACCGAGTGGACGTTTTCCTCGTGTGTGAAACCAAACTGCATGAATCTGATTCTGACACAGATGCAGATAAAAACTACAGAGACTCACAGAGACTTACAGACGGTGGCAGTTCAGCGCTCACAGACTATTTTCAGCTTCTGTCGCTGACTCATTGATGCCAAACTGCATTATTATTAGAAGAATGTTTCCTCCCTGTTCTTCTTCTTCTCTCTGATCTCCCTGTTTAACGTGAATCATCATGTAAACATGACAATAATGTTGTTTGTTGTGTTGATGTAAACACGCTGAGAGACTCTGATTGGTGGAGGTCAGTGGGGGGGGGTCTCAGTTAGCGTTAGCATTAGCATCAGTGTCACATTATCACGTGACCTCCACCTCAGCTCTGTTTGCTTTAACCTGTCTGACCTCAGGGACCAATCAGAGAGCAGCTCTATAAACTTCAACATCAACTGATTTTTATCTTCTTTTTAAATATCTTACAACTTAATGCCAAGAAACAGTCTAATTTATCTTATTGTTTTAAGTTTTTAATGTATTTTTAGCTACTTTTACTATTTATTTGTCTTTGAACTTATTCATTATCTGTTTGTTCTGACTATAATAAAATGTGGATTCTTCTGTATGGGACCAGATCAATCATTAGTTTATTAATAGCCACATGGAAAATATATACACCAACTGTAAATGTCTCATTTATATATAAAAAGATAAATGAAATGAACTCCTCGCTTCCCATGATGCACTTGACTCCCGTGACAGCAACTCCCTGTGGTTTCCCTGCTGTGATTGGTCACGGTTGTTCCACCTGAGAACCACCTGGACTCTGCAGGTCTCTTTGATGCGATCACACTGAAGCAGCAGGAGTTCAGCTCTTCACACACAACAGCTCGTAAATAAAAATAATTAATGTTGCAGCAGTTCAGAGTCTTTGTCATCCAGCAGGTCAGCTCCCGATTGGTTAAACCTGAGCCTTGTTTGCATCTCGTCTGCAAACAGCTGGTGGGGGTTGTGGGCTTGTGGGGGGGGGCTGTCCCTGCAGCATTCAGGGAAAGACCCAACACCTGAGATTTGCATACTGAAAGAGAAAAGAAGAGCTCTGAGGTGCGGGGGGGGGGGGGGGGGGGGGGGGGCGTCGGGATCTTGCACAGGGACAGTTGAGCATCAAACCCTGTGATCAGATCTACCAGCTCGACCGCATGAAACCCACAGCAGAAACCTGTTGACAGCCAATCAGACACCTCCTCCTCACCTTTGTTGTTTACTCTCAGCAGAGAGAGAGAAACCCTCAGAGGATCGTATCAGACCTCAGGTGTGTCTGTCCTTCAGGTAACAACAGCAGACAGGCTGAGGCCTCAGGGTGGCTGCAGGGGGTCAAGGGGCCCTGAACACGACGCCCTGCAGCAAAGACTCGTCGGACGCCAAGACACTTGAACTCATCACTCCTGACCTGGAGGGGGTGCAGACCCTGACCCAGGTGCACCTCAGTTTCCAAATCCACACGGACCTGTGTGGACACACCATGAAAGTCTAGGAGTCTTTAAACATCTGATCTCTGTTATTCATTTGGAGACAAAGCAAGAAGAAGAAAAAAGAGGAGAAACTGCAGACGTCTGATCTGAGTCACTCTCGGTGTTTCCAGACGGTGTTTTCTGTTCCTCCTCCGCCCAGCGCCTGCTCCATCTTTGTTTCCTCCTCTCTCCTCCGCCCCGAGTCTCCGTCCCACTTCTCCAGCTCGTCCTCTGGTTTTTCCAGACCAAAAAAAAACCCCACAACCTGGAGGCTTCGCCTGCAATGCATTCTGGTTCTCAGAGCTCCCAGTGTAGATGTCCAAATGAGGAAGACTAGAAGACTTGAGATGGTGCAGCTGCTGCGATCAGATAGACAAAGAAAAGACAGACCTTTAGTTAATAAACACTTCCACGTGTCCTTCTGCTGCTTACAGCTACATGTTTAAATAACGTGTTTATTCACAACAGTCAACGATACAATTCAAGCAGATTCATGATGTCATTAATATCTGTTCAGCCAATCAGACAACAGGAAGCCTCTTCTTCTCTGTCGGAGCTAAATATCTCCTCTGGGCGCCAACGGCTATTTTTATCCCAGCTGAGGCTAAATTTACTGAACCGGGCGTCTCCGTCCCGCCGCAGAGTCACCGCCGCCCCCCCCCCCCAACTCTCCACTGAGTTCAGCAGCCAAACCACAGAGCTGAGGCCACCGAGTGTGTGTGTGTCAGAACAAACGGCTCGAACAGAAGCAGAAAAGCTTCGTTTGGTTTGAACCGTCTCAGAACACAGAGTGAGAACATTAAACTCAAAGTCTGAATGTCAGAAACATAAAAAAGTCACTTCTGCCTGGAAAAAGATTCTTCTCCTCCCTTCTTAAACAGAGTGAAAATAAAACTGAAGAAGAAATAAGAAGAAGAAGAAAAGACTGGAAAACCTGGAAAACAGTTTTCCAGTCATGGAGAACGCATGTCAGGTCACATGGTAGCACAGGTTGGATGGCGTTCATTATCCTCCAGCGGTAAATATTAATCCCAGCTGGCTGCTGGTCTTTAATTAACTAACTAATAACTTATTAACTGTGATCAACGTTTTCTTCTCAACTTGTTTTAAACGACTGAATATGTTACACAGCTTTGTTGACGTGCCTGCTAGCTTGATTTGCCTGCGATGATTTCACGTGTTGGGTTTGGTTTTTTAACTTTAAATTTATTTTCTTACTGACCAGCAGAAATTTGATTTTTTAGGACAAAATTTCACTTAATTGAATCCTAACAACAGTTTTTTATTAAAAACCCACCCGTTCTCATCTCATCACAAACGGTCGCTTGGTCCTACAACAATAAGTATGCGAGGGCCGGTTGGACTTTCAAAATAAAACGAGCGGTTAACATTGCAGTTTGGTTAGGTTTAGGAAAACATCATGGTCACGAACACCAGTCCCCTGGGTAAAGTCCGCTTTCTGGTTCATCTCAACCACCTGCTTAGTAGCACGACTGCTATCGTTTAGTGTTATGCTACAGAGCCCCCCCCCCAGCCTTGAACTATGGCGCCAATATGCCTCTTTTCCACTGGACGGTACCAACTCCACTCGCCTTGGTGCCCAGTCCTCCGTCTTCCGTTGCAGATACGGTACCCACTCGATGTAGCCGGTCGTCATAGCGACAGCTGACGTGACATTTCCGGACGGCGGCTCTGACCCTGTCAGGAGGCCGGCTCGCTGACGCCCGCTGTCCGCTGAAGAGACGCTAATTACTCAGGTTGAAGCTGTTTTTAATGTTTTCATGACGGTTTGGTAAAACCTCCTAAACTAAAAACAGCCTGAGCAGCTGAACTGAGCTAACGTTAGCAGCACAGCTGGAAACACGCCGGCTGCTAGCGAGGTTATTTCTGACACGCTGTCGATTCTCTCCGACCAATCGGCAGTCTGCAGTGTTTTTGTGTCACCTTTTGGTTTCTCCTCAGCTCGCCTGGAACCTCCGCAGAGGTGATACCAAAAAAAATACCTGGTACCTGGTGCGAGTGGAGCCGGTCCCCGGAGGTGGAGGTCGTCCACATGTGGCGACTCGACCTTGACTGCAGAGAGAATAATAACGAAGCTTTCGGTTCATTTGTCTGATTAAAGGTTTATTCAGGAGTCGGGCTCTTTGATCAATTTGCTTTCAAAAAGTGTAAATGTAAGAATAAACGTTAATAACACACGAATCTATGAATCAACAATAAAGCCTTTAACGCTGTTCCACTTTAATAGAATATAATGCAGATGAATGACTATAAAATGTGTTTTATGCAGATTAATGTGAAAATACTAGAAGATGAAGGCGAGTTTGTAGAAACAGACGACGTCTGTGGAGTTTCAGCGGTTAAAGGAAACGGAGCTGCTGCTGACTTTTCCTTCTTTAAACGATCAGAGATCATCAGCAGCTCCATCACAGGGCCTCCTTTCTCTGCGAGCACGAGCCCACAATTACAGACCATGTGCTGGGGTGAACCCCCACCCACCCACCCACCGCCAGTATAACCCCACCCACCACCCAAACCACGCTTTGATCTCAAACCAAACCAAAAGTTTCTCCTCCAGACCACAAACCAGAGGGACTCCAGACCTGCACTGAGCGGCTGCCTGTGGAGCTGCAGGGTCTGCAGGGCCAGGCCTTGGAAAACCTGGAAAGGGAGCTTGCAAAAGACAAACCACTGAAGTCAGAGTCTCTTTGTGCTCCCTGCTTATAAAACACAAAATTAATTCTCATTTTCGATTTGTGCATAAAAAACCTGAAACACTGTTTCCAGTAACTTAAAGTTTATATTCTGTATTCAAACAAATACAAGGACTTTCCTAAATGTCCTGAACGTCGGCTTAAACACACACACAGTCATGAAGCATCTTTTCTTTACTAATGAAAGATGAAACGAGCTTCGATACGACCACCAGCACACACAGGAAGTGGTGTAGTTTCTGGTTCGTGTGTCTCAGCTCTCAGCTGCAGCGTCTTTATGTTACTGGAAACGGCAGGAGAACTCTCATGGTGGGGCACAAACAAGTTTAGCTTTCAAAAAACGGCTCAGGTCTTGACTATAAAGTACCAAGTCAAGACCAGCAGGTACAGGAACAACTAACTCAACAATCATTAAACTTTAACTTTCTTTTTGATTTCAGGGATCTTGTGGAGGACTCAGGACCTGAACCGGACCCAGAACATCGGCCCAAATGTGGGTCCCTTAAAGGCTACCTAAAACCAAGACTGGACAATTTGAATGCAGAATGTGCTTTTCGCCCCCGCTGCATGACAGGAGTGATTTTGTGTGAAATGTCATCAGGCCTGTGTTGCCTTCACTGACCTGAGCTCAGTGTCAGAGCTCTAATATTTCCCAGCTTGTTCCTCTCTGCTGTCGATGTGTCTCTGTGATGTTACAGCGATCTCTGCCTCTCACAGCTTCATCCTTCACTTCTTTTCACCTCCTCCTCCTCCTCCTCCTCCTCTGTGACTCATCTCTCTGATGCTCACCGCTGATCCTGAAGCAGCCTTACATGGTCAGTGACGCGGCGGCAGGATCTCCCTACGTAACACGTCGACGTGCCGTTCGGCTCGGCCTCTGCCCGTTATGAAATGAAAGAGGGCTGGCTCCATCTGTTTCCACGGCGACGTGACGCAGGGCTGAGAGCGGCGCAGGCCTCCTCGCTGTACGTGGACGCTGCAGCTGAACAGAAATAACTGTGACACACATTCCTCCAGAGTGCCGTCTCAAAATAAAGCTGCTATTCCTGAAATCTGTCTGAGAATCACTGTGATCGACATCAGGAGCTGAAAACACACAGAGAGGAGCGAAGACACATCAGCCTTTTTATAGCTTATTACATGAAGCTGTTGGTGCAAAGCAGGAGACTTTGCTTCATTTAGCACCATGCACAGTCACCAAACCCACGCCGCCTCCTAAAAACCGCTGCCTGGATTAAGTCAGGGCGGATGGTACAAAGTTCAGACCTCCCTCAGGTTGCTGCTTCGCTTTGGTTCAGGTTCAGGAAACACGCTGGTTTTGGTTCAGTGTTTTAAAACACATCCTGTCTCGTACTCCAAGTCGACTTGAAGATCTAATATGCCCGAGGTTTTCAGAGTCTGTCTCTTTGTTTAGGTGCAGAGTTTAGCTGAAACCTATATGGGATCATGCTCATGCTTACAATTTTACCCCCATTCACATTAGCGGAGCGCCAAACCGGAGGTCAACACAGTGGACGCTGTAGCGCTACTGCCGACTGGCGTTTGGGGTGTAATTGCACCACGACGGAGTCACCGACGCACTAGTATAAATGCACGGCTATGTGCGCAGCCTATGGCGTAGCTACGCACGTAGACCCTGCGTAGGAGCATAAATGGGCCAGAATTCTCCCGTCTTTTCGCTGGACGTATTGAAAGGCTCGCTACGTTTCCCTCGTGAAGCAGGTGACAGCACGAAGAACACTGCAAAAACTGCACACGCCTAGAAAAAAAAGGAAACAGAGAGTGAAGGTTCAAGGATGGATGATCGTGAAAAGGGAAGGAAGTATGTCATGATGGGAGGAGTTTCTCTCACTCGCCCTGCTTTATAATCACTCTCTTCTACCATCCGTCTCACTCTCATCACCAATGAAGCACATATGTTAGTGATCTATAACTTACTGACCTCATTCGACTTACACATAGATAAATTGGCCAGGGCTGAATTTATACACCCTTCGGTGTGTGTTTTCATTTATAAAGTGTTCACAGCGTTTGGGAGGGTGAGGGCATGTTAACACGTTTGCACGTGAAGGTCCCAGAAGCTGTAATTCCACCGTTTGGCCACCAGGAAAGTTTACGCATATTCTGGGGGCTGAGTCGACGTTATATCTTTTCCTAGCAGATTTTCAACAACTCTGTCTCTGATTGGTCAGAGTGGAGGATTTATTTGAACTGTGAATCATTGAAAGCTGCAGAGAGACAGAGTCTCAGAATAAACACATAGAGCTGGAGCTGAGCATTATAGGTCCCCTTTAAGGTTTAATGATAAAGACCTCCATCTCTCCTGAAGCTGAACCAGGAGCTGGTGAGTTCAGCTTCATCATGCTTTAAGTCTAACCACCATGAGCGATGGTTTAAATGCAGAGAATGTGGATGTGTCAATCAGGCAGCGCTGAGTTTCTTTCTAAGTGCATATAAACATAATCTCTTGGTGACAGAGCTGCGACCTTGTGTTGCCCTCCAAGTGAACATAGTGTGCCAAAGTTTCCATAAATCAAAAAAACGTTTGTGTTTTACTTAATCTGAGCGACCTTAAGGCTCTTTAGGTGGAACACGCAGGTAACTGCGTCTCACCTGTGCGCTGAACAGGAAAAGTACTTTTTTGCAGATTGATTCTTCTTCTCAGGTGCTTCCACTCCTCGTTCTCTCCTCTCAGCACGCACTGTTTTACAACCATTATGGGCGTGCAAAGTGATCAGCGCAGGTTGCTCGCCTTCATTCCTCCCATCAGATCAGAGACAGCGAGTCTCTCAGATTAAAGTCATGTGACCTGTCTGCTCTCAGTGTCGGTCATGTTTGTGGTCATGTAGTTAGTGTACGGTACAGGGTGTGAGCTCACATCCTCACCCTCGCTGTTCATGTTCTGTATTATGTTACTATGGCAGCTTTAATGGCATAATAAATGACTCCAAAGTTAACAGTGTCTATAAATAAGACGCACGCTTCTTACTGACATGTGCGGCTCTGCATTTGCTTGTTCACAGTTTATAAAGCACTGCTATTAGGGTAGAGTGGGCAAAATAAGTAAAATAAATAGCTACAGTTGACAAATTAATTTAAGTTTTTAGGCCATGTGAGCTTCTAACCTCCGAATTTTACCTCAGACTTTCTAATAATGAAAGTCAGGTCAGAGTGGCTTTGATCAAATAACTTCAAAAATTGTGATGAAACAGAGGAAAGTTTTAGTTCTGTGAGACGAGCGGCAGCCAGAAGAAATGTTGAGGGGAAAAAATTATGACATTTTGGGTTTTGTGTTAGAATTACCGTGGGGGGGGGGGGTTACCCTTAATGTTAATTCACCCTCCTGGAACGACAGCACTATTGTTTTACTCGTATCAGCAGTGATACAGTGACGATTGTCTGTTTCCATGATTCATTTTCACGCTGATTCACTACAAATGTGACAAAACATAAGGTAAAAAATGATGCTAAGCTAACTGCTAACTGTGCTTACTGTCTCGAGGCAACAACAGTCGTGTAAAACTGTGCTGGAGCACGTTTAGTACCATTCACAAGCAAACTGACGGCTGCAGCTCGACTTTGGACTGTGACCACATCACCTCGGTGTTAGCGTCCTGCCCTGCCTGCCTGTTTCATTTAGGACTGATTTTTAAATTATTTTCATCACTTTTAAGGCCAGACATGGGCTGGATCCTTCATATGTCTCTGAGCTTTTATCCCCCAACGAGCCGGGACGTGGAACCAAAGGGGAACAGGGCCTCTGCTTTCAGAAACCCGACACTCTAACAGTCTACAGTACCCGGGACTTTTAGTCCCAGAATCTACTTTTCAAGGAACTTAAAGGTTCCTTCAGCCCGTTGTTGTGTGCAGGGTGCGAATTATACAGTGAGGGGGTGAACTTTTTTTCCAGGTCCAATAGAAAACCCAGTACAGCGCAGGTGTGGGCTTATCTTTGCCGATAAATTAAATTCATTACACCAGTTCACTACACGACAACTTTTGTAGTCAGAGGTCATCTAGAGCAAAACTGCCAGCAAGTCAGACCCACAACAGCAGGCCGCTCAAACCAGACCCCCACAATGCTGAACCAGAACCAAAGACACTATCATACAATCCAGTCTGCATTATTATCTCTAATTCCTAATTCTCATCAAGTTTAAAGTTTTAAAGCTTACTGTTTTTATCTGTAAATATCTCCTTTCCTCTTGCTCATGCTGACTGTGAATGATGTAATCTGCGTCCAGTAAAGCAGCAGTCAGACACTGTTGTTGGGGAATTCCAGAGTTGAAACAAAGGCCATGACTATGAAATAATAAACTCTATATTGATGTACACATGTATCTCTACAATGACTAATCATGCCTAAACACCAGCTTAGCTTACAATTACTTCAAATTAGTTAACTACTGACATTTATGGGCGCCCTATAGGGGGTAAACTAATATCAAATTATATTATGTAAACCTTCATCACTGAGTATGAATATGTTTCAAATATAACAAAATGATTGATCTTTTTGCTTGTACTTGTTTTTGGCAGTAAAAGTTAAAAATCCCCATTGACATAAAAGTAAACCTCCATATTGACAGACCACCCCCCTGTATCTGCATGAAATGGTTTGGTCCTGCCTCAGCGCACACATGAGTGATGGTGTTTAGATGCACCAGAAATACAGTGTCAACAATGTTGCATAGTAAACCAAAATCTGGTTTTCAAAAAAGAAAGAGAGGAAAGAGAAAGAGGAAAGGATGTCAGTCTGGAACCCAGTTTTCCCCCGGAAAGGTGGGCGGCCTTTAGTCTGCGAGTGGTGTTAACCTGTTGGCTTCATGTCCACAGTGAAATAAGCTAGCTAGAGACTAGTGTTAGCCAACATTTCATCAACATTTAATCAGTGCAGGGAGACGAGTCAGCAGCAGCCCGGTCTGCCCATAACTGAGCCTCCCCGTCCCAGTGAAGAGGGGGAGCAGCAGGGTGTTAATGAGTTAGCATCATTCAGGGAGGCTGGGGGGATTTCTCTGGCTCTATTGCTCTTTGGACTGTAACAAGAAAACACAATGAAATATTTCTTAATGACAGAAATTCAAACACAAATTATTTTCTCCCATAATGATCATTATGAAACAAATAAAATAAAAACACACCTTCCTGTCTGTGCTGGATGCTGGACGGCAGCTTACCTTATTAAAATAATCCAGTTTGATACGTTCGTTTAGACTGAATTATGGCCGTTAATGACATCTATAGATACAGACTTTATTATTCCCATCATGATGGGCAATTTATTTGAGAAGCAAATAGTGACTTGCATCCTGTGTGCAGACTGGCACGTACACCGGCAGGAAATACTGTGCTAGTACTAATATTGAACTACAAGAAGCCAGACACTTTATCTGGAGTTATGTAAAGCTTTTGATGGGACTAGAGAAGTGGTGACAACAGCTGTGAAGAGGGGGTCCAATTTGAGTTTTTTGTCATGGGGCCCAAAATTCCTGGCGGCCCCCCTGCTGACATTAACCTGCAGCGTCTCCATCAGCGAGTGATGCAGACAGACAAGACGTTCAACTAACGTCAAAGTTAGTCATTTTAGGGGTGTCTGAAATCGTATTTCAAGATTTTAATTATAAGGCATAAATACGGGAAATATGTTGTAATATTTACTATTACAGGTGAGAAAGACCCCCCTGAACTGTTGGTTTTGCCACTTTTGGGGGGGTCCAAGCCTTAACTAGGGGGGTCAGACCCCCCCAATCGAACCATGGTCGTGTGAGTTTCTATCACGGCCTAAAGACCTGCGAAGATTAGACAAATTAACCAGCTGATGTATGTTCTTGCACTACAGAGCGACATCATTATTTAGTAAAGTCTCTCACTGTCCGGGAACAAAAGGTTTATACACATCAGATTTGACTGAAGTAAAATAAAAGAGACTTTAATGTTTTAATGAGCCGGTCCGTTAGTTCTGGAGAGGAGACGTCCTCTGTGGTAATTCTGCTCCTTGTACAAACCTCCTGACGGATGGAAGCTTAAAACAGTAACTCCAGACTCAGTATTTAGCGTAACTAAAAAACGGTCTAGCTGCACGCCGGCGGCTGTTTCTGTAAATATAAGACTACGATCTCGGTCCGATATCGGCGAGACTTGTGAGTTTTGATCGTGATTTATTGGTTTGCAAATGTCATCGAGTCAACGGTGGGAAAGAGACGAGCAGCAGCCGCAAAGCAGACCCTGGTTCTAGTTCCTGCAGGGGGGAGTTTACCAGAGGAGATCAGGCTCAGAGTCTGGTCCTGGTTTCATCTCTACAAATAAGCTTGCATAATTTATTTTTGCTTTAATTGTACATAGAAGTGTTTTATGCACAACACTGTGTGTGTCTGCGTTTTACACTGGTCGCTGTAAAACAATAAAGTAGGTATTTCTGAGAAGTTCCCCTGATAACAGCAGCACACATCACGTGTCCAGCTTAGAGACGATGATACGAAACCCCAGGGTTCAAAGTTTTCTCCCCTCAGGACTTTCTAAACTGAAAGTGTGTGACGAGAGGAAAAAGGCTCCGTCACAGAGTCTCCGTGACAGAGAGAGACCTTGATCCGTCTCAGCGTGGGTGAAACGTGCGAAGCGGCCGTCGCTGGTGCTCTCACTGTGTTATTGTGATATCTTCTTTCAGGCTTCTCCTTCTAAAGCTCTGATGTTAGCTCTGAGGCCCCGGGCAGGGCCGGGCCGGCTGCCAAGACAAACAGGCCCGTGGCGTCAGCAGAGCGGCGGAGTCCCCCGTTACAACAGGATGTGACATCAGGATGTGACATCACGGGCAGAGGCCTGAGGGCGTTTGAACAGAGCCGTCTGCAGAGCTTCAGTTTACAGCCCTGCAGGTTTCACAGCTGGCAGAACTCACTGTGCTCTTTTAAAAGTATTTAACAACCTGGCAGCACAAAGTAACCTCCAGAGAGGGAGCCAATAACACGCTGTGCTCTGCTGCTCAGGTAAAATACTGTACATGTTGTACCTCGTTGGCTGCAGGCCAGAGCCAGGAGGACTCCAATGAACAGGACTCTGACGGGACCTAGAAGTGAACTCTGCTCCATTTCTGTTTCTACAACATGGGTCAGAAGAGGTCGCCTGTCTCTAACGCTTTAAACAGTCTCGCTTCACTTTCTGCAGAACCTTGTTCAACAGTGCTTGTTTTAAAATGTGCTTCATATATAAATTGAAGCTTTTCTGACTTTTCTGAAATCTTCTTAACTATTATAGTTTAAAGTCTTGTTATCTGAGGGTTTGTTTCTAGATCTTAGGCCCCATCGACGCTTTTAGTTTAAAAACGAACACGATCTGCGTCCACAGCAGCGTTTTAGCTGCGTATCAGAGTTGATCTCCGTCTACATTAAAACAACTGAAAATGCACATCTAGAGGCCGTTCAGGTTCACTGTTCCGTAGTTACAGAAGATCTAGTGAAAGAGTGAAGTACTACAGACAAAGAAGCACACCAGATTTTATTTTGCATGGACCGATAACGAGCTGGGACTGTTACTGAATGTAACACGGGAGTTAAAAGCGGCGGTGGCGGCAGAAAAAAGACTAAATACTAAATACTAAATACTAAATACTGCGACATGCACAGTAAAAGTGTCGGCTGTAAGTGTTATTTGCACGGTACAGCAGCATCGTGTGCATGACTTATGAGACGCAGTCAGTCCTCTGTTTTTGTCCGTCCGCACCAAAACGCTACCCGGAGTTTTAAAACGAAAAACGGGGTCGGCAGCGTCTCTGTTTTAGTCCTGACCGGAGGAGCAAACGCAGCAAAAGGTCTGTGTTTTAAAACCAAAGAGCTTCTAGAGTTTCTAGATCTTTAGTCAGGTTTAAACCCAGCTGACTGCAGGATGAATGTGCAGCCAGTCTGTTGGCTCACAACATACAAGATGTAAATGAGAGACTGTCAGAAGGTCGATGTCTTCTCTGTCCTGGACACGCAGAGCTTTAAACTTGAGGCTTTGACTTGAGTCAGACTTTGACTGTCTGTTTTTTTATGTTTCTCTTGAAAATGACATCTTACTGTTAATTAGACTAACTGACAATAAGACAATATCTAAAAAGGTTTCAGAAAATCTTGACGGGCGTTACTCTTTGACCTGGAGTAAAAAGACAAATACATGTATAAGAACAGTCCACAATAATCAGACAGCACTGGGAGGCCGAGCACAGATTATAATTTACTGTAACTCTGCACCACCATCAGATGCATTCAGAGACCTGCTGTCGGCTCAAATCCCTTTTTTTAATGAAGTCTTGAAACATGAAAACAGAAGGCCGAACACAGAATATTGTTCATACTGTTCTCCTCTCTGATTTTTTGAAATCCTGCAGACTGGATGTTCTGTACATTCCTTCTGTTCCTCTTTGATCCTGCAGTCAGTGAACACACCACACCTTCCACACCCTCACACACACACTGCAGGTTAGTTTCAGCTTTCTTTTATTCTCTGGCAGCGGGAGGAACATGCTGAGCCCCGAGGACCTGCAGAAACCACTTTGACACATAAACATCATCGCTGTCTTTCTTTCACCTCATTCCCCGAGTTCACCTTTATCTCATTCATCAGGACGTTTCAACTCCGCCTCCTGCGCAGCGTTAAAGAACTCCAGCAGTCCAACATGCAGCTGCTGTGATTCTTACCTTCATGACTCTTCAGGGTCGTCACCTGCTCTCCTGTCAAAGCTCCTAAGCCAACACGACCCCCCGACCTGAACGCCAGTTTTAATCACGTAAAACATAAAACTACGGTGGCCCAGAAGTGCAAACCACTACACCAAATCGCTGTCATGTTCTCCTGTTACTTCAGGGCCACCGTATAAAACTCTGTTTCGTCTTCTTGTCCTCTAGACCAGGTTCTGATCCAACCCATTGTCCTCCCAACTCGTCACATATGGACGCCTGGTCGAGACCCTATGGCGCCGTGGTTTGGTTAGGTTTAGGAGAAATCGTGGTTTGAGTTAAAATGAGTTTGTTAGTTAACTTTAAACAATCAGTGACCACCGGTCTCCTGGGCGAAAGTCCGATTTCTGACCCACCCATCGGCCTCTCACTCTGACTTTTATTTATTTACACTAAACCCACTAAAGGCTGCCATGCTTTTATTTATTTACTTGTTTATTTGACGGGACAAATGCTTCCTAAAGTATTTAAAGTAGATGCCATGCATCCAGGTTTGCAGCCCCAGACGGGACAAAGCGTAGAACATCCCTGGGAATGAGACCAGGCTGACGGGTCTAACGTGAGCCAACGTTTAATGAACAGGAAGAACTAAAATACAAGAGAGAAAAGTCTCTATCGGCCTTTCTCTGAGTTTCAGAGTGCAGATTTCTCCTCAGGTGGTGTGACGTGTTGCTCCTCTGGATTTAGACTTTAGGAACTACATTTGCGAATGGCTCCTGTGTGCTTGCGTGCCAAAGCACAGGTGTGCTCTATTTGATGTTCATTAGATATTTGCTTTGGACCTCAGTGTGCAAAGACACAATAAAGCAAATTTTTTTTAAAGGCAAACGTGAGTCAGTAAAAGTGACTCACTTTTAATCTTGTCAGCTCCGTACTGCAGTTTCTGTTCACGTGCAGCTCCTCTCTGCATTTTCAGCAATCTTTTAACGTTTAAATGTTTTCCAACATGGCCTAAGGCATGTGGACTCCTGAACATCCTAAAGGGATTTGTTAACATACAGGCAACCAGAGTAGAGCCGCCTAACCGTGACCTGGTGCCGGATCTTTCTGTTGGAAAAGGTTGCGGTGCTGTAATCTAATCTAGATGTAATGAATGTCGTACAGATTACAGGCGTTACAGAGCTGCAGGAAACAGTCCAGGACGTCAGAGTGTAGGAAGCTCTGAGATCACAGTTTGCTCAGTTGCACGATATTTAAATCCAGGGACATCTGAGAGAATCATCTGATGAACTAATCTTACATATTTTGCATTCATTAGCTTAGAAAGACAAAAGTAAAGCACTGAGAACCGACTCCAAGCGTTAGATGGCGTGTTAAACTGTTAAAAATAAAAATATGTGTGTGGTGTTTGTGTGTCACCAGGATGTTTTCACTGTTCCTGACACTTCAGACCAAATGAATGGGATGTTTCCTCCTCAGATATTCTCAGTTGATGGATTTTAAGTATTAGTTTCTCTGCATCTCCAGAAGTTTTTAATCTTATTTCTTATTAAATGTTGTGAATCAGCTGTGAGATGGTGAGTCTCACACACACACACACACACACACACTCCTGGATGAAACACTCACAAATCATTTCTCTTTCAATAGTTTATTGATCAGATCGATTATATAAACAGGTGGATCACATATAATAACTTTCCAGCTGTGACGTCAGCGTGTAACCACCCCTGCGTCACTAACAACAGGAAATAATACAGCGTGACATCACACATCATGTGACCCCCCCCCCCACACTCAGTTCATGTGTGAGCAGACAGGTGAGCAGCTGCAACACCTGCAGGCTCAGGTAGTCCGGAGCGTCACGTGCGGCTCCTCAGTTCATCCAGCTGTTCGGTTCAGTCACGTGACATCCAGCTGCTGCCTCTCAGTCACGTGACATTTCATTAAGAAAACGTCCCCTCTGTGCAGCTCCAGGACCTGAGTCCTCCTCTCCTCTAACTGGAGGCAGGGTTCGGCCTTAAGAACCCGTCGGTACCCCCGGCCAAAATCACCCAGTCAGGTAGCAGGAAGGCCCCCCGGTTCGGTTCGGCCCGGTCCGTCTCTCCACTCAAACGCCCCTATTCCTCTTCAGCAGGAGGATGGCAGTTTGGACTGTTTCCACTCTTTCTCACCGCTCTGCAGCGGTCTGGCTCGGCTCGGCTCGGCTCAGCGGTCCTGCAGCTCCAGGCAGGGCACCCACTGGTTCCTGCAGCGGCTCTCCTCGCAGAAGCTGCTGATGTTCTGCAGGGCCTGGCACTGCAGCGGCTGCACCGGAGGGTTCTGCAAAGCACAGCGGAGAGAACGGCTTAGACTTCCGGTAGCACAGCGTTTATTTCCGACCTGATTATCTGTGGAACTATTAATAACGTCAGCAGCAGGAGGAAGGCGGACTTACCGTGACCAGGATGCAGTGCAGGTCCCGGGGCTCGTTCCCGTTGCTGTCCTTGGTGTCCTCCTCCAGCAGCTGAGCCAGCCGCCTCATGCCGGACACCCGCAGGATGTTGATGTCGTTGTCGCAGCAGAAAGCCTGCAGCAGCGTGAAGTGGATCTGCAGCGCGATGTCGTCTTCATCCTCCTCATCGGTGGCGAGGACGCACAGGACCACACTGTCCGGGTCTCTGCAGGATCAGAGGGGGGAGAGAGACCAGGGTTAATGTCAGCACATCATACTCTCATCTGAAAACGTGTCATTTAAACTCATTAAAGCTGCAGGTTCGTCTGTGGAACTCTAAAACTTACACATTCATGAGTTTGGCGGACTCGTAGACTCCCACCGTGAGACCGTCCTGCTTCTGAGCCGCGACCAGCAACTCCTCCAGAGCCTGACTCACCGTCTCCATCCTGCAGGGACACAGAGGCGGTTAGAAACGTGACCGAAACCCGCAGAGCGAGCGAACAAACGAGCTGCATGAAACCTGTTTAATAACCTCATCTGATCCTGAACACACGAGAATACAGGTCCGGGATTATAATCTGCTCTAAAGTCTCAGCTGACACTCGTGCAGCCGCGTGCCAGTGCGTAATTACGCATCAGTAACTTACTTTTTGTCGGTGCTGTTGGATCCAACAACTTCCTCCAGAGTCATGGTGAACTCAGTAAAATAATCCACAAGATCCAGGATAGAAAGAAAAATCCACAGCGGAGATGCTGCTGCTCCAAATAAAGTCCCAACAAGCGGTAATCCAGACCGGTACAAAGATCCTTCTGGAGTCCGTTAAGAGCTAAATTCAGAGATACGTCCGTGAGGTGTGAGGAAGCAGAGATCTGTGCCGCTGAGAGCCGAAACTCTCCACACTTTATACCACCGGAGCCGCCCGCTCGCTGTCTGATTGGTCCGCCCATGTCAATAGATCCCCCATACTCTGCGCCCATTGGCTGAGCGCGCAACAGACGCTGGTGAACCCACGTGGGTGGTTTCGGAGAATCCCCCGCTCTCTCCCTCCTCCTCTTTCTCCTCACACTCTCCCAGTTTGTTTTTTTCTTTCTGGGTGAAGCTATTTCCAGATCTCCCCTCCCTGCGTCTTTTCCCTGATCCCACGATCTGTTCCTGCCCGGGGGAAGCTGCGGAATGCACCTGAATCAGAGCCGGACCAAAGACGGCTTCCACCCGACAGCGCACCCAGAGACAGCCGCGCAGCAGCGCGATGCATAAATGTATACATTTTTTTAAAGGAGTAGAGACACATAAGAGAAGCTGGAGCAGGTGATTGACCCTGTGAGCAGAGCAGTTTATGCATTGTGTAACGGCGGCCTGGCTGCAGGTTGTGCAACAGTTAAAAACAGAAGATGTGGAAAATGCGTTTTGATCATCATGAGGGGGAAATCACGAGAAATGCAGACGCCGGTTTTGTTTCTCTTTTATTTCACAGACTGAGCTGCTCAGCTTCAGCTCTCTCTGCTGCCTTAGTAATTTAGCTGTGCAGAGCTGGTTACTGGCTGGAAGCCTTGCGCAGCCGCAGAACAGAACTGTGTTATGAAAGCAAACATAATAATAAAAATGCAAAGTTCGGATTTGATAAATAGTTGCACATGCGCGTTTCATGTGTTCACGCCACAAATTACTGTCGAGTCCGGCCTGCCCCCCCCCCCCCTCCATGATCAGGTCCTGCAGGACTGGTCCGCGCTGCCTGCAGAGTAAAACCTGGTGTCAGACGCCCCCCAGTGGCCCCGCGGTCGCACTGCAGCAGTGAAACCAGGACATGTTGGAGCACGACGCGACTCCGAAACCGGCTCTGGCTTTGGGTTCAAATGATTAAGGAGTTTCTGCTACGGGAGCTTTTTGGACTCTAGATCCTTGAGATATTAAATTGGCAATGATCCAGTTTTAATGTGTAAAATGAAATAAAAAGAAATCAGATTCGACGATGTGAACTGGACTGAAATTATATTTCTTTTGGGGGGGTTGAAAGAGTTTATAAATAAGTTCCAGGAGCTGCTCCAAACGTGCCTGAGGCTCTATGAGAGATGCATCTTCCTCTGGTCCTGTTGGGCCCCCTGCTGGTCTGATCCGGATCATGCAGGAGGATTTTAATACACTATTTTTTGCAGTGATGTTTACTTTCACACATTTAGTGTAAATAGTTTCAGCTTGTTTACGTGTTCAATCTTATTTTTTTTCTTTGCATTTTCTTTTTTCTATGACTCTGGACATTTCAGGGAGACAGAACTGGGATTACTTTTCCGTTTAACCAACCTGTGTAACTTCTGCAGGGCAGGAAACCCAAGTTTAAGGTCAGTTTAAGTTTAAGGTATTAAACAAGATTAAAGTTTTAGGGAATTATATTATTAAAGAGTTTTTTGAGATTTAAAATGAAAGGTTAAGAGCGTTTAAAGGAATAAATTAAAGTCAACAAGTCCTTTAATGGATTAAAATAACATTTAAGGGATTTTAAGGTTTAAGATTCTAATATTCAAGATGGTTTTTAAGTATTAAGTGAAAGTTAAAGAGAGTTTAAATTAATACACTTCTTCATTTCCAGTTGGATTAATGAAATTATTTTAACGTAGTTATGTGCTGGTGTTTGATTTGAATCAGTTAATTGATCTTTTCACATTAAAAACACGTCATTAACCTGGAAACCTCTAAAGAATCCACAAACAGAATAACTCTGAGAAAAACATGAAGTCTGACTTCACGTAGAAAAGAAGCACATTTCCAGGATCAGCTCAGGTCCTTTTTACAGTAACTGATTATTGATTAGATATCAGGGTCAATCTGATGAGGTTCGTCAGCAGCCAATCACAGCTTTCATTAAAGAAAAGTGGTGATGGTTACAAATTGATCACATGACCTCTGATGAAATCAATCAGTGATCCCAATTGATACCCGGGTCTTAATCCATTTGTGATGTGAAACACTGATCACATGACGTCACTAAGTGTCGATGGCTTCATTGATGACTGATCGATTTATTAACATTAACAGTAGATAAAAGATCTAAAACTTATTTACTCTTTAAAGGCTTTTTTGAGTTGAGTATTTAAGCAGTTTTAATAAAAAGTTGTGTGAAACCGCTTCACAGTCACAACAGTTTTTATTGTGTAAAATTAAATTCTAGGGGACTTTAAAGGTAAAAAATAAAGTTTTAAGGGGCTTTAAAGTTGTGGTGATGGTGCAGTGGATAAGACACATGCCTTTGATGTGAGAGACCTGGGTTCAATCCTCCATTGTGTCCCTGAGCGAGACATTAACCCCTCGTTACAACAGAGGCATTCGACCTCTGACACGTACCAGCAATTGTAAGTCGCTTTGGATAAAAGTGTCAGATAAAGGTATTAAAGATAAGTCAATAATCAATAAGACAATTTAAATGTATAAGATAACGTTTAAACCAGCTTTTAAGATAAAAAATAAAATTTTAACAGACTTTAAAGGTATAAATAAAGTTTAAAGGGGCTGTTAAGATATGAAATATAAGTTTAAGGTTCTTTAAGGTATAAAATGATTTTTTAGTATAAAGTAAAATTTTAATGTTCTTTTAACTTATAAAAAAGTTTCAACTGGCTTTTAAGGCATAAAATGTAACTTCAAGGAGGCTTCTAAGTCACCAGAGACCCACGATACGATATTATCACAATACTTGATATGATATTATTGAGATTTTAAAAATATTACGATATATTGCAATTTCTTACCTTTTTTCCAACTTCAGTTTGTGTGGAAAACTCTTTTTCTATTGGACTGAAAAAGCAATTTATTTTATTATTATAGAACCAAAAAGTAAAATTCTTATGTACAATTTCATAGGAGTCATTTACACTGGGGACACTGGGGACGCAGGGGACGCTGGGGACGCTGGGGACGCTGGGGACGCTGGGGACGCAGGGGACGCAGGGGACGCTGGGGACGCTGGGGACGCTGGGGACGCTGGGGACGCTGGGGACGCAGGGGACGCTGGGGACGCAGGGGACGCTGGGGACGCAGGGGACGCCACTTTTTGAAAGCATTTGCTAAAAGTTTTGTGAAAATTAGCTCGCAACAATAAATGTAAAATAAAACAAAATCTCTGCTCTGTTACCTGCTCTGCAATGTGACTATAGAAGAAACAGATCTGCTTTGTCCCAAAAAAGTAACTTAGTTTAAAAAGACAAGCTGCTGATTTCTGCGTTATTTTTAATAATATTTTTATATTCTGAATTGTCACCGGCCACCTGAACTTTGTTTCCCTTCATATAAATAGACTCTAGATTGCAGAAATTAAGAGTTTAATGCTCAAAATTTTCGAAGGGCCCCCAGACCCCCCATCGAATATCCTTTTTCATCAATGAATATTTCTTCTAAATAGCTTTGGAGCATCTTGTTGTCTCGTTACTGCAGTGTTGTGCTTTATCACGTCTTGTGGACCCCTTAAATGTCCACTTTTCAACACAAAGTGACGCCCTTGTACAATTTATATAATCAAAAGACTGACACCAAACGTCCGTGTATCGATACAATATCGGCATGTAAAATATCACAGTACTATGACCCCCCCCCCAACTGCTAAGGTGTCAAAGGGGCATTCAGGTGTAAACTAGTTCACATAAAGGTGACACTACTGATGCCTTGGCTCGCTGCTGTCGTTGGGTTAATTGATGACTGATCGTCAGTCGTTGATTTGATGACAACAGAAAGTTTCACAGATGATCGAGTGATAGTTTCTTTATTTACTGATGTTTTTAAGAGTCCTGCATGTTTGTTAGAAATAAAGTTATTCACTTAATTCTTTGCTTAAATTACTTTTAAGGGAAACATTTTGATTTTAACCAATGATTCAGTGTGAGACTTTCTGATAGCATCATTAGTCAGCGTCACTTGGCCCGTTGACGACTGACTGGAGGATCACTGAAGTTAACAAACAAAAGTTTCAGGAACCTCAGAGTCATGAACAGACGAGAATCAGAAAGTCTGCAGATTTAAACTGAGGAAAGGCAAAAAATCCTCCTGCTCTCAAATGAACTCAGGATTTATGAAACCTTTTTTTAGTTTATCTCTTACAGTGATCTTTAAATGTTCATGTAATGTGGTTGTTTTAAGAAATAATTCAGGTTATAAAATTGCAGTTTAAGTTTGAAAATTAATGTTTCAGTGGCTTTTAAAGTTTACAGTTCAAATCAAGTAAAATTACTGAGGTCGTGCAGCTTGTTTTAGGGGTCCTTCAGGTGAAAAGTTAGGATTTAACAGGCTTTAAAGGTGTAGACATAGTTTAAGGGGTTTTAAAGGTATGTGTTAGTAAAATTAAAGTGTGAGGAGCTTCTCAGTCTGAAAATGAAGTATAAGGAGCAACAATTAAAGTTTAAGAGACTTTGAAGATGTAAAAGGGAAGTTTGAGAGACCCTGGCGTGTGAGTTCCTGCTGCAGATTTAATGCCGAGCAAAGTGAATTTCAGAATCCACAAACGCACTAATTAAAGCTTTAATTTAACAATACACACTTGTGATTATTTAGTGTGAGTGTGTGTGTCTGCAGTGTGAACCCTCCTGCTGGTCGACACTCGTCCTCAGTCTGCAGTTGTTCCTCGCAGCTTCATTTCCATCTCACACGTCCTAAAATCACTAATTTATCCTGCAGAGTCTGGTGGCTCGATGAGAGGACCGCTGTTTCTCTGAATACACAGTTTTTCCCCTGCCAGGTTCGTTCTCTTCCTTCATTAGCAGTCGACACACCGAGTGTTGAAGCTTCTTCCTGATTTGTTTAGTGTGAAACAACAAACAGGGAGAGATTTATTGAATGTTTTTTCAACAGAATTCAACTAAAAATGAAAGATTCAAATCTAAACTTTGAACAGACTTGAGCATCTCTGGCTCTGACTTGCAGCTTGTTTGTCACAACGATTAATTCTGTGTGAGGAAACGATTTTGTTGCGGAAACACAATGTTAAATGATTAACCAAAAAACTACTATAAATAAAGATCATTTCACATCAGTAACTAAAACTAAACACATGTTTTAATATCAGTTCATCTCTGTGAGACTTGAGACTTCAGTTTTGTTGCAGTGATTTTATCAGATGCTTTAATCCTTTATTTTTTTTTATCTCAAAACACACAAACATGTTGCGACAGTCGTGCTTTGGTCAGTTTAACATCATCATGTAATTCTCGACTTCCAGGCTTAATAAAACTCATCCCGTTAGAGTGACTCTAACTTTCTCACTGCAAAAACTGTGTTAGCTCTCTGATCCTATAAATACTCTGTACGTCAAAACACAATAAATACTGACTTGTTTCTATTTTTCTGGTCACTTAATGTACATTTATTTAAACACTTACTTCTAATCAACATTTCTTTCTCAACATAAACAATTTGCAGCTTCGTGTAGATCAGTTTTCAGTTGTACATCAGAAAAAGGTTCACTAAACAGTGGTGGACAGTAAGTACATTTACTCTTTAAGTATTGAACTTAAGTACAAATTAGAGGTACTTGTACTTTACATGACTATTATCTTTTCACACCATCTCAGAGGGAAATATTGTACTTTTTACTTCACTACATTTATATGACAGCTTCAGTTTCTTTACAAAGTCAGATTTTTACACACAAAACACATGAAGAGTTTATGAAATATGATGTCTGGTTATAAATATAATACAATATAGATTAAACTCCAACAGTTTATACAAGTACAGCTGACAGGATAAGTCTGCTGACAGAAAACCATTTTGATCATTTCATGTAAAAACATTTGACGCTTCCAGCTTTATAAATGTGGAGATTTGCCACTTTTCCTTTAATAATTTGAATATTTTTAATGTTTTGTTAATATTTTTGAGGTTTGCACTGTGGTCGGACAAAACAAAGCATTGTGAAGGAGTCACTTTGCACTCTGCTTAACTGTGGCAGCATTTCTCACTCCTGTCAAATTACCGCAGGAAAATAATCAGCAGATTACTCTATAATGAAAATAATTATTAGCTGCAGTCTGATACAAAATAGTTCAACCTCAACCAGCAACAGTAGAATCCTGCTTTTACATTAATGCATGAAGAATAATTATCTGATGATATAATAGATAGTGCAGCAGTCACACATATTTGTTTTACTACCTGGAAGTCGTGGACATTTTGTTAACCACTTGTTTTTCCGTCCTCTTCCTGTGAAGAGAGATTTTTAAGAGTCGACACCTTCAAAGTTAGAACTAGATTTCTTTCATTTCTTGCATCTCTTTCCTAAAGTGAAAGAGGTTCATCTCAAAACAATTAATAATATTTATCCATGTAAAAAAAAGAAGATAAGAATAAGATTTAAATTAGATTTTAATGTGCATTGTGTCAGACTGATATTGTCAGGAACATCTTTTCTACAGCTTTAATGTTGTTAATTTCTTTTGTCAAATCTTGACTAGACTATTCCAGAGAGGCTAAAGATTCTGTAAAACACAGTTTCGGATTTGTGAAAATAAAAAAAGGGTAAATTTCTGTGCACATGTAAAAAAATAGCCTTTATATAAATATCTCTTTTTTTGGCAGAATAAACGATTGGTTTGGTGCAAAAGAATGTAATGCCTGTTTTTGATTACCATAATGTTAAGTTTTGTTGTTTTATGAAAAACAAAGATATTGAATTCTTGTGTAATAATCATAGCTGAATATTATTAATTTGTAACTGTATATTTTTTAAAGCTGCCCCAAGTTTTATGGCATTTATTCATGAATTATTATTATTAAGATAACTGATAATTAATTAAAACTGGAAAAGAATAGTGCCTTAAAACTCTCTGACTTACTCACATTGTATTTAGAATAAATCCCCTTAATTTATTATATATATATATATATATTTAGTTATTCATATTTGATTAAAATTATTTATTTAGGTTTATTTGTTACGTTGTTTACTGCTTGAATCTGATTTAATTTGAGGTTGATGTAACATTACTAAAGATGTGTGGTTGTTATTTAAAGATGTCAATAAAGTGGAAAACAAACAAACAAACAAACAAACAAACAAACAAACCCGCGTGTCTTTCCCGAGAGGCTTTTATTTTGAAACGCCTGGCCGGAAGCTGCCCCTCCGGACAGGTGAGTGTCCGCAGGTGTTGTTGTCGCAGGTAAATCTTTGTGTTTGGGAGATGATTGTTCCTCCGGCTGCTGACAGCTATGGCTGAACGGGCTGAACGGGCTGAACTCACGGTTCTCTGCGGACCCGCGGACCCGGTACCGTTTTCATCTTTTCATAATTTATGTTCATTAAAAAAAACAACAGACGCCTGAAACTGACGTTAATGACAACGGAAGAATCTACCGTTACCGTGTCTGGAGAACATCTTTCTACCGACTTTAATTAATAATATAAATTAGAAGCACCGGACTCACCGTGCGGTTCGGCTAAAGTAGCTGCTAACTTTAATGCTAATGCTAACCGGTTCTCTCTCCCGCAGGAGGCCGTTAACGTCGCTGTTGACGCCGAACTTCCTCTCATAGAAGGTTTGGAAATAATCCCGGAACTTTCACAGGTTTGGTTCAGATTTTATTGTTTGTATTGTTTTGCGCAAATATAACCAAAAAGAACAGTCGCGGTTCGGTGACAACCGAGCCGTCAGTAGGGAACCGTAGGGCGGGAAGGGTTAGCTTAACGACAAGCCCGCCAAACTCTATTCAAAAATCTGACAGTTTAACCGAATCCGCAGTTAAAGGGAAAGTTGAGGGAAACTGTGTCAAATCTGGACTACATTATTCCAGAGAGGCTGAAGCTTCTTTAAAACACCGTTTCAGATTTGTGACAATAAAAAACACATTTTATATGCGTCCACATGTAAACTTGTCCCCGCACTGTCAGAAGTGGTAACTTAAATTGTTAACGTTTTAATGCCAAAACGTTTCACTAAACTCCTTTCAGAATTTTGATCATTTAAAATTTGCATACTTATACATAATCATGACCAAACACCTTTTACAAATCAGTTTGTAATCAGTCTGAGTAAATTAAGTATGACTGCAGCAGCATGTTAAAAGAAATGTGTTTTTGGTAGAAGAGGTTGGACATTTTGAATGCATGTCAAGTTGAAGATTGTTTTTTAGTAGTGTCTTGTTGTATTTTAACCTGTGAAGCACCTTGGTCAACCTTTAAGTGTGAAGAGTGAAGTCTTGGTCTTGAGTTCAGGAGGATGTCGTGGTGTTTGTGTGATTCTGGATCGTCAGCGTTTCTGTGTGTGTTTGCAGGATGTTGAGCCGCCAGAATGTGCAGCCTCAGAGGAGACGGACATCAGAGAGACGCCGGAGCAGGGAGACAAAAACGCACAGGTGGACGGACAGACGGTCTCTGCACCTGCAGATGAATCCTCCAGTACCAAATCAAAGGTAAAGACCGCACATGTTTTATAGAATCTTATTTTCACCTTGTCTCTGAACAGATAGTTGGAAAAGCTCGAGCAGATAATAAATAACCAACAGCTAAAGATCCGTCTGCTGGGGAGGAATTACAACTTTTAAATTTGGGGAAAGTAATTTGGTTGGTTCTGATGCTCCACAGTGATTTTACATTTATTGCACAGCATGTTTTGGGCATCACCCCCTAAAACCTTGTTAATGTGACCTCAGAATCATTATAGATACGACTGTTCAGCTTCTGACATTTATCTGTAGACATTAATATAAAAAAACAGGCAGCGTGAGAAACCTCCTCCCTTCTGAGCTGCATTTGCACATTAAAATCCAAACAGAA
>NW_024044237.1:38940196-38997696 GCF_014851395.1 Micropterus salmoides
GGAAGAGGGGGAGAGAGAGAGAAGGAGGGGAGGGGGGAGAGAGAGAAGGAGGGGAGGGGGAGAGAGAGAAGGAGGGGAGGGGGGAAGAGGGGGAGAGAGAGGGGGGGGCTGGACAATAAAACAATAACAATATTACAGAATGTTCCATAAATATTAAATAAATGTTTGATGTTATTCACTTGAATCATACAGGAATGAGGACTTAATTAAAAGCTTTTACTTCATTTGTTGGCAAAGATTTGATCATAATTGTTTAGAATGTTCTGCCTCAGATTTGTGAAGTGATCCTCTGTTTGGCCTCAAGTGTTGACCAGAAAGAAGAGTTTAAACCACAACTTTCACTCAGGAGCAAAAATCAGCCTTTAAACTCAAAAGAAAGAACGATTTGATATTTATTGTGATGATTATCGATATGGAAAGATATGAAACTTTTTATCATGATAACATTTTTGACCATATGGTCCAGCCCTAACCCAACCAGCATTTGTTCGATGAGTTGATTAATCTAAAAACTAATTTTTTTTTTATTAGGCTACTCGATTAATACAACAAATAATTTATCCTAAATAAATATCAAAAACTATTTTTATTAACATACCTTTACTTGCTGGTCCTAGTACTGCGCGTTTATTTATTACAAACCACAACTTATAACTTAATTAATACAAATAAACAACTTAGCTAACAAACAATTATCATAAAGAAACAATAGAAATATAATATAATCAATATATAAAATGCATCTGTCTAACTGAATCATCACCTTGTCTTTGACTCCTTCCATTTCACTCTTTTTTCCTCTTATAAGTCAGTGTTTTATTTAATAAATATCATAGGGTATGTAAATTAATGTATTATCATCATTATAATAATTAATAATAACAATATTAACAATAATTTGTGTAAGGGGGGTACTGTGGGTCTCACCAGAAAACAACTGAGCATTAAACACATAATTTCCTGCATTCTGGAGAAATATATATATCTGCTCCATTTTATGGTAAAGGGAAACACAAGGTTCAGCCGGCAGGTGACAATTAAAAATATAAAGCTATAATGGAATATAATGCAGAAATCAGCAGCTTGTTTCGAAAAGTGATGGGGACATGTCCCCAGCGTCCACAGTGTAAATGACACCTATGTTATTATTCCAGCAGCTTTCAGTGTTTCCTCTTTGCGGTACTTCAACCCACCACTAGGGGACGCCACAGGTTTGTTTTGGGGGGATCAGCTTCATCACATACCTTTGATTTGAGAGTGAGATTTACAGAAACATTTCCTGAATTTAATTTAGGAATTTAATTTAATTTAAATTTTTATAGCTTATTATCTGTCGCCCACTCCAGGTTCCCCCAATGTGACCAGAATCAATCAGTTATTGATCTCTGCTGTCAGCCTGAACTTACGTAACATCAGCAGGAGGGTGAAGTCAGAGCTCAGGTCACATCTCAACAGACTGCAGCACATTTTATTATTACTATCAGTGATAAGAGAATATTTCACTCCAAACTCTTCATTTTTAAAAGATGAGTTCTGCTGGAACTCACAAAACGACTGACGTCTGCTGGACTGGTTGATTTTGAAACTTCTCCTCAGTGGTGGAAAATAATTAAGTACATTTAGTAATTACTAAAGTGCAAATTTGAGGTACTTTTCATAATTCTACTCCACCTCAGAGGTAATATTGTACTTTTTACAGCTTCAGTTTTCAGATTAAAGTTGTCCTGCTCATTGAAAACCCCGTATCTCCAGGTGTTGGTAATAACCTGCAGGATGAAAAGTTCCTTTATGGGCTGAGAAAATCCTCCTCCTCCTTCACAGTGATGCTACAAACACATGATGTTATAGATAGACCATGATGCATTGCTGCAGGTTAAACTAGCCAACAGGATATGCAGGAGTTAAAACATCGACATCCACATTAATGCAACGGGAATATTAATCCAGAAACATCAGATATAATAGAGAAACACTAAGAGGAACATTTTAACTACATTTAGCTGATAATACATAAAGTACTTTTACTTAAGTAAGGTTTGAATGCAAGACTTTACTTGGAGTGGAGTAATTTCACAACTTTTACTGCAGTAAAGGTTCTGAGTACTTCCTCTGCTTGTCCGCCTTGTTTACAGCTGTTCTGTCTCTGTGTGTGTTGCAGGTAAAAATTTATTATATTTTTATTTATATTATATTTCCTCCATGTAGGAATCAAATATGACGACTTTCACTCCAAAATGCTTTAAATTCATAATTTTCTCATTTTTTAAACAATTATTTCTGCTCAGTGAAGCTGACGTCTGCTGGATTACATAGGTACATTTACTCAACTACAAATTTGAGGAACTTTTCAAACTTCTACTCCTACTACATCACATTTTTAGTCCACTACATTTATCTGACAGCTTCAGCTGGGAACATCAAATAGTGGCTTCACAATAATGTAATAGATAATACTGACGCTCACAACATCATTTTTCTCTGATTGGAAAGGACAAATGTTTTGAGTGATTTTGTGAACCATGAATAAAAGATGATATGATTCACACGTTTAAAGGGTGAAAATTATTCTCTCTCACTGTCTTCTGCTAAAATATACAGTTTGTGTTATACCAACCAATGAAACATAATGAGATCTATCTATTTGAAGTATGTTGAGAATATTTCTGAAGGGGCTTTGTTGATGTAACAGGGAAAGGTAAGACAGGTCTAGCTTAGAGTAATTTAGCTATTTCTAGGTTAAGGCCAGCTAAAGATGACCCAATAAAGAAACCTAAAGGCACTAGGGGGAAGACAGAAACATAAAAGCGACCAAAAGACGTTCTCCTTCAGATTTGGTGTTGGCATTTGATGCGTTCACATGTCGGCCGGGCTCAGTAAATAATGCTATGTTAAGTCTTCATCAGTCTCCGAAACCTCTTCACACCTGAACCTGGCTCACAATAATTCTTCAACAAAGTATATATATATATATATATATATACTCTACATTTCATTAATGCCATTAATATCCTAATGAACAGTTATTTAGTAACCTGTCTCTAATCTACTGGGATTTCATGCTTTAGTATAATTCTGTTGCTGACGTCTCTGAGTGACGCTGATGGAGGTGAAGGTGTGGAGGGAAAATGTATTTTTACTTTGCAGGAGGAGGAGGATGATGAGGTGCCAGGGTGGAGGCTGAAAATAACACTTCCGCTCAGCAGTTACAGCCTTCAAAATAAGAGTGAGAACACAAGTTCATTTTAATTTTATTTTGCTGGTTCACAGATTTCTGACATTAAAATATCACATGACATAAGAACATTATACTCTTACAACCAAACCAGAGCTGAAACACAGCGTTTATTTAAATAAAGGGTGCTGCGTTCAACGCCCTCTGCACTGCCTTTTTTAATAAGGCCGGGTCTGTCCACACCTCACTGCGTATTGGGTAACACCTTTGACACACCCACCAGACGAGATGAAAATGTTCCTCAGAGGCCGGGGGCACCATTTTGAGGAAACATGGAAACTATTTTCAGGATGAACGCTGCCCTATAGACTCCAATATCAGTGACATCTGTCACATCTCAAACCATTTTATTAATGCCAGCACGCCATTTTGTTCCCAACACGTCTTGCTTGTTTACTTCTTATTGTTTTTTTATTGTTGGGTATTTTGTTTGTGTATGATTCTTGATTTGAATCCAGGGGCAAGTTCAATCTGGAAACAGGGGTGAGTTCAACTTTTTTGGATTGAACGACATGTTTCCTTGAAATAGAGTGAAGGTATGTTTTCAGTGACGTGTATATAAATATAAACCCCCGCTATTAAAAAGCAGCATTCTTGCAACACAATGGGGTTTCAATGCAGCTTGTTAAACTATGGTGCTGCATGAATAAGGTTTATTATTATTATTATTAAATACCTGAATTTAGGGTCTTATTAAATGTTTGAATTTACCTTATTCATCTTTTTTAAGTTATTAAGCATTTTGACAGATCAAGAAAATTTCATCCTAGTATTTTAAATTTAAATGTTCAAATGGTATTTTTTAAAACTCTCCGTATTGAAAGTGATTGAAAGTTTGTTTTCTAGAGCACAACGTTAGCTAGTTCATCTACAAGAGATGTGTTCATGTGATTGATACTGTGTTAATAAATCTTTAACAGTCGTTTTCTCAAAATGACATGTTTCCTGTACGTTTAGACATTTTCCTCGCCCTCCAAGTTAAATCATAATACACACTGTTTCTTATAGCGAGACGTTTACAGAGGTTTCTTTTAAATATCTTTCATATCTTTATCTGTAAATATGTGGAAAAAAGGGTCTGTCACACGTGAATGGTAGCCAATATTCATAATCCATGAAAAAACAATATTTTGATGAACCATTCTGTAAATGTCTGGACATTTGGTATATTATCACAACAAAACCAAAAAGCATATATCTGACTCTTATCAATGTGCTGGAAAATAGATGTATGTGATTTGTATATTTGCATATTTAAAGAGGAAATACCGCATTCAAAAAATCCTGTTTACTTTCTGTTTGTAAAGTTTTGAGGGGGAGAGCCTGTCTGACTGGTGTCTGGTCTTAAAGCTGGGGTTTATATCAGAAGCATTTTTTTGTGCTGTTGAAATTCTCTTTCAACAAATCAATATCATTTGATCAATAAATCAAAAGCTCTAAGAGAAAAATGAGCTCTGTCGGTTTATAGAAGCCCGGCTTTTATTCTGAAAAGCAAAAGCGGAAGTCTTTTTCTTGTTTTTGCCATCGGAGCGTAGGCAGGAGGTGATGATGATGATGGAGGGAGGAGGAGGAGGAGGAGGAGTGCCGATGTGTGCTGATCAGCAGCAGGTCTGATGATGATGATGATGCTGATGCTGTGAGTCAGAGAGCGGAGGGTTCAGGATGCTCACACGCGCTCCTCACTAGACAAACCGCGCACACAGAGAGACCGACGCTCCGCGGAGACACGGTGAGTGCGCACACATCACACCGACTCTCACGCACACACAGCGGGGAGCGGAGGGACCGCAGCCCGGCGGCGGGACACCACCGTCGGTCTGATTTGACAAACCGGTTCGGTGTTCCTGGATCTCTAATTTCATCACTGTGCGTGTGTGTGTGTGTGTGCGTGCGCGTGTGTGCACGTTCAACAAAGCTTCAGGCTGCGCGTGCCCGAGCCCGAGCCCGAGCCGGCCTTACTATTGAGCGGAGTCAAACTGATTAACATGATGTGAGGAGATAATGAGAGTCTGCAGCTGATGGAGAACAAAGCAGCGGGTCAGCTGTGTGCGTGCGTGTGTGCGTGCGTGTGTGCGTGACGACAGAGAGCACGACAGTCTGTTAAATATCACCATCACCGCAGGAGTCAGCGCAGGAATGTTTTCCTATCGATCATTATTAATAATCAGAACAATATTATTCAGATTCTTTCCTCCAGCAGGCTACAAATAAAAACACACTCCAGTAAAAGCAAAAAAAGTAATTATTATAATTACTGGTACTACAGCTAATCAATAACTAATACTACCACCGCCACACTAGGATTGATTATCACATTAGGATGCTGTCAAACTTATTTTCCTCTTGATCGATGGATTAGATTTTATTACAATATGTTATTATATAATAAATAAATGCTGAAGACATATACTCCTTACAAGAATCATCATCAAATGTAACCTAATTAATACTTTCTTAAAGACACCTCAGTTCTGATTACACTAATAATTATTATTACAGGTATTACTGCGAGGTCACTACTGTTACTTCTACTGCAGCTAATCCAGAACCGATACTGTCACTGCTGATGTTAGTACAGTACGATACAGTGATTACATTAGGATGAAATAAATCTCCTCTTGATCACTTAACATCAAGACTTTAGATTTTGTTCCAATATATATATGATAATAATGGTAAAACACTTTACATTTATCTATAATATTTTAGTAGATGGAAGCTGCAACAGAAAAACAAAACCAGACAGCGTGAAGAAATGTAGGAAATGAACTGGAGAATATTAAACGTGGAAGTAGAAACTGTGACTGAGAAGAATGTGAGGAAGTGAAGGTGTGAAACTGTGGTGAGAGTCTTTTTACTTCAGTCTGATGTTATGAAGTTCACACGTTCTTATTTTAGATGGCAGGAAAAATGCTAACTTGTGGTAGCATGTTAACACTGCAGGCTGCCCGTTGTACGTCTGACGCACACCTCCAAAAATGTAACTACACGTCGCGTCAACGCAGACCGTAAGATCTGTGATTGGTCAGCTCGGTAGCTTCGCATTTCCAGCTTATTCTTCTGCCTCAACCGGTTGAAGGGTCGTACATCTCCTCTGAAGCCTTCTCTCCTTTCTGCCTTTTAGTCATTTCCCTGAAAGTAGCTGCTGTTCAACATCGCATTCTCATCCCAACTCGTCATATTCGGACGCTTGGTCAGCTCCATCCACACTACTGCGTTTTAGTTTAAAAACGGAGTTTTAAAACGACTACGATCTGCAGAGTTGATCTTTCTTTACATTAAAACGACTGAATACGCACGTCTAGAGGTCGTTCACGTACACTGTGCGTGCCGGTGTAAACATGAAGCAGATGGTCTGTTCTGTAGTTACAGAAGATTTGGTGAAAGAATGAATGGGGCGGAAAACAGACTGGGAGTCGACGCAAAGTAAATACAGCGTCATGCACAGTACAATTGCAGGCTGTAAGAGTTATTTACACGGTACAGAATATTTTAATAAAAATACCAAATCAAAAACTCCGTCAGCAGCATCGTGTTTCTGCTTTGCACGACTTATGAGACCCAATCAGAGAGCCGAGTGTGAGCGTCTGCGTCATCGTTTCTAAAGTCCTCCGTTTTTGCCGGTCCGCACTAAAATGTTGCCGGAGTTTCAAAACAAAAAATTTGGTCGGCAGCGTTTTCACACTTCTCCGTTTTAGGACTTCGTTTTTGCCGTTTTTGGCTGGACACCGGTCTCCTGGCCGTCCGTCCACTCCAACCACCTCCTTACTCTGACCACACCTACCTTTAGTGTTCAAAGGTGACGCGACAGGTTATCCCCCAGTGCGTTGAAGTATGATGCTAAGGGGCTCCCCAGAGTACAAACTGACACCAACAGGTCTCGACCATGTGTCCATATGTGACGACTTGGGAGTGAGAATGTGTTCTCAACACCGATCAGCTCCAGCTCCAACACTCTCGGTCGCCATTGTTGGTAGCAGCCTACTCCAACGAAGAAGAAACTCAACACAGTGGAACGTAGAAACCCCACCTCCATCCAGACGCCAGTATAAAAGCTCATGACGCATGTGTTTTGATTATTCCACATTTATAAGACATGTGCCATGAGGACAACTGATTTCATTTATTTAACAACACTGATTTGCCTGCAGCTTCTCCCTCAGGCTAAACTTTGCGCACCGACACCACGCTTTGCATATTATTCAGTCCCTTCAGGATCTTGCGGGCCATTTCTGACGTTTTGCGGCAGCTTTTTAAATTGTGATAAAAGTTGCGATGTTCTTGGGTGTTGCAACGAAATTGTGGAAATAAGTTAAAACAGCAAAGGCAGATGTGATGTTTTTAACTTTAGACTTATAGTTCAATCATTAGTCAGTCCCTCCAGGATCTATGATGTCGCGATCGCAACTATTAACACTAATTCAACAGATCTCCGGGAATTCAGTACGACTTGCAAATTTGACCTAACATCTGAGAAACCAGAAAGACAGGAAGCACACATAAACACTTGATGAAGGATTTAACAAAATAATACAGAACTAACAAAATCCAAGAACTACAACAGTGTTCAGAACAAAAGCATCTGCCTTCTTTGATAAAAAGTCAAAGCTACAGAAAGTCTGTGAAAATAAAACCTGAAGGAGTGAAGTCAACTACGACTCCCAAGATGCATTTCACTAGACCATGACGATGTGTTTCGTTCACACCATAGACTGTATATAAGAAGTGGACGTAGTCATCGTGACGTCACCCGGTGGTTTGTGGCGCTGCCATGTTTTTTTGTAACCAGCGGCACCGGACGTGACCATATTTGGACAAGACGGTGGAGCTAACGGCCGTGTGCGGAGCTAGCTAGCTTGCTTAGCTAGGTGCATCTGTAATTCACGTTAACTTTTAACAGGGCTGATAATTTTGTCTAGAGAACAACAGGCTTAAAACTAAATGTCGTCATGGTAGCGACTTGTCAATCGTAGATAATCCCGCCCTGACGCCTCCCCTGCTTCCTGGTCTCTGTTCCTCTAAATGGGACCATAATTTACTAAATGAACATCATGCTGTGTTGAAGAAGACTTGAAACTAGCGACTGAGACCATAAACTCATCAGGAAAGTGTTTACTGAGGGAATAAATCAGCTGACAAGTAGAAACAGTTTCTTTCTGCAGCCGCTGGAGTCGCCCCCTGCTGGCTGCTGGAGAGGACGCAGGTTTAAGTTACTGGCTTTACTCACGAGAGCCAAAGTTTCCTGAATAACTGAGACATGCCCGCGAAACAGAACAGTACGGAAGTCGACATTGGGGAGATTCCACGTTGAAATGCTCAATTTAAATGATTGTTTTTACATATTATAATTTCACATTCATCATTTTCATCTTGCAGTTTGTGTATGAAAGGTTTCATTCAGCCTTTGAACGTGTCACTTGTCCAGCTCGAGTTATTGCAACGTCTTGAACCGAGAACATGAAGGTTGTCATTTTTCTCCCTCTCTGTTTATTTATATTTTGTCTTCCTTTCTGATCTAGTACGAGGCAGTATATATACTATGTATATATATATGTATATATATACAGTATATATATATACATATATACACACACACACACTTGTGTTCTGTGAGATGAGGGCAGATGAATTTCTGCAGCTCTGATGATGCTGCTGCTTCAGTCGGCGGTGTTTTCCCCGCTACCTGCCTCCGCACAGGAAGTGGCGTCAGATGAATGTGGGCAGGCGGGTAACCGTAGCAACGTCCCTGCTGATGATGACATGTTTGCACTCCCCTCCGAGCTCAGTTACCACAGCAACCAGACAACTGACGCACACACACACACACACACACACACACACATTCAGGTGCTCCCAGGGTTACATCCAGAAAAACAATGGATGCTCTCAGGAGGCAGGTGTGTGTGTGTGTGTGTGTGTGTGCGCGCGCATGTTTTGGTGTTTGGTGTGCAGATTGATTAACGAGCTGATGATTAGTCACCGGTCTAAATCTGTGGTTGAGATAAGGAGCGGTGACATCGGTGCTCCGACAGAGATGTTGAGTTCTGAACAGCAGAAACTGATCTGCAGTCAGACCTGAGAATCTCCAGATTTTTACATGGAGTTTGGTCTGTTAGGTAGAAGAAAGCATCATGAGTTGTCTACAACTCAAAAGGCAGCTGGACTTTAGATTCTTCTGCTTTAGACATTTCACCCCTCGTCAGTAGGGCTTAATTTTTTATGTAACACAATTAAATTTGAGCTGGGTGATATGGCCATTAATGTTATCACTTCAAAAAAATTTCATATAACATTTGATATTGATAAATAAAAACAGTGGATCAATAAACAAATCTGAGGTACAACATTCAAAACTATTATGTTAAAATCTTTTCAACAAATATGCAGAAGTAAAATTAAGTAAAATATTTTTTTAGTCCCTTTTCTTCAACAAAAGAAATGTTGTGCTGAATTGTTAGTGACTGTTACCCAAACCGGCTTAACAGACTATAAGCACGTTAGTTAAATCACATGACTTAAGTCACATGATGCTAAAACAGTTTTTTAGTTTGTTTTTGTTTGTTAGTTTGGTTAGGTTTAGGCAACAAAACTACTTGGTTAGGTTTAGAGCTGCAACGATTAATTGAATAGTCGATTAATGTGAATATTTTCTGGTTTCTTTGCTCCTCTCTGACAGTAAACTGAATATATTTGGGTTGTAGACTAAACAAGACATTTGAGGATGTCACTTGGGGCTGTGGAAAACACTGATTGAAATTTTCCTACAGTTTTCTGACATTTTCCAAGGTACAAAGTAGATTTATTGTCACATTGTAACAGGGGTGTAAGATGAGATGCAGTCTGTAGATACAGAAACTAAACAATGAATCGATTAATCGAGAAAATAATTGTTTGTTGCACCCCTAATTAGGTTTAGGAAAAGATTGTGGTTTGGGTTAAAATACAGTAAGTAAATAACATAAGTCATGTGACATTACAGCAACAATTAAAAAACAATTAGTAATAAAATCGGAATAAGCATCGACAGAGTGAGTCTGAGGGACAACAGTCACTTGGTGAGAGAGCTGAAGTAAACCTGAGTGTTGTCTGCGTAGCTGTGATAAGTAAAGTTATGTGGTATTGGAGCAAAAGAGAGCAAGTACAGGTGAATCTATAGTGGCCCAGGAATCGAACCCTGAGGGACTCCATATCACAGTGGTCTACTCAGATTTATGATCACCATTATGTAATGTTGTAGTATGACAGTAGCAGAAATTACAAATGTTCAAAACAACTTTTGGCACGAACAGGCACAAAAAGCTATCAACCAAACTGCAGCAGCGAGTCTTCACAAAGTTCACAGGCATTAAGAATCATATCCACATGCTATCATGCTAACGAGCACACAGGCTGACTCTGGTACAACCCCAAAGCCACCAAGCGTACTCTTTGGCATCAGTTTGCCTTATGTGAAGTGACAACCCGTTCTCACTCCATCGGCATAGCCATAGCGTCAAAGTTCAACGCAGTGGGGGAAGCCCTGGTAGGGTTAGTTTCTGACGGTAAAGGCAGGTATATGATATTTAACAGAAAAGACTCAGGAGGTAGTTGGGGTGGAACCAGGAGACCAGTGTCCTATGTGAAACAAAATGTCAACATTAAACATTCATATTCAAGTTACGCGAGTTACGTAAATTGCGTAAGTTATGAAAGTGACGTCTGATCTTTTCCTAACCTTCCTAAGTACTTTTTGTGCCTAAACCTAACAAAATTGCAAAGTTTCAAAACATTAAAGGTTCAGTGTGTAAGTTTTAGTGACATCTAGTGGTGAGGGTTGCAAATTGCACCCCCCCCCCCCACACACACACACCAATCCAAGCAAGCAGTATAGCTACGGTGCCTGAGACAAGACAAAGATGTCATCTATGAGGTAAAAGAGGTTGACAGTCAAGAAATTAGGTTTCTTTAGATAGATGTGTTAAGAAATTACATAAATTATGTAAAACCAAATGTCTTTCCATCGTCAACCGCTTATCCTGTGTACAGGACAATTTAGGGTAACCAATCAACCTAGACTGCATGTTTTTGGATGGTGGGAGGAAGCCGGAGAGAACCTACGCAGACACGGGGAGAACATGCAAATTCCACACAGAAAGGCAACCGGGGTTTGAACCCACGACCTTCTTGCTGTGAGGCAACAGTGCTAACCACCGCACCAAAACCAAATGTTTTTTTGAATATTATTGTTACTTTTTCATTAACAAACAGCAGCCACATGAAGAAATGAAGTGCTGCATGATGTCTCATTCTCCTGTAATACATTATTTTACATCTTGGGAGGGTTGGCTCATCTGGACTAAGAAATTCTCAAAAACTATCACATCTAGTGCATCAAGTCTGACCACTGACAGATACAATGTGAGCCTCACTGTTTCTGCACCACAGTCCATTATAAGCTCATATAAAGTTTACAAAGTCATTGGCTGGGGAGGATTAAGGCTCCTCTCACTTTGCTTAATTAGATAAGTAATCTGCAAATATTACCAAAATGTCTTTTTTAAATTTTTTAAAATACAACAGAAACACAAAGTAGTACTGACAGCCATAATTTCAGCTTGTGGTAAACAGTGCAACGTTTTTAATTTAGCATGTGAAAGAACAAATTACACATTTGTGTGCACAGTGGGAAGCAATATCCAATAACATTTTTTAAATGAAAATTTTGGAAAGTATTCATTATTGGTCACTTGATAGACACACGGTCTTGTTATATATCACCATTAGCAGTAAAAGAAATACATGTTTTCCACCAGGGCAGTAAGACGTGAAGTTTAGCTGCTGATCTGAGCTTCCCTGCTGTTTCTGTTTCATTACCAATAATATTCATCAGCTGTTTGTCTCACGAAGGTAACGGCACATTTCTGTCCACATAACAGAGCCACAACAGAGTCTGGAGAAGAACTACATGAAGTTACAATCTAACTACATGTTTTTTCAAAGTTTAGCTGGCTGATCTGAGCTTCGATGCTGGAAGGTGCGATCAGCTGATTTTCACGAATATAACATACAAAGCCAAAACAGAGCGCTGGAGAGAGAGAGAGAGTCACTACATGAAACTAATTCAACTAACATAACACCACAAGCCAAAGCACAGCGCTGGAGAATAAACCAATCCAACTAACAATAAATGTTTTTCTACCAGTCAGTAAAAGTTTAGCTGGCTGATGCTTCCATGCTCTAAGCTGACGTTAGGGTTTTATTGCCAATTAACGTTACTGATCAGCTGATTGTCTCGCTAACGTAATAAGTAATAAGTAGGCCACATGAAATTAATCCATATTTCACACCACTGACAGGGGAAACACGGCTCTCTGTGATAAAGCTCTCACACAGCAGTTTGCATTTGCATCGCTAAAGACTGACAAACAAAGTTCATTACCTGTCCAGCAGAAAACAGACAACTTCAGCACCGCTTTGAAAACATCTGTCCCACATTAATTTTATAGCCTTCCATCTGGGAAAATCCACAACATCCGTGATTTCTGCCGTCAGCTGTCGGCTCTCGTGCTAAATAACACGTGTGCTCCTTCAGTTGTCCAAATGTCACTTCTCTTCTTACTTCTAATAAACCAGAAGACTACTGGGAGACTGTATATTGCTATTATTATTATTATTATTATTATTCCCTCTTCTTCTTCTTTGTACGTATTCAATGTAGTGACGGGCTTCTGCACTACCGGAATTACACAAGCAGAAGAAGAACGCCGTGATGACGAAACGCGCTCTGTAGCGCTGTTTGTTCGTTGGCGGCTACGGTAGAAACATGACGACAAAATACAGCGACCTCCACAGCAGGGGGTTCATTATGTAAGGTCTTTATACACCACTGAAAACATAGTTATGGATCTTATATTGCATTTCTGTCAATAGAGCCTCAGAAATATTACACACTTTAATAATGTGCCGTTTCAAAATGGCACATATTCAGCCAATCATGTGAGTCCACTGTCGTCAGAGCACAGCTGAGATTTGCCACAGTTTCAGATGCACTACATGTCCGCCAAAATACTACGTGGAAAGGCTCCAGATGTGATCTGCAGTACTTGCAGTGGTTCCTTCTATAAATACGGTATATGCTGACTGTATCCATATCATCAGTTAGCTTAGCTTTTTTTCACGACCTCCTGTAGTAGAAGTATAACCTGTGGGGAAAAACACTTTTTAAATCTTTTTTTGGGGCAAAGTCATCAAACTGTTTCAGATTTTCATGCTGATTCTCTACATGCAGGTTTTATGTCTCATGTGACCAGTGAAGGAGCAGTTATGGCTCTCTGCCCGTTCATTTAGAGAGAGACCTGATCTCGTTAGTCCCAAATACCTGAGGCGTTACCAAGATGGCTGCCTAGTGGTGGGCCTTGCCTATATAAGGACTTTGGTGTTTGTACTTTTAGTTTGGCAAAGGATTTGAGTACTTCCTCGTCGAGTTTAGTTTGTGAACATGGAGGCGTTGATGCTCAGCTTGGCTCAGGCAGCAGGAGGCAGTGGGAGGAAGCACCGGATGGTCTGATGGTATCTCCTGTTCTACAGACGTTATTACCGTCTGGATCTATGCGCTGCAGGAAGCTGAGCAACTGTGAGTTGGATTATGAAAGGAGTAGATAAGAGGATTATTACAAGGAAAGCTGGATTCTCTTTTCATCTTAATAATAAAGAACTAATATAAGAACTGCAGAGAGAACCAAGACTTCATTTCTTATGTCCGTCCAGTAAGAGATTATTAGTTGAGTTGTTGATAGACAGAAAATTAATAAACAAACATTAATAAACAAACATTTTATTTTGTGATTGGATAATAAAATAAAACTAATAAAAAGTAACTTTCTACCTTTGACATAAAAACTGTTTTCATCAGGCTGTCCTCACCAGAGAAACGGCCGTACAGGTCGATTATGCAGCAGCTTATTACGACCCATATTTACGTTTTTTTGTTAGGCTACAACCTCTAGTGGCAACAACATATTGAAAAATCAACTAATAGTTTCAGATTAATTTTGTGTTCATTGCCCTCTTGCTCCTCATCTAGTGTAGAAAAGTCATTTTGAACAGAGAGCTTTTAGCAGATGTGTGTGTTCCCAGTGTTTCAGGCTATAATGTAATATTGAACAGTGCACTGATGAGAAACCATTTATATTTGAGAGCATCAGCAGAATGTGCGGTTATAAATCATACAGACAAAGTAGAAAACCTGCTTTCTAACGTCCTCTCCTAAAAAGCCTCTCTGTTTTTTCATCAGCTCTCCTCTTTAATGAGATGCAAAGCCCTAATCAATGCTCGTTAGTCATTCTGCGGGGCACTACACTTGGCATGCTGGGAAACTCCCTGAGGCCCTTCGCTCCATCTTTTTAATTTATTCCCGTTTGTCATGTGACCTGCGAATGCACTCAGACAGAGTTCAGAGAGGACGAGGCAGCTCATGAGATGCAGCTGCGACACAAATACGCTCATCACAGCTGCTTATTCATCAATAAAAACACTGATTAGATATCAACTACATTATTCACAAGTTATCTTGCTTATAATTCAAAATGCTCTGTTGAGTTGCATACAGAACAGAAAAAGAATAATATCCCTTGATGTAGGAGAAATGTAGTAAAGTGGAGGTCTGGAAGAGTTTTATACTAGCAGATAAGTTTAATGATTGAACCAGGACCACAGCAGCTAGCTCTCTGAACCAAAATGTTGTTCAACTGTTAGCTAACCTGAACAAACTAATTTAGTAGCAAAATTGAACCACTAACTATTTTACATGTTTAAGCTCCTTCTTGCTAACACAAATTAAAAAGTTGTTAACGTTAGCCGCTAGATTTGAACCATTAGCTAACTTAAACCGAACTGTCACTAAATGAAGCCATTAGCTAACCCAAATCAGACTATATTAGCTACCTAACTCATTAATTAGCTGTTAGCTAACACAAACCAAACAATTTTAGCAGCTACGATGAACTACTAGGTAATTAACATGTTTTAGCCTTAAACTGTTTGCTAACAAAGAAAATTACTAAAGAAGACTATTAGGTTCCCTGAACCATCTACAACAATGCTTAAAATGAACCATTTGCTACCAAAAGCTAGCTCCAAACGGTTTTATATTCTTACCTGAACCTTTAGTTAACAAAACCGTTGATAAATGTAACTAATTAACCTGAAACATAGCTTTAATGAGTTAGCAATCAAAAGCTAGCTTCCAAACTGAACGTTTAGCTAACCAAACCATTGATGTGACTAAATAATCTGAAAAATTAGGTTAAATGAAAAGTTAACAACCAAACGCTAGCTTCCAAACTGTTATATATATATTCTAAACAGAATTGTTGGCAAACAAAACTTGTTAAATTTAACTAGTTAACCTGAAACAATTGCTTGAAAAGTTAACTACCAAACTGAACCATTAGCTTTTAAAAGCCAGCATCCATTCGCCAGCCAGATATCTAGAGCGCTAAATATCTGGAGCCGTCGGCCGCTTTGACATCCACATCCAGTCTTTGACAGCAGGCAGCTACTTTTTCACAACAAAAAACTTTTTACTCACCTCAGTCCCTGCTACTCGCACGTGCTAATCCATTCTTTCTCCCAGATTCTTTGTCTTTATAATTCTTATCGTTATAATAATAAACAACTCCTGTTTACTATGTAGTTCCGTCTCATTTCCTGTTTCAATTTTAGCGTCTGTTTTGGTTTGGAGACGAGATAGAGTCGTCAGGTGATGGAATTTTTGTTAGCTCGTGTAGTCTGTGACCGCCTGTCACCGATCAGTCACGTAGTGTGAACACCACAAAAACTTCCAATACAAGACAGCATATCTTGTAGCCTAGTCTGAACAGCACAGCGATCTGCAGACGCTAAAGGTCGTGTAGTCTGAACAAGCCTTAAGCTGGAACCAAAAGTGAACTTGAGCTTCTTTACAGATTACATTAACTTTTATCTAAAGCGACAATTGCTGTATATGTCAGAGGTCGCAAGCCAGGGACACAATGGCAGATGTCTCATAGTGGGAATTGAACCCGGGTCTCCCACACCTAAGGCATGCATCTTATCCATCACCACCCCTGCTGCTGAAACTGAGCCACGTGCTGCTTTGCTCACCAGCGCAGAGACGCTGAGGACGGTAATTACATGCACATTGTGATGGAGATGATCTGCACTTGAAGCAGGCGTCCAGCTGAAGGACTCTCTCAATAAAAACACCAGTTACTGTTGATGACACTGTTAATTACATTCAGAGTATTTGTCTGTTCCTGCCTCGCCGAACACGGAGTTCATGCTCATTTCCCACATTCTCTTTTACCTACTCGTGCTTTTAAAGTGTTGCCAGATATTCACTATTCCACTGCTTGTTATGTTATTTGGTTTAATTTGCAACGGATGGTCAAAATCTAGTTCGAGAAATTCTGAATAGAATCTAAATCCGTGTCAAACTGGAATGAAACATGCGGTACCTAATTATGTGAACTTTCATTTGACAGATTTGTCTTTAATTGCACATTTCCTCTCTTCATTTCTTCCTCAGTATACAGGTCATCTATCCAGAGGTGGACTCCAACTCCCAGAATGCCCGAGCAGAGTAATGACTACCGGGTGGTGGTGTTCGGAGCCGGTGGGGTGGGGAAGAGCTCATTGGTCCTTCGGTTTGTCAAAGGAACCTTTAGAGACACCTACATCCCCACTGTAGAGGACACATACAGACAGGTAGGACACCCCTCCCTCCCACCTGAATTATTGATCTGTACCTGCTCTCTCTGCTATGGATCAGTACATGCTCTCTCTGCTGTGTCTCTGCAGGTGATCAGCTGCGATAAGAGCGTCTGCACGCTGCAGATCACAGACACAACAGGAAGTCACCAGTTTCCTGCCATGCAGCGCCTTTCCATCTCCAAGGGCCACGCCTTCATTCTGGTCTACTCCATCACCAGCCGCCAGTCTCTAGAGGAGCTCAAACCCATATACCAACAGGTCTCCATCTTTTCATTTCTAGAAGACAGTCAAACAGTAACCTCATTAAATATCTGGCCTGTGATGTAGTATGCCTAGCTTATGGTTAGCAGGGGTTGTCTTTATTTGTGTTTCTGCTATAATACGCTGAAGTCCTGCTGTACATGTGGTCTTGTATAATGTGGGACATTAAATGTGACATCCAAACAGAAACAGAGATTGAGCCGGAGTATGTCATTGCAAAAATTAATCCCCTTAAATCTTATTTCTGTGATAAGGGTTTTCCACAAAAGGGTTAAATGCAAAGTTACATTTTCTCCCTTAAGTATTTCCAAGTAATCCAGAATTTATGAATATGCAAATGCATTCTTTTTTCATGTTTTTATGTTCATGGCCATATTCTTTGGAAATTCTCAGTGTACGTGCATTAGACGTTTCACGTTTCCACATCACACTTGTTTAAAGGCTGTAGAATACTCATTTTCAGGTTTCTACTAGAACGTGTTTACATGCTTTAATGTTTAAAAACACATTTTTTCTCATCCTGTCAGTTGTTTCAGCTCCTCTTTTCAGCCTCTGTCTGAACACTCAGTTTTTGCTCTTGTCTCTTTAAGACCCCCTCCCTGAAACTTATTACTGCTAACAGTAGCCGCTGCTAACTATTCAGTTAGCCGTGCAGCTAGCCGTCCTATTGCTTATTCTGCCCTGACTGGAAGCTTGGTGCTCCGGGGGTTTGTTGGTGTTTACCTGTCCATCAAGAAACTTGATCAACAATCACAGAGTTGAGGCAGAGCAGCCAGAGGACATCATAAAGAAAACCAGAAAATATATCCCTTTCCTTCAGAACTGTAAAAGCACTTTCTGTGAGACACTGAACAACCTCCGGGTGCTCTTTTAAATGATTCTCTGGAACGTGGGCTGGTCTGTGTGCAGTTTGGGGCGTAAACATTAATGATCACAGAAGTTACGTCACATCTAGCGCTTGTTGGCATTCGCCTGTTTTCTGGGGTATTTTGCATGCGCAAGATTTACATTTGCAAGAGGAAACAATGGAGATTGAGTCTCACAGTATGTCAGTACCACATACTGAAATCCTTTTATTTAACTATGCCAAGGTAAATACAGTTTTCTATTCTACGGCAACTTTAAGGTGCTTATTGGACCATAATTGTCTTCTAAACACGTTGTGATGTCTCAAATTGTGCTTGTCCTGTCAACCTGTGTAATTGACGTGACTTTAGCTCACTTGACGTTAGCTTGAAAGTCGTGAAGCTGCATTCTCCAGAAATGTTGTTTTAAATGTTACTTTCTAAAAACAGGTAACTTGTAGAGGCCTCCAAACGACGAGTTGCTGACTGACTTGATCCCATGTCCCTCCAGGTTCTCGCCATCAAAGGCACCGTGGAGTCCATTCCCATCATGCTCGTGGGCAACAAAAGTGACGAGACGGCCCAGCGTGAGCTGGAGACGAAAGAGGGGGAGGCTCAGGCCGCCGCCTGGAAGTGTGCCTTCATGGAGACGTCAGCCAAGACGAACTCCAATGTGAAAGAACTGTTCCAGGAGCTGCTGGCCCTGGAGAAGAAGAGGGACATGAGCCTGAGCATCGACGGCAAGCGCTCGGGAAAACAGAAAAGAGCCGACAAGTTGAAGGGGAAGTGCAGCATCATGTAGAGTGAGCGGCGGCGGCATTGACTCGCTGTAGAGATGTGGAGCAGCAGAGACACTCCCCATTTTTCCCCTGCTCTGCATCTCAGAGGGCAGGTCTTCTTCTTTGGTGGCGCTCCTGAACACTGAAGCCCAGAGGAACAAAATGAGGAACTATTTATGCCAGGGGCCTCAGGCTTGTCCTGGATCCTGAACTGGATTGTGTTTGTGGTCATAAAATATTTTAACATAATATACACACTAACTAACTGCTGCTACCTATAACCACCACACTTACATTATAATAAAGGAATACTCCACTGAGTTTATGGGCATTTGAAGACTGAAAGTTCTCCACTGGTCTCAAACGGAGCCTCAAACCCGGCCAGAAGGTGTATCTTTAGGACCCAGTCTGACTGGTACTGCTAAATTTGAAAGATGAGTATATTTGCTTTACTTCAGAAGTTACCAACCTTTACTATTATTTCTGTTCTTTTTATGCCTTGCGAGTATCTGTAACCAAGAATTTCCCCTCTGGCATCAATAAAGTACACTGATTCTGATTACAGACCGTTAGCTCGCAAGGCTAATGCAACGCACTGGGTACACTGTGTTCCCATGATGACATGCAAGGATCCAGACAACTTGCAAAGTTAGAAAGAAGAAATTAACCTCAACCCAACCAACGCAACCTTTACGTAAACCGAATGGCCCAAACCCAAACCACACTCGTGAAATTTGTTTGGGAACCGTCGGGTTCAGGTTGGCTGAAGAGGGGATCAGATGATGGTTTTAAAAACAAGAAGGTCCCTAGATGTCAAATAGAGAGAGACTGACCAAAAGTCAGCGAGTTTGCTGGCTCTCGTTAGCAGGTTGCTGGAGAATAAATTCTGTTGAAGAGTAGGACAGAGCTGCTAACGTTAGCCTAAAGTCTGATAGCATCCAGGTCCAGCTAATGGTTCCAGCCCAAAGGTCTTTTCCATCGTTACCCTTTAACCCCACAAAAATAATGGAGCTAATGAAATGCTAACTCTTGGCCTTGGAAGTAATGTAAGATTATTAGTGTAGATAGTAAACGTTAACTTAAATCAGAGCATATAATCAATGTCACCTTTTCGTGATTTTGGTTTTGGAAAGACTAGACTGCCACATAGACACCTTGCTAACAAGCAAACTTTAAATACACTTACAGGCCTCACATGTGGTTTGCTTGGTGGCCCCTAGTGGTTAGCATTGGTTTGGATTTTGCTCTGGATTGGCTGACTTTTTGCCACAACAGATGCAACCATTAAACAGCTACAGATAAGACTAAACTATAGTGAAGTATTCCTTTATCTAATAAGACTGGTGACATTATGACTCCCTTCTTACAGCGGTAAACAATAGGAAGTCGTCGGCTCTGCTTCCTGCTGTTATTAGAGGAACGCCAACATACAAGCTACGTGTCTTTAGTTTCCATTTGGTCTGATGAGCTGACGGACTGCCGTGGAAACAGCAGACGTTCTCACGTTAAAGCATGAGGAAACTTCAAAAAGGCTTTGATGATTTCCACAAGCACAAGCCGGCCTTTTCACGCTGTTTTCATCTCTTGTCAGACTCGCTGGATACAACATCTGTTAGCATGAAAACAAATGCTGCTTACGGACCAGCAGTGGAAGCACGCAGCAGCAGCAGCAGTACGAAATGATGATCATCTCCAGAGTCAGATGTCACACATGGATATCGGTTTCATCTCAGTGTGTCCAGTACGGAGATAGGTCCAGGATGTGTTTAGCCTACCTTAGCATAAAGACTAGAAACGCATGGAAACTGCTAGCCTATCTCCATGAAAAGAAGGGGGAAAATCCACTTTACATCTAATTTTCTGATTGACAGAATAAACAAGCTAAGCACCAACATGTCTGGTTCTGTTAATAAGCCTGACATCTCCAAAAGTATATATTATATTTTTAGGTTTTTGCATTTATTGTTTTTTTTAATTAAGCATCGTCAGTGAAATCATATATAATATTCCCCAAAATAACATTTAAAAAAAAAAGGTATAAATGTACATTAATTTAGCTGATGCTTTTTTATCCAAAGCGACTTACAAAAACCCGGGTCTCACACCAAAGGCATGTGTCTTACCCACTGCCCCACCACCCCTAAAGAAGTATGAAGCCTTCAGCGTCTCAGAGGGAGCTGTATGATGTCTGATAAATGTCCTCAAGTCATGTAACTTGAGTTGGTGTCGGCTGAAGACTATGGGCCCTAGCAAAGCGTTGCAAAGCACAGTGCAAATGTTATTGCTAGTTTCCAACCGACACAGTTATCATTTTCACGCCAAGAGCTGAAAAGCACAAATGCACTTGCGCCCATCTGTGCGCCCATGGGAGTGTAAAATGAGGTGTGGTCAGGCAAATGGTTGGTGCGTTGCTATCTTGAGCAGCAGAAAGCGATTGCGCCATTGACCAAAAATAAACAGGTCTAAAGTCAGCAGCGCAGAATTTGTTTTCATCTCAGGGCATCAAATACTGATGCTTTCGGAAAGGGTGACATAGTTTTTAGACTAGAAGCTACCTTTCAGCGTCTGTGTGAGACGCTTCTGTTAGCTACATTTGTATTAAAGGCTTCGACAGCCCCCCAAAGCCCCTTACTCTATCACCAGCCTGTTCTCATTCTTAGGCATCATATCTACACGCTCTGAGAAAACCGTGGCTATTTTACACGAAACCTCAATTTTGCGTGTATAGGATACGACCCCAGGTGCGTGTGAATATGACACGCTGGGGTGACTGGAAACGCTAGTAGCGTTGCCGGTTTGTGTTCAAGCGGTTGACAGTCCCCCAAGGCAACTTACCCTAGCCTTAACCGTCACAGTGTGTGCCTAAACCTAAGGCAGTATATATATGCATGTTGACGTTGTGTTGCAACGCAATAACAAACTGCAGCGTATCACACACACACAAAATCGACGTTTTGCGTACAGTCGCTACGGTTTTGTCAAAGCTTGTGTATATACAGCCTATCACAGGGGTTTGTGCTTAAACCTAATGTGTCATGAATGTATGCCCCCCCCAAAGCTGTGCACATCGGCCCCCTTTGTGTTGCTGCGACTCAGCAAACTGCGGCGTTTAATATGGTTTCTGGCTGCCATGTGTGGTCTTTGCTATTAAATGTAGTGCCAGCGCTGGGTTTTCCTTAAGCTCAATCACATTATTATATTTCATAAAAAATAACTTTCCTGTGGTGTCTCCTCTACTGCTTCAAGTCTTGTTGTGTCAAGCTAGCATACCGACATCTTGGACCTATCTCTGTGCCGATGTCCTTGAAGAGAACAAGAGGACTTCTAGATATGGGACTGCTGCTCTACAGCAGGACAGAGGACCGGACATTGTCTGAGCAGCCGCTGTATATTTGAAATGCCTTTCCCACCACTTTACTTGACAGTTTTGTATATTATCCAAACATAAGTGAGCTTAAAAACATTACGAAGCACAAACACAACAAACTAAAGTCAGAGAGCAACAAGCCGAAAAGCACACATTCATCCATCTTTACCGTCAGTGAGTCGATCAGTTTCTGCACTTTTGAAAAACGCTCCGTGTTTCTTTTCTCTGTAAAAAGCTTTTTGACATGTTTTGTGTCTGAGATGTCGCCACACCTCCCCGCTACATCTCTCCGGCTTTAGCGATACTAAAAATGGCTATTAAAAAACTTTGTATGTCAGGCAGCGCTGAGAACTTAAACATAACGTTAGTTTCAGCAGGTTGCACGCAGCTGTTTCTGAGATCTGAACTTGTTCCTTCAACTTTTCATATGTGTAGGATTTGAGGAAACGCTGCAGCCTTCTGTAAAATACTGCTTTATTTTAGGGTCCCTCCTTTTTAGATTGTCCTCACCTGGGGACGGGCACAGCAGGTTCTTCATTGCCTAAACACTGAAAGAACCTTTAGTAGCCGCGCTGCACTAAACAGCTGTTGTCTGTTTTTACAGCGAAAGTAGTGCGACGTTATGAAAGTGCCACAAAACCACGTGAGGAGCGGGTCCGGGTCACTTTAACCATGTGAGCCACGAGCAAGTCTGTCACTATAAAGTCTTTTAGTAACAGACCTGCATGTATGATCCTGATTTTTGATTTGTGCCGTCAGCGGAAGGCAAAGACTAAAACACAGTCCTGTCAAGAAATGATTGGTTGCTAATTATGAGACTTTAGTTAGTGGAGTCTGTCAGCAACAGGAATTTCTTTGCTCATTTATATTTTCATTATTAAGTGGAAATTGCATTCCTGTTCGCTACCAACTAAACGCTCCTGTCACAGTTTATCACCAGTTGTTAATCTCCATCAAGCGATCAACTCAGCATTCATCACGTTTTGAACACTTTGCATTGGCAACCTGACAGAGAGCTCCAGATACTGGGCTGCTTTGTGGGGCTACGCAGGTGTGTCTCGATGAGGTGATGATTGACAGGTGTGCAGGTGGAGGTAAGTTCAGGTAAAAGGTGGAATTAATTTATTTCCATTTGTATTGTATGTAAAAGTTATCTCTCCACATAATAAACTGGGTTTGTAACTCAAAAGGAGAATGTGAAATCTTTATTTATGAGTATATTTAGTCTAAATTTAATCAACCCGTGTGTGAGGAGGGTCATGGACATGTTTTGGACAAACTGTGACAGGACTTTGGTCGGGTCGGTGTGTTCTGTGGCTTCTCATTTGTTTTGAGGGGAAATGTAAACTTTTCTCCAAATAAAAACAGCTCTGTTGTACAAAACATATAAATGTCTTTGTTTCTTTCTTTCATACACGGCTCGTCAGATTTGCCAACATACCTCCAGAGCACCAACATTATCACAAGTGCTTCTAGCTGGGAAACAAGCGTTTGGCCCCGACTGCTGACAGAACAGGTACAGTTCAAAGATGTGTTTGTTTCTTTTCAAAAGGGCAAAACTTACAGGATGGTGAAGCAGGCAGGGTCACACTAAGCAGTCAAACAAAGGCAAACAAGTCCAAAATCCAGAGTCCAGAAACAGGGATTGTTCAAGGCAAAACTGAGAACCTCCCACATGAGCAGGGCACAGCACATTTGGGTTTGGACTAAATAAAAAATAGTTGAGTTTGATTGATCATATATTTATACAAGCAACACACACATCTCTGCTACAAATGAACACGTGAAGTTTGTTTCTAGGACCTACCGTTTTTTTCCCAATTGCGCCTGAATGGCGAGGGAGTGAAGTGTTACAACTGACCCCGTGGGCGCGGTCAGGTGTAACACTCGCTAGAAAAGTCTGTTTAAATCAATTCAGTACAAATCTATCTGATTAATGAAATGATATCCATACACTATAGGTGAGCTTCTTATGGATCTATATATGACAGATAGATATAAATAAATATTGCTCTGGTGAGTCTGTCTTTGAGCCTGGTTAACACTTGCTTTAAGTTGGTCATGTGTTTCAAAACTGTACTGCATTTTAGGCAAACAGGCGGTTATTAAGATAATACATGATTAAATTCAGTAACTTACATACACAGCTCAGTAATGAAAAATAAGTATGATAAAGAAATGTACTTTTATTCCGCGAAAACACTCTTCCCTCCTACTATTGACAAAAATTAGTCCAATCTCTCTAAAAACTGGTGAGAAACTGTCTGCTGGCTCTTTGATAAACTGACCTGAAACACAACCTGCTCGACCCTGTGCAGCTCCCTATAATGTCTTGTTTTTGAAAAGATTATTATAATTATTATTATTATTAAAATTGCTCCCACTCTCAAAACTTTTAAATCTTGTCTAAAAACGTTTACCACATGTTAAAGATCATGTGACGTACTGAAGGTCCATAGGCCTGTTGCTGGACCTGCTTACCAGTCCTGGTTTCGGGGGAAATTCAGATGCTCACGTGGTTTGGGGACACTTGCCAGTCAACCAGGTATGTTGCAGTAATAAAACTAAGTTCCAAGAGGACGTCAGTGAAGCTCAGGTCGCAAACAAACCTGTGTTAAAGAAAATAAAATTAAAAGTCTAAGTGATGTAAAAAGTCTCACTTTAGCAGTTAGCTCACAAATTCAAATCACATGGCAGAAAACAAGCAATCTTCCAGAAGTCCTTCATCACAGCATCTTTAACACATTTTTAAATGACTAAAAACAAACTGAAGTCTGGTTCAGAGGTTTCTTTCCTCTTCTACTGAAGCAGGGGTCAAAGTAATCGGAGCAGCTGCGTGTCTAATAATCGTATTGATCCGTGTTGGAACTGGACGTCATTGAATACCTGCAGTCCTGCTGCCACCTGCTGGCGGATGTTCCACAGTTCTTCAGCTGAAACGCACAAAATAAAGAAGAAACTTAATCATAGTGTGAAAAAAAACATATTTTTCCAAACAGGCTATTTATAAAAGAATGTTTTTCTGTTGCATTGTGGGTACATAAACAGTGGTGAAAAAATAACTGCGTACATGTACTGCTGTACTTTCTTGAGTATTTCCATTTATACTTCCACTGCACTACATTTCAATTTGTACTTTTTACTTCAGTACAGTTATTTAACAGCTTTAGTTACTTTGCAGATTCAGATTGATAATACAAAATATTATCAACAAACACATTTTGGTGTATTAATACATCAATAAGACTTTATTGAAATCCACAAGCCACCCAGCAGTATTTAAAACATTATGAGATATGATATGATGTTCCTTTGTTGATCCCCTGTGGGTGAAAGTCACAGCAGCAATATAATACAATAAAGTAGTTAGTTACCAAAATGAAATATACAAACTGTAAATAAATACATAATGAAATGAGCTCCACGTTTACCAGCTGAATCATTAAAGTGATGAACACATGAATGCATCAATAACTATTACCCACTAATAAAATATATGTTATTCTGAAATGGGCCATTCTGTATAAAGAGTAGTTTAAGTTTTGGTACTTTAAGTATATTTGTATGCTAATATTGTTGTACTTTTACTTAAGCAAAAAAGCTGAGTACTTCTCCCAGCGCTGTCCATCAACACTTTATATTGAAAATAGTTTTTTAATATCTTTAATTTAGTTATATTTGTGTGTCTGCAGGTTGATTGTATGTTTGAAATACACACAGTGTGTAACATGTAGAGATCATTTTCTTTTTCCCTGTAAAGCACTTTGCTTTATTTTTCATCCACTGTGTTTGATCAACACTGAAGTTCAGATCAGAATTGACATCCACAACATTTTCATATTATGCAGTTAAATTAATATTTAACAATATTATAGTATTTAATCATCGTTAAATACTATAAGTAATTCGTATTATTTGTAGTATTATTGTACCAAACACATAAATAATGATAATGATTCTATCAGTATTTGCTGCCATCTTGTGGACTGCAGGCTGAATGTGAACTGGAAACAGATGCTGAGGGATTCTGGGACATTTTTCAAAGGTCACTATTCAGATGCATTGTGGGAAATGTAGGATCCAGTGTATTTGGCCCTACAGTCAGGATCCCTCCATCTCTGCCTCTCAGTGTACTTTCAGCGTAATAAACCTTAAACAGTTAGGATCAGCTGACCAGACAAAATCATGAACTAGTTAAATGCTACTAAAAGGACATTGAGGTGAAACTGAAGGAACTTTATATTTCAATAAATTAGTTTTTGAAACACATGTATTAGAAACTACTTGCTAAAAGATATTTACTTTATTATTATTTTACTGCAGCTCTTTTCCACTCTGGCTGCTTATTCATTAATAGATCATCATCTCTCTCCGTTTGGGTCTGTTGACCTCATTGTGGATGGTCTACTTACGTTTGGGGGCCGATGTATTAAAGTGAAAAAGAGCCAAATTATAAGCCAATGTTTAATTTTGAAAATAATCTGGATAGTAGAGCCCTTTCTGGGCTCTAATACCTTTTCCTAAATGGGTTATATTAATAAAACAGATTACAGTCTCAACAACTGAACATGTAATTGAACATCACTAAATGTTTGCTGCAGGAAGGTGCAACTTTTTCTACCATGTGTAACCAGAGAGTGAGAGAGAGAATAAGGATATTTTACCTTACACATAGTCTGCTGTAACTTTTAATTTAGCATATTCACTTCTAGTTCCATCCATCCATCCATCGTCAGCCGCTTATCCTGCGTACAGGGTTGCGGGGAGCTGGAGCCAATCCCAGCTGACATCGGGCGCAAGGCGGGGTCCACCCTGGACAGGTCGCCAGTCCATCGCAGGGCCACACAGAGACAAACAACCACTCACACTCACTCCTAAGGACAATTTAGGGTCACCAAGTAACCTAGACTGCATGTCTTTGGACGGTGGGAGGAAGCCGGTGTTGATTTATGCTTCTTATCGAGATGTGCTACTTAGTGATTCTGGGCATGCAAGCGTGGTCTGTTTCCACACCCATAAATCTGCACAACCTTGCTGTTGGACATGCCGTCGTAACATCAAAATATAATCATTATTAATCAGAATACGCTGCCCCTGATATCTTAAATAAAGATGGCATAATACAGTATTTCAACATGCTCCCTATCTCCTTACAGTACACATGGAGTGAGTAGTGGTGCGATATAAGATGTTTCTGTAGTGGGAGCTTTTATTGATGGGGGATATTAGTCAGAATACGCTGCCCCTGAAATGATGTTAGAATATAATCAAAAAACAGAAGATATCATAATACTGGGAGAGTTATAACATCGTGGGATTGGAAACACATATTGTCAGAACACCAGACAACTTGGAGAGAACCTACAAACTCCACACAGAAAGGCCGGGGTAACCAGGGTTTGAACCCACAACCTTCTTGCTGTGAGGCAACAGTGCTGTCCACCAGGCCACCTGCCATCCTGACAGCTTGATCATCTATTTAATTCTAACCAAAGCCTCAAGAAACCGTTTCTCACCCACCGTCTTGCTGTTGAATGCATCTAACACTACATGACTGTCTCCAACTCTGAGATTTCACTTCACTATAACTACAACGTTTAGCATTTTAAAGACATGCTAAGTTAGATCACTTGAACTCCTGTTAGATTCTTGTTCAGCTCGTATTTATTCACATGTTCCTACTGCTTTAATCATTTCTACTGAACTGCGGGTGATATAACTCAAATCAGGCTACAAATCAAAACATCTTTGTCCAACAACACAAAACTTCCAGGATATGTCCACATAAGGACCTCACACATACCGGAGAGTTTCATTCATATTGACCACTAGGGGGCACTACAAATAAATGGACGTGGCATAACACAAATGAGACTATAAATCAGAAATTGTTTGTCCAGTCTGGCAGGATGTGTTTCATAACAATGTTGAACCACATGTGTTAAATTTAGTTTTATTTTTGCGTTAGCACTAAAGAAGCTTTGAGAATGAGAAACTAAAATGAATGAAAGTGTCCAACAGTCAGTGTTTGTAAGAGAAAGGATTGAGTCATTATCACTCTGCTGTTCCATGAACACGCTCCCTCTCTGGCCCCTCAGTGAGTCTGAGCAGAGTTTTCCAGCCTGCTTGGTAGTTTTATCACAGAGGAAACTGGGCTTTCAGCAGGTTTACGGCGCTCAGACTGACTCATCCTCCACCACCAGCGACGCTAAACACACACAACGCCTGGAAATATTTTCACAGTCGCTGTGGAAACACCTATTAAAGCCAAAAACTGCATCAACTTTTCTAACCTTCTCCAGCGTGGGGTCTGTGAGTGCTGCTAAAATGAAACAGCCAGTTATTGTACAGACTCTGGATGCTTTCAGAAACCTGAAAACCTCTATGGTTCAGTCCCAGCTGATAATCATTACACTTTGTGCTCCCCATGTTAAACACTGCTGCGTTCAACAACTCAGAACTCCCATCTCCAACCAGAAAAAGTACAACTGAACGCCTCTCAGGGTCGGAGGTCCTACTTGTGGACAACGGCAGCACATGTTGTAAACGCTAAACCATCAATTAAAGTGTTTTATAAATAATAAATAATACTCAGTATCAGTAAAACCTGATCTGTAGTTAATTAGTGGAATATTTTGCCGGTGTTGTTGGTTACAGAAATCTATCTCTCAAAGTCATCTTCTCGCTGTGGCTCCGGTGGGTACAGCATCCACTAATCAGGAGGTCGCTGGTTCGATCCCCAGCTCCCTGAGTCTGCATGTTGACGTCTCCTTTGGGCAAGACGGCTGTGTGCAGATGTGAATGAGTGAGTTATTTCCTTTTCTGTTGGGTAGATGGCATCTTAGGCCACACTTCTGCGTTTTCGTTTTAAAGCAGAGACCTTAAAAGGATGAAAATGAAGACCTGAAACGGAGAAGTTTGAAAACGCTGCCGACCCCGTTTTTCATTTTAAAACTCAGAAGCAGAAACACGATGCTGCTGACAGAATGTTTGATTTGGTATTTTTATTTAGATATTCTGTACCGTGCAAATAACACTTACAGCATCCACTTGTACTGTGCATGTCGCAGTATTTACTTACTCACAGTCTTTTTTCTGCCGCCACCGCCGCATTAACTCCGGTGTTACATTCAGTAACAGTCCCAGCTCGTTATCGGTCCATGCAAAATAAAACCTGGTGTGCTTCTTTGTCTGTAGTACTTCACTCTTTCACCAAATCTTCTGTAACTACGGAACAGACCATCTGCGCCATGTTTACACGCCCATGCTCAGTGAACCTGAAAGTGAACGTAAATGTGTGCGGAGATCAGCTCTGATACGCAGCTAAAACGCTGCTGTGGACGGAGATCGTATTCGTTTTAATTCTCCGTTTTTAAACTAAAACGGAGTGGTGTGGACGGGGCTTTAGCCTCTGCTCATCACTGGGTAAATGTGACGTGAAAAGCGCTTTGAGAGGTTGAAAAGACTAGAAAGCGTTATTCAAATACAGACCCCTTAGAAAAGTTATTCAGGAAAACGTTATAAAAGCCACTAAATGCGAGAACAGTAGGAAATATACAACATTAACTGGCTTTTGCAGATACCAACTGATGTAGCTGTACAGCAACACAATAAACGAGTTTGTTTATGTCTCATTAAAACCGCCATCTTTTTAATTAACACCAGGGCTTCTGCTGAGGGGCCAGTAAGTTTGTCTCAGTCAGCCATGTGGGTTTCCTTCACTTCTGGTGTCATGCATCTGGAACTCAGCGTTTACTCGTCAGAACCGGACGTAACGTGTTATATTTTTTTCTCGCCGCCTTACTGTGCTGTGATTGGCTAGTACTCGTCACTTGCTCGATTCGCTTATATTTGACATAGGTACATTCACAGTCCCGTTTATATCCGGCCCTAAACCAATGTCCTAACTCTCAGGACTGTACTGTGCGTTGTTCTTACCTGCAAAACAACAGCAGCCAGCAGAACTCATCATGTCTTCGTGGCACTAGCTCTGCTCTGACCTCTGACTGCCTCGGACGCCATTATAGCGCTGCATGTAAATAGCCTCAGAGCGCCCTCTGCTCTACTGTCCTAGCACAGACACATAAAAGTCTTGAGCAATAAATCTTCACAATGTCATTTTGAAATGGGGGGAAAGCTTTGGTGTTTTGCTCTATTCACTAGTCTGTTGAAACCCTTTAGTGGCCACAGTTTATTTATTAGCTCAAACAGCGTAGATCAGGTTAGTTAACAGTTCAGTTACGCTGCTAAAACTGGTGTGTTCAGGCTGTCTGTCTTTCACAACCAACATAAAACATGGCCGAGCACAACAAAGGCCGTCAGCCACCAGTGTGCTAGAAGTGTGTTGGCATGTATTTGTTTGGAACAAACTGCTGGACAGAAAATAAGTTTAATAGTTTCTTTTCACAATTTCCAGGATGAAATCCGAGATCTGAACATTCAGGAGCTGCAGCAGGAAAGCTGGACTCTGCTGTTCCCGTCACACAGTCCGACTGTCAGAGACCTTCCTGGCATCAGCGGACTGCTGAGAAACCACCATGAGGATAAAATGTGCAGTCACACAGCTTTTTCAAGAGCCGGAAATAATGAAATAGAATTTCCAGATGTCCAGAGGAACTTTTTTATTTGAATACTTCATTTCTGTTCAGAGATCACCCACGCTATCCTCTCTCCCTCCTTCTTACAGGTGGAGGCCGTCACCTGGCTGATATCTCAGAGGGGATGTAAAGCCGGGAGAGGCCGAGCTCGTGGGACTCGATGTGACCTGCTCAGTGCCGACCAATAGCGACTGCCATAGGAATGAATGTGCAGCCATAATGAAACTCGGTTCCAGTTTTTCTTAGTACCTGTGAACCTGTGTTGTGTTTCTGTTTTCCCATGGATGTCTAATTCCCCTTAGCTTAATCTGAACCAACCTGATCCCGAACCCAAACCAGTCCAGTCCTGCAGGCTGAAAACCACACGTTCACACCCCACAATAACACAAGAGCTGGGTATCGTTTAAATGTTATTTATTCCGATTGTGATTGAATTCCAACAAGCCCTCCAACCCAAGGGCCCGTGTCCACCAAACTCTTTTTTCAGTTCATTGCAACTGGAGCAATGAACATGGTAAAAACGGCAGCAGCGTGATGATGCACTGAGTGTTTTTTTCCGGTCGCAGAGAGCTGAAAAATGTAAAACTTGGGAAAAACGCAGCGTTCGTCTCTTTTTACACAGCCGTCCAATCACAGTCCAGGAGGGACGTCCCCTCGCTCCACATGTTTCAGCCTTCTCTTCACGTAGGCCTACCCTACTTAGTGGTGACATTTTTACATTCAGTAAAATATAGTCTACTCGCAGCACGTCACCTCCACGGATATTATGTATCATAGCAACCATAGCGTCTCAGCTGAAAAAAACGCTATGCCTCCAGAGCGCACTGTAGCGCTCCCAGATAGGCGTTTTCACCTGTTAAACTCAAAATAAGTCAAAATAAGTCAGGGTTTGACCGTCTCACCTCCTTACACGGACTTTCTGCCTATTTGCAATACGTCACTCGACTCCCTGCTTTGATAATGTTGCACAGACACTAGAGGACTATGGGTCATATATTCATGCTACAACCTATATTGTCTCTCGAATCCGGTTCTTGTGGACCCTGGGTTCTGGTCCCTTCACCACAGATCTTGTCAGCGCTCAGTGACCTTCCTCCTCTTCCTCCTCGCTCATCTTCCCCTTCATGGCTAAAGTGAAAGGACTCTCTGAACCAGAGGGGCGTCTCTGGGGACCGTCTCTAAGAAAAATATATATTGAATCATCTGTAGACATCATTGGTTTCCCTTCAGTATAAAAGGTGAACGTCAGCTCTATCCTGCTTATAATTAGCACCAAACATCTTTTAGGATGTTCTTTGGGAGGGATGCACTTTGAAATGAAGCTGTTGTTCCTGTGAAGTGTGAATTCACTTACTGTCGGTCATTTTGGATGAAAACACTTTGTATATAACAACAGAAACACTCAGGGCCCCTCATTTGTGCCACCTCCGCTCCAGACAGGAAGTCCTTCACCCAAATTAGGATGTTATGTCTCTGGTTACTGACAGTGATGACTGAAAACCCCAGAGTTCAGAACTTCTGTTCAGAACGTGTGTTCAGGATGATACGTGTGAGTGTCTCATTTAGGACGTTTGATATTTTGACACCAAACTGTCCTGACTTTCTACACTGTGGAGTAACTCTGTGTTTTTCTTTATTTGTTTGAGTTCAGCGTGTTTGTGCAGATCAAACACAAACAAGGCCAAACATGACTCATGAGATTTACTCTTATAGCAGATTTTCAGTAATCAGGATTCATTTGGAGTGAATAAATGCACATTTTATATTAAAATAACTTTTTCTGCATTTTAAAACCTAGTAGTACATAAAGCACTTTTAACAGTCATGATATTTACATGCATACTGTAAATGTTTTTTGATTTAAAGAGGTCATATTCTGCTTTTTGGCTTTTTCCCTCTATTGTGTGAAATCTCTTGTTGTGCTGAAAAATAGCTTGTGACTTGGTTTATTTGCAAAGTAACAAAACATGCAATGCAATTTAAATATAGAAGAAACTTATGTGCAAAAGTAACTGCTAAAAAAAAGCAGCTGATTACTGCTTTATATTCTGATATATTTTTAGATTTATGAAGTGTCACCTGCCACCTGAAAGTTTTGTTTTCCTTTATATAACGGGCTCTGACATGGTGGGCGTGTCACTGGTGTTACCCAATCAGCTGCGACAAGTTTGTAAACACAACAGCGTTAAAAGGGCAGGAAAAGTGCGCTTGCGTAAACAACATGGTGTTCGACACACCACCGTTTCCGTTGAAAAAAAACGTTTTGCTACATTTTGTCGCCGCTGAACTCGCCCCATATCCAGCTGTGATCAGCTGACGCCGACATCAGAAACGGACGTCGCTTCAAGTGACGCTTGAGAGGAAAAGACGTCTCAAATGTCAAAATTTATATTTCCTCGTTCCTTCTCTCCTGGCTTGGTGTCGTTGCGTCTCTCCATGAAAAGACGGAAGAGAGGGAAACATGGATGCCATTAAGAGACTTGGGAAGCACTCTATGTAACACGCAGCGGCTGGCGTGGCACGTTAGAGCCCCTCCAGGCACTCAGAGGACATGAAGCTGTTACTGTGATGTGGAGACGGAGCTCAGTTCAAACTTATGAAAGATAAACGTGTGTTACAGTTTAATAACTCACCACTCTGACACTCTGGTTCCTGTCCAGGTTCTGAAGCTGGTTCCTGAACCGAAGCCCGGTGTGGGTACCAGATCTGCTCGGGTGGTCAGATCTGCTCGGGGGCCTGAGACTGTCGATAACATCACATAACGTGATGACGTAGCAGATTGTGATTGGCTGTACGTGAGAGTGCTTACAGATATAGTTTTAACATAGAAATACAGCTCTACTTATTAAATGGGACTTAACACAGCCTGGCTATAGCTGTGTATTAAAGTTAGAACGCTAATGTTAGCTGTCGATGAAGTTAAGCTAACGGTAGCTAACTTAAGCTACTCGGACAAACTACATAGTGCCCCCCCACATAGGTATCAGATCTGCTCGGAGTCTTTATTTAATATTTTTTCTTTCATTTCACATTTACTTTGGCAATATGGAAATAACGTACACACACACGTTAGCTTAAGTGGCTCGGCAGCTAACATTAGCATCGTAACATTAATTCCCTTGAAAACTAGTATCTGTAAAAACTACAACATACAGCCAATCAGATCTGTTACCTGCTTTTCAGGACCCATCCTACTCTGCTTCTGATTGGCTAGTAGTCCTTACCTAGGTACTGAGCATGTGCAGCTCCTAACAAAGATCTAATAGAAGTGAGATGCTTCATTCTGTAGCTAAAACAGAGAGTTCAACAAAGGGTGAAAAGAGGAGCTGCAGCAAAGAACAGTCAGAAAATGAAACCATGTAAACCTGTTCTGGAACAACCCCTAAATAAAATTATGAACCTGAAAATGAGCAGAATATAAAACTAAAAGAAGAAAACCATCACATGCATGTTTATATATTAAAATAAAATAAACAGTTATGATGCAAAAGTTTTTTATTTACCAATAACAAGACAAAATTGACTACATAAACAACAGAGCCCACGCTGTGTGTTCAGGATGAGCTCATTACTCAGGACAGCAGATCAAACACAAACAGATCACTAATATTGATCTGTAACACGACACACACACACACACACACACACACACACACACACACACACACCCCTGCAGGACACACTCTGTCCTCTCTGACATCGATGACGGGAACTTGCTCTCTACTGTACATCTCTATCTTTCCCTTATCTGTTCATCTCTGCTCTGCGGCTGATTGGTCGATGTGAGAGCTGCTCACTGATTAGCCAGAAGCTGAGGCTCGGTGGCAGCCAATCAGCTCGCTCCGTGGTGGTGGTGAGCTGCATCTCGTGAGGGGTCTGACTGCCGGGAAGAGCCGTGAGGAGACGAGCATCACCTCCTCCTTCCCCACCGCTCGCTGTTTCCGGGAAACGTGTGTGTGTGTGCAGTAACTGTTCCTGCAGAATCATGACTCAGCGTTTTCCTCCCAGCAGCCTTCAGGTGCTGAGTCGTGCTCTGATTCTGCAGACCTGTAACTCTGTTGGACTGTTTGGATCCAGTTTCTCGGACTTCAGTCTGAACAGACTCACACAGGTGACAGAAGGTGACAAAAAGGAGGTCTAAAGATCCCAAGTTAATTCAAGTATCTGCCATCCATCCATTTTCTGCCTGTTCCTCGGGGACAGGTCACAGTGGCAGCAGGCTAACAAGGTGGTCCAGAGAGGCCTCTCCGCAGTCTTCAACTCCTTCCTGGGGAATCCAGAGATGTCCCCAAGCCAGATGAGATATACAGTCTGCACAGCGCCTTTCTAGTCTTCCGACCACTCAAAGCGATTAACAGGCAACTCACTCTACCTCCCGGGGTCTACTAGGTGGATGTGACCGAAAACCCCAAAGGGAGGTGTCCAGGAAGATCAGACGCCCAGAGGTGTCATAGCTTCTCAGCCAGATCATCCTGTGGTTTGTCTTTAAGGTCTTATCCTGGTTTCCCTGTAAGGCCGCCACACCGTGCGTACGAGGACCCAAAAGCAGAAAACCCAGCAGACAGGATCAGCTCAGTGATTTAATGGTATAATGCAAAAACAGGTCAAACAGAAATACCCAGGGTAACGGGGACGGTGCAGGGAAAAGGTGCAGGCAGGTACAGATCCAGGTTCAGGTTCAAGAGGCTGGAAAGCAAAGTCACCAAGTAACGGTGACGATCGGGCATCTGATTGAGGAAACGCGGCCTGATGTAGGTCCCGACAGGGTGAGGGGAGAATGAGACGCAGGTGGGAGTCAGGTGACTGGGACAGGTGGGAGAGTCTGGGGGCCATCAGGTGGACAGCTGGAGATGTGTTACCTGAATGTGGTCTGATAGAAACCAGGCTGTAAACACCTGATCCAGGTTTCTGATCATTATTTGTTTGTACTGGACATCATGACCAAGATGGGGAGAAATCAAGACGCACCTGCAACAGATGGTCAGGAACCTGAGAATGTAGACCGGGAAGTGATGAACCAGGTTTTTCATGGTCAGTGTAAACATCATATACTGAATGTGATCAAAAAGACAGACTTCACGTTGTCTTCTCTCAACAGTTCCCTCCTGCATCAGTGAGATCCTTCCTTATTATATTATAAACCCCTGAGCAGTGTTTAAGTGACTAGTAACCCACAAGAATTGTGGATCTGTTGCTCCAGCTGGACCTCCTGGATCAGATCTCATGGTCTCACCTGTACCTGAACAAACACTGAGCTGAACGCCCAGTAAAATCTCCGTAGTCTGATTGTCTGGTAGGAAGCTGCTTTACTTTACTCAGTTATCAGGTAATGAAGCGGCTGCTGACCACCAGGGGGAGCTGTGACACCACACATCAGCTGCTTCATCAGCTGAGGGGGTAATGAAGAAAACCAGACAGCAACAAGAGTCACAGACAGACAGACAGACCCATCCTGTCTGTCCTGACTCACGTGTCTCAGCTCAGCATCAACCATCATTCTCCTAAAATATCTGCTTCACTTCCTCCACAGTTTGACTAATGAGATTTACTCTTCAAGGACAGTTTGACGAGTTTCAGTTTAAATTTGGACCCTAAAGTTCATTTTGATATAAATCATGTTGAAATGCAGAACATCAGAACATGGAATACTTTACACATATTGTTTCCAATCTCAGTAGCTGTCATTGCATAGTTTCTGCTACTGCCACTACTACGACTCTGACAACTGCTAATAGATCCATAAATTGAAGTGCAAACATTTGCAGTATTAAAGAAAATACAGTAATCTAAACTTTTGGTCCAGGTTGCAGGAATGATGAACATGGTAGTGTCATTACTTTTGAAATTTTTTAAAGGTTATTTTGTTCAAAATTTAAATATTGATCTGATGAGCAAACACTGGTGTTTGAAGCGTACTAACTGCTGGTTGTTGTGTGTGTTGTAGTATATATTTCTGTCCTGTGTACTTTGGATCACTGTTTCTCACAGCGAGCCTGGCTTTTGCTCTCAGCAGCAGGCTGGCAGCAGGCCAGCAGTGAGTGTTTGCTGAGTCATGTTGTTGACCTACTCTCTCTTCTTACTGGAATCAGTATGTCAGTATGAACTCTTACCTTCAGAACTTTTGTCACTTTGTCAGCCTCCATGCTTTCTGTCATATGCTCTGTTTTTCCACTCATTTCTTCATCTCAGCACGCTCTGCTGCTGTTCTGCATGTTCTGCATTTAATGTGCAGTTCAGTAGATCATCGTTTTGCCATCTGTGTTTCTGCCCTGTTAGCAGCCCAGAGGACGCTGATGTCGGTTCTTTTGTCAGCCCAACACTTTGTTCCAGAGTGAGACATCCAAACAACAGAAGTCCGTGTCATTTGCTGCTTCATGTTCCCGGGAAGATGAGATCTGATGATCATGTATGAATATCAACATGTGCAAACAACATATTTACATCTGCATTTACATGAATGAACAAGATAATAACGTATACAAACAAGAAAAAGTTTCACAAGATAATCTGTTTGAATAATAAAATGTGTAAACAAGATAATAACGTCTGCTTATCTTTCTTTCATTTTCTCGCCTGGTGGTTGTTGCTCTGCTGTGATTTCCCTTAACTGATCATTAGTCTGATCTCTGATCTGATCAGTGTCCAGGTTTCACTGTGCAGAGTCAGTAACGTATGCTGGTGTTGGAATGAGGTCATGCACGTTGTTGTTGTTCCCGTCGAGCAGGAGAGTTAAAGGGCATCGCCTCAACACATTCCTGCAGGAGGGAGGAGGTGGCAGAGAAAGTGAAGCTTGTGGGAGTCTCACAGAGAGAGAAAAGACGAACAGTTTGTTTCCCTGCAGCATCTTTCTAATTTTCTTGGGAAAGCTGAGCCCCACCCTGCTTCACGTTCTCACTCTGATCTGATCTGAGGTCAGTCAGGCTGTCGGAGAGGAGGCTTCGGTGCCTCGCTCACTGGTAGGTTACAGGGAGGTCAGAGTGTTTTCTCATGAACTTCGCCACACACACTGTTTCCCAGCTGCTGCAGGGATTCAAACAGCTGAGGACACAAGACTCATTTTGAGCTTTAGCTTCTGTGCCAGTTGCTCTTCGTGCTGTTTGAAAGTCAGACGGCTGTCTGGCCAAACTCACAGTTTGACTTGCAGCAGCATTAAGTGAGTGGAAACTATTTGAACACATTTTGACTCGTCAGTGTTCTGCGAGACATCTGCAGAATGTAATCTTGATGTACACGATCAGCCGTAACATCATGACCTCTGACAGGGGACGTGAAAAACTCTGATTATCTGGTTAGCATGCCACCTGTCAATGCTTGAGATCTATCGCGCAGCAGGTGAACGTTGTGTCCTCACAGTTAGAAGCAGGAAAAATGGGCAGCATGAGAATTTGAGCAACTTTGACAAGGGTCAAACATGTGATGGCTAGACTGGGTCAGAGCATCTCCAAACTGGTCTGCAGGGTCAGTACCTGTCAGAAGGTGTCCAAGGAAGGAAAAGCAGTGAACCAGTGACCGGGTCATGGGAGGCCATGGCTGATTAGCTGCTTTCACACAGAGATCCCACAATAAACGTGGAAAGAATGTCCGCCAATATGCCGCATTTATTCATTCATACTAAACAAACGTTTGCAGCACAGTACCGTAACCACGTGTGCTTTCACACAGCAATCCGGCTTTCCGGAACCAGCATAGAAAAAGACCATTACGTGTAATACAACACCGGGATGCTGCCCGTGGTTTTTCACTCTCTGTTACTGCCAACAGCTCAAAGGCGGATCAAATAGGACCCCCCTTTCCGGATCTGTACCTTCCATACAGCGCAGCGACCTAGCATATTGGCGTAATACTCCTGGGAAAAAAGGCAGTGTGAAAGCGGCTGTTGATGCACGTGGCACGTTGATGCCTTGGCGGGTAGGGGCTGTTTTGGACCAGCAGGTGGTCATAGTGTTCTGATGTAGTTTGAGTTGCAGAGATGACAAATGCACATAAGACCCTGTCATCTGCATAAAAGTGAATATTGTAAGTATGTGATGGAGTGGTAATATTGCTTATGTTATGTTAGAGTTTGAATTGGACCCACCACAGACCCTTATTCATCCCAAGAGACAGAACTAAACAGCTCAGTTTGTGAAAGATCACCAAGCTGTCAAACTGTGAGTCTGAAGGATTTATCTACTCTGAGAGCAGTGTGGCGTGGGCAGATGTTTCAGACGTGTCAGATGATCTGTGAGAAAGTTACTTATTTCTCTCAAAGCTTTTCGAAGTATGTCTCAAAGTGGCTTCAGTTTGACCTTCAGGATTTTCAGTTTATCAAACAGAGATTTTTCTGAACCCACAGAGGAACGTTGAGTCTGTCAGACCAGTTTGTTTCAGTATGTGTAGTATATCAGTTTAAAATGAATTTCTCATCTTCAGGGTTTCACCTGCTGCTGTCAGACATCCCTGTTAACAAGCTGCTGATTCATCTGCACAAAAAATACTTACAATTCATAACCCCAAATAACCCTGGGGAAGAAAAGCTTTCACATAAAGACAGTAGTGTGAACAGTGAAACTAAAGGCTTCAGTCTGTGAGCTGTGGTTAAAACCAGAAACCAAAAAACCCTCATCATCAGCAGGATCTCGGCTCAGGGCGAAGAGAACCATCAGGGGGGAAACCCCGCCCGGCGTTTCTATCTCTCCGTAGGAAGATGAAGGTCATGTGACTCTATCAGAGAGGCTTTCAGCTCCGTGACGTCCTGCCATGATGGAAGCGACGTGTGCTGATGTTAATCATGCTGTAGTGTCTAAATGGTTAAACCAGAATTAGTGGTTAAAAGCAAACACTGATGCATGCCAGTGGAAAAACTGAAGTGCTTTTACTGATATTCTCAGACAAAGAAATAAAGCTAGCATGTGCTCGGATGTTTAGCTAAATCCTCCTTTGTCTGTCGTCTCCAGATGCTCTGCACCTCCATGAGACCAGATGATCGAGACTCTCCTCTTCAGATCTCTATAGTGATGTCTGTGATTGTCTCTGATGCAGCCTGTCCTCAGCAGAGAAAAGGCCGTCCAGGTCGACAATGTAGCAGCTTATTACGACCCATATTTGTTTTTTTGTTAGGCCGCGACCTCTAGTGGCAGAAGAAGCCAGGTGACGTAGTATAAAGAGCGACAGTCCAGTTAAGGAGGTGGTAGGGTGGGTGGATGAGTCAAGTAAACTCAGGATGTTGAGGTCTGAGTCTCTCTACCACCGTTCCTCCGCGGATCGGCCTTTTATTGTGGCCAGCCTAAGGCCTTTTATTGTGGCCAGCCTAAGGCCTTTTATTGTGGCCAGCCTAAGGCACACCTGTGCAATCCCCATGCTGTCTGATCAGAATCTTGATATGCCACACCTGTGAGGTGGATGGATTATCTCAGCAAAGGAGGAGTGCCTACTAACACAGATTTTGAAAGTTTTGTGAACACTATTTGAGAGAAATAGGCCTTTTGTGTACAGAGAGAAAGTCTTAGATCTTTGAGTTCAGCTCATGATGAATGGGGGCAAAAACAAAAGTGTTACCTTTGTAATTTTGTTCAGTGTAATTAGAGACAAAAGGACAAGAATACAGAGACAGGGAATGAAAATCATAGACCATGAGTGTGCAGTAATGAAAATACAACCAGAAGCTGTCCTCAGCTCTCTCTGCATCTCAGTGAAGTTGTTCACTGAAGTTGTTCTGGAGGATTTGTCACCATCTTTGTAGTATTAGTACATTAGCATAAACGTATTAGGCAGAGGGGAGCAGGCTTTGTTTGACTATACAAGGTCAAAACCGCTGGTCTGTGCACAGAGGAAGCAGATATACCAGAGTTTAATGCGCACACAGCACTTGTTTGTAGATGCATGCAGAAAATAATCAAATCCTGATCATCAGTGAGCAGGCTGAAGCTTCAGATCGTTCAGTCGGTAAATATTTAGCAGCAGGAGGAGGAGGAGGAGGAGGGAACAGCAAAACAACATGATTCTCATGCTCTGAACACATCTTCGTCCTCCTCCTCGCTGCTGCATTAATGTGACTCCCACACACTCCTCCTCCTCCTCCTTCTCTAGAGTGTACATACTGTATGAAACCTATACCACACACACACCTTCACAGGGTGACAGCAGAGTGAGTCATCAGCATTAGATAACACATCGGCCTGAGGAGGAGGGGCTGACGATAATGATGCTGTTGCATCCTGGGAGAAACCCTCTGTTTTACGCTCAGGACCGTTTTAGTCCTAACAGAACAGAGCTATGTGAAGGCCGTCTGAGTATTTACAGGATCCTCTGGTTCTTGTGAGGATGGCCTCGTTCTCTCCTGTGTCTCACTTAGTTTGTGGTAAATAACATAACGTGACCAAAACATCCTACAAAAACTAAAATTAAAATATAACAAATAGGAAAAAAAAGAATAAATACATACGTATGTACAATTCAGAGGGAACTTTTTTACTGCACTACTTTTATTTGACAACTGTAGTCGTACTTTGCAGATTCAGATTATTAACACAAAAAAATCCATGAACGAATAAATTATGATATATTTAGTGAAATGAAGAAGCCTCCCAGCAGAATATGAAGCCATTAAAAGTATCTCCACCTTCATCAGCTGCAACATTAAAGTGATGAACACATGAATGCATCTGCAAATACAATCCAGTATTATCATATACATTATTCTGCATAATGAGTACTTTACTTTTGGTATTTTAAGTATATTATAATGTTAATACTTGAGTGTTTCTCTGGAAGCTTCCTGTTAAACCTCCTGGAAGCAGCTCAGTGCAGCTGCCTGCGAAAGGGCCTGATGGAGTCGAGTTTGTCTTATTGAGAATTTGATTCGTAGCACTTAACGGCTCCGGTTACTGCAGCGTTCAGTCAGCATGTGGATGTTTGTGTGGGCTGGGCTCAGAGAGGCAGAGAGCTGCTCATCAGCCCGTCACACACCGATAAAACCTGTGCAGAGGCATCAAACCGTCTGTGCACCAGCTGACCTGAGCTCAGGTGTGTGTGTGAGGAAGTCGGGGAGTGAGCCCGGGACCCAGATCACTGTGTTCTAACAGACTGAAAACTCGTTTACTTTTGGATTCAAGAGTAACGACCTCCTTCAACAATTTGTGAGGTGGAGTCGTGTTGCTGAGTGTCTCGCCTTTCTGCCAGTAAAAGCCTTTATGGACTAACATCAACATGGAGAGGAGGTTCGATCTTCAGTAACATTAGCTCCATCTCTGCAGCTCTACGGAGCCTTTTAGCCTCTTTCAGCTCCTGCTTTTGGTTTTGCAGCACATTTCCTGTCTGGTTCGGTCTCAGTGTTTCTGATGAAGCTGCTGATCAGTAAACAGACTCCAACTTCAGCATCTTTCCTGCGCCTCTTCATGTTCAATGACAATCAATTTTGTGGATTGTAAACAGTTTGGTTGAAGTTAGCAGCTAACAGAGTTTGGTTTGCGTTAGCAAACAGATTATTTCATTATTTTAAACAGTTCAGACGTGCTTAATGTTCATTTTGGTGGGTAAAACTGTTAAATTCACATGAAACATTTTGGTTCAGGTTCCAGACTCTGATGATCATGTTGCTTTGTGTCTGCTGGATGTGGAAGCAGACACCCAAAAAAATCATTAATGCATCTTATAGTCCAGAGAACATGTCAGAGACAGCCATAATGCTGACACGAGAAATAAGAGTTTTTGCCCAAATGCAGACATGGGACAGGTAAAGTCAGTGATGTTTACACATGGTGAGACTTACAGTGACGGTTAGGAAGTTAGTCCAAGTGGCAGCAACATAAATCCAGAAACAGTATAAATCCAGAGAAAAAAAGGAGGTGAAAGCAAAGTGAGTCCAAATGACACGAGGGAAACACGGTGAACAATCCTGAGAAGTGAGACATGTGGAGAATCACTCAGAGAAACACAGCTAGAGCCACTGAAACAATGAGCATGCAACTAACAAGAGACAGACAAACACTTCCATACACAGGAGGGGTGAGGATAACAAAGCACAGGCAATAAACATCAGACAATCAGTGAATACAGAGACAAGGATGTGAAACACACCACGACACAAGAGGTTTACCAAAAAACAGCAGCAGCAAAATCTAAAACACCAAGAACCCAAAACTGTGACAGAACGTGGCCTTTTAAAAAACAGACTTTTATTCCTAATAATGTTTGCAAACTCCTGACTGTTCCTCAAACGCCACAAAAAATCTCCACTTTACAGGAGACATCTTATAAAGCAGCAGCAGAGCTCCTACCTGCTCAGCGGAGGTTGAACCGCAGGACTGCAGCCAGGATTTAAAAAAATACCAAGGTCTTGAGTCCAAGTCTGCAAGAACCGCACACTGAGAAGAAAGCCTCTAAAGATGTTTTCATTATCCATCCATCGTCAACCGCTCATCCTGCGTACAGGGTCGCGGGGGGGCTGGAGCCAATCCCAGCTAACATCGGGCGCAAGGCGGGTTCCACCCTGGACAGGTCGCCAGTCCATCGCAGGGCACATAGATGAACAACCACTCACGCACACACTCACACCTAAGGACAATTTAGGGTAACCAATCAACCTAGCCTGCATGTTTTTGGACGGTGTGAGGAAGCCGGACCACCCGGCTATATATATACATATTTTGTCTTCTGATTTAACTGTTAAATTATCTGTGAATTCTTTTGCCAAAGTCAAGGTATAAATGTGTTTTCCTGCTGATCCCCCGAAGGCTGGAATTCTACATTATCTGCTAAGATAATAAGATAATATGTTGCATCCAAACCTTTCTTTAAAACAAATAAAAATGAAAAATACTGTCAAGTCCTTTATTTATTTATTTTTGGCTTAAAAGTATTAAAATGCTTAAGTCAGCTCAACCAGCTCAACCTCAGAGACACCTGAGATGTTAATGACCTTATGTTTCCTCTAGCGCCACCCTGAGGACAAACCTTCCAGTGCAGCTTCTGTTGATGACAAATCATCAGCTTTGTTCTGCAGATTCCATAAACATGTTCAAACAACTGCTGCTTCAACATGAAGCCAGAGGAATGAGAGGAATGAAAGGTATGAGCCGTTTAAAGGCGTGAAAATCAAGTGAATCTGTGTGACTTCTAGTCTGCAGAGTTATGTGAACTTGACTGACCTGCTTGGAAGCATCGTTTCCAGTTCAGTTATCATCATGAGGAAACGCCGTGCATACCGACAGCTACCTGGAATAACTAGCCGACTGACATGTGCAGAATAAAAACTGAAATTAGGAAAAGGTCAGGAAGGTCAGATCTTACTACTATGCAAAAAAAAAGATGTGAAGACTGATTTAATTTATATCCAGACATCCTGACGTGAACCCAGGGTCCAATAAGTGTTTACTTTGGGTTCAGTCATTCAAGCCTTTACTGTAAAACCATCTGGTTCCTGTAGAAATCTGGTTTCACAGCTTTGTGTGTATGTGTGTAAACAGGTTTCCAGTCAGGTTTTAAATATGAGCAGGACTGCAGGTAGAGAGAGAGTCTCTGTAGCAGCAGAGTTAACCACATGGTACCTGGAAGCGTTGAGACCGGTCTTAAGACCGCTTTTTTAAGGTTTTGGTCTCGTCTTGGACTCGACCGCATTTGTACTCGGTCTTGTCTCGGTCTCGGACTTTGAAGACTCTGGATTTTATTTCAAGACCAGTCAAGACCGTAACTTTGGGAATATCAATAAATTGCTTTTGCATCGTCTGGTTTATTTGTTAACATCCAAACTGTGATTGGATGTAAAACGTATTTCTTAAAATGCAACCAATAATCCTAATTAAAAATGTGTTGTTCCCGTTAACGACTGTCCCCCTTCTCTATGATGGTCAGCATGGAAAAGTACGTTGATTTCAGCTCTTAGAGTTTGTATGTGGGTGTTTTAATGGGAATGTGGATCTTTCAGATCTATTTGAGAAGCACCTCTGATCTGGTTACACATTATAGTGTGTCATATAATGTGGGGAACTGGTCTTGGTCTCGACTTGGTCTGAGCCCCTAAAAGTCTTGGTCTTGACTGCAACACTAGTACCTGGCACCTACTTCCAGGAAAAAAGCCTAAAATAACAAACCCTAAATAAATCAGTAATATCTCCTCAACCATCAGGCCTAGATACATCATTCTGGTCTCCTTTGAAAGGTCAGAAGCTAAGGAATATAAATCCATTGTACATTAACATTTATTTTCCCATTACAGACTACAGGGAGATGCAATACAGAAAAAATATGAGATTTTCATCCTCACCTGGTAAAAAAAGCTCTATTTTAATGCAATAAACCATCAAAACATCATGAGGTAGATTATAATGCACCTGAATATCTTCTAATCCACCTGGAATACAGCTGTAACTGTAAATCTGATGAAAAGAAACTGGCCTGTAAAGCACTCCCACGCTTTACAGGCCACCGCTTGAGAACAGAACATCCTTCAGGGCTGAAGAGACGAATCGATTGATATCCTGCATGTCTGTGTAGCTCCTACAGGTCGCTAAAGCAAATTTTTCTTTTCTACTTCAATCTGACGACAGAAAGGAAACTTAGAGCTAAGGCGACCTCACCAAGCGGTCTCTGTGGACACAAACGACTGCTGTTTTTAGATGGAAAACAGCTAGAACAGCGAAAATCGATTACGCCCCCTTTATCAGGTCAGTCCGTATATACGTCTGCGTCGATTCTACGCCGTAGCCTGACACGCACCTCCTCGAAAACATAACTACACGTCACAGCAATGCAGACTGCAAAAGTTCTGATTGTTTGGCTTGGTACATCGCATCTGCTCCAAGCCCACAGGAAGCATCACAACCCCTGCACCGTGACTCGTTTCACTATCAGAGTTTGATCCATTCGGTCGATAACGTTTGAAAAATCTCGAAGAGCAGCAAGATTATTATTTTACCCCCATTCAAGTTAGCAGAGGGCTGAACAGGAAGCTAGCCGCCAACACAGTGGACGCTGTAACGCAACCGCCAACTAACATTTTGTGCAGACACCAACGCACAGGGATAAATGTGTGGCTACGTGTGTAGCTTACACCGTACGCCATGGCGTAGACTCGACGCAGAAGTATAAATAAGGCTTTACAGGTAAAGACGGCAACACATTAAATTAAAAATGTACTTTTATCAGAGAGAATGTCCTGATTTTATCTATAGATTTTATTGCTCTTCATGTGTTTTATGATTCATCTTTCTCTCTGTGCAGCACTTTGTACTTTGTGCTCTAAAAATAAAGTTTATTATTAATCATGATTTGGTGATGATACAGATTTCACAGCGAGGTATTCTGTTGGTGCTGCCGAGCAGCTGCAGGAAATTCCACTCATTTCTGATGGAACAGCCGGTGCTAAAAACAGACCTCAGATCTGCAGGACAACTGTGAGAGCTGCAGCCGCCTGCTGGGCCGGTGAAATTTAAACAGGTTCCAAAGACGCAGCTTCTAAATGCTGCTTTACAAATAAGGAGCTGATGATGTTCAGTAGTGCTGAATAATGAGTTTTAAAGTGTTGCAGATGTGGATGCAGATGTGTCGTCTGTCTGCAGCGTCTCCATGTAAGGACAGAGAGCTGCTGCTGCTGCTCACATCGCTGGAATTGTTCTCCGTCTGCTAAAGGACATGCTCGGCATTGTCTGAATTCTGAGGTGGGAGGAAACATCCGGGCTGCAGACACACAAAGGGAGGGAGGGGGGTGGAGAACGAGGGCCGAGGTGTTTATCATCCCAGGAAGCAGCGAGCGCCGCCGGCTGGCAGCAGAGACACTTCGGCTCTGTCTGACCTGATGACATGATGTCTGGACAGACGGGCGGTTTGATGGTTCTGAGCTGCTCAGACAGAGAGTCACACCGACAGAAACTCTCTGAGAAAGACTCAGTGCAGGGACGCAGACCAGGAGACTCTGAGCAGGAGTTGCGTCTTCAGGGTCAATTTATGTAAATCTTCAGTTTCAGGGAAAGCAGAACTGAAACAGTGAAAGTTGACAAACAGGAAGTAGTTTGACTGTGAAATCCTGTTAAAGTAAGTCTGTCAATAGAAAAGTTTCGCTGCTGGGAGGGGACGCAGTTAAAGTTCAGACTGAAGATCTGGACATGTAGACAGTCACAGGAAGTTCATGCAAACCTGACAGAAAGGATGCAAAATAAAAACTTGATTTCACATAAAGTCGCTGCAAAGACACAAGTGGATGTGAATTCAGCTGCAGCAGCAACTCATTCATGCTGTTTCAATAAACTAAATCCTGAACTGACACAGAACACATCGTCTGCACTGTAGCAGGGTGCGTTCAGGCACAGCACTGAGGGTAGGTCGCCTGTGGTTTGACAGTAGATCTGCATACATTTCATGAAGAGACGTGGACTGTTTGGCTGTGGAGGACGGACACCTGTGTGACCTGTAACCTACTTTCATGCAGTCAGTAAATGTTCCTGTACCTTAAACGTACTGCTGCTGCCACCCTTTCTCTCTCCTGAGCTGTCACATATGCAAACTACCACGTTACATCAGTAGCCTCCTTAGCTTTGCGGTCAGCAGTCATTGGTCTTTTAAAAGTTCCCAGGGTGAGTTCGATGTTGGGAAAGACTGCTTGCTCATGCTGTGCCCCATCACTGCAAAGGCCCCTCCAGCTGGAGGTGCTGCCACCAATTCCAGGAAAAACTACAATTACTACTAATTAACTAAAATTAAAGAGGAATAACTCCTCAACCATTTGGCCTGGTCTCCTTTGAAAGGTCAGAAGCTAAGGAATATGAATCCAAATTAACATATTTATTTTACCATTTCATTTTCTTTATTGCATCAAGATGCAATAAAGAAACTAATATACAACAGTTGTCATGCAATTTTTAAATAAATTGACCAGGAGAATGTCCATGTTTTGGCCAAATTTACTGTTTAAATGTTGACTTTTATTGTCTTTAAAACACTATTCATGCTCATGCAACCACGTTCCAAATAACATCAAGCTTCCAAAGCATTGAAATATTGATAAAAACAGTGAATATTGAACAATATTCCTGTGACCAAAAGCGCTCCTGTGCTTTACAGGCCCGTAACTTGAGAACGGATGTAGCTACTACGGATCGGCTGCCAGGCCGCGATAAAGACTGTGTGTTCCAAAGGGAACACCCATGTGAGTAGGCCAGCGGTCAAGCGATGAACACAAAGTTAAAATTACACCTCACCAGAGAGGTTCTGGGAAATGGACAATGAGTAGAGAGGAGTCAGGTGTGTGAACACCGAGGATGAGTGGGAGGAGTCAGTTACTGAATACCGTTAAACATTTTAGAATTTGTTGAAGTTAAAGTTCCCAGTTTCCTGTCAGAGTGAAGAGAAACCTGAGCTGCAGGATGCTCTGGAGACAGGTGAGGAAGTCAGGTAAACCGTGGGGGAGAGAGAGAGAGAGAGAGAGAGAGAGAGAGAGCGAGAGAGAGAGAGTATCTGGGACAGTATGGCAGGAATGTGCTTTTCAGAGTCTTCAGTTCAGTTCAGTTGTACTAAACTGGTCTTTGTGGGCGGGTCCTTCCTGTCCTCTCAGCAGAGGTGTAGGAAGTACTCAGATACCTGAGTTGAATCCACACAAAGTCAGAATCCAGGTGAGGAGGCCAGAGGTCAGCTGAAGTCCAGCTGAGTCCACCTGAAACCAGGTTTTCAGACTCTGACCCTCATTCTCACTCTGGCTTTAGTCCATCTGGATCCAGAAATTCCAGAACTGAAGTCTAGGAGCCAGGACTAACTGGCTGTCAGAGGAACGATCCAAACACTGACAGGGAGGGAGGGAGAGAGGGAGGGAGAGAGGGAGAGAGATGTTGATTTTTTTCCGATGAATTTCGGAGGAAAAACTCTCGTCTGGAAAATGAAATTCCCCTCAAACGTCTGCTGGCTGAAATCATTTCCCAACCGTCAGAAAGCTCTCCGGGCGCCTCCCTCCCTTCATCCTCAACACAAACACTCCTTCCTCCCTCCTTCCTTCCCTCTTGTCTCCTCCCGGGCGTTTGTTTGATTCCCGCTTTCTGGGCAGGAAGTGTTCCCCCTCAGCTTGAATCCTGCTTCAGGAGGAGGAGTTCATCATCGGAGAGGAAAGAAGAGAAGGAGAAAAGCTAATCCGTCCCGAGTGTTTCACGGACCCGCTGCAGGTTGAGACGTCCTGACTTTTCTCTCTGCCTCCTGCTCGATGGTTTAATTATTAACCGGCTGCAGAGTTTAAACACACAAATACGTGCATTTTAAAGTCAACGTCAAGTATCGTGAGCCAGACCGTTCAAAGACCGACGGTTGGAAGTTGTGCAGCTGCTTTCACTCTGCAGGCCTTAATGCTCCATTCTGATTTATTGCACAGATCATAGTTTAAATGTGGCTCATCTCAGACTGAAGTGTGAACTGTCCGCGGCCTGAAAGTGACAGAACAATAAAACGACGTCACACGCAGCGCCCTGTCGGTTCGCTCAGACATGCTAACCTGTCTCATCTCCTGGTTTCCTCCTGGGGTCACATTTCTCCTGATTTATTTTATAAATGTTCACAACTTTCTGTCCTTTTCATTCCTGTTTCTGACCAACACATCTGCCCCACAGCGCTCTCTCTCTGGGGCTGGAGACCCGCTGGATTTTAAGGTGGAAGAAAGGAAATCTGTGAGCAGATGGACGAGCAGAAAGACAGTCACATGTTTAATTCTGGCTTCTGTGGAGCTTTTTCGTTCACTGAAGTTCCATCTAGAGCAGAATTATGACGACGGTCGCTCGAGATCTGATGTCCGGACTGAGATTAATGTCAAGAATCAGACCTGGATCAGATTTAGACCACATTTGAAAGTGGCCCAAAGATCAGAGTCACTGTGACCTGGGCTGTTCCATAGAGAGTGTGTGGTTTTCCAGCTGCACAGCAGCGGAGAAGAAAGCGTCCAGATGGTTGGCTGCCCTCCGCCCTCCCTGGAAGACCTTTTACTACAACACACTAAAGGTTCCACCTCACACTGGACACTCTGTGTGTGACCGCGGACGATTCAGGACAAATAAAACAAGAACAAATAGACTGAAAAACAGTTTTTCTCCAAAAGCCACAACAGCACTAAACACTTCTTGAATAAGAATTAGTTACGAATGGATCGAATGGAAAGATTGTGTATGTTTGATTTGTTTTTACTTTTCTTTTAGACTCTTTCTTCCTTTTTTTCTCTTTTATAAAATATCTTTTATATTTATATACCTGTTTGCACTAAACGAAATGCATCCAATTTTATTGTACGTGGACAATGACAATAAAAATTTCTGTTCTGTTCACAGAAAGAAATCTGATCTGGGTCACTTTGGCCTGCAGTCTGAACGCAGTCTGAGACGGGACCTGCAGCAGGAAGATGGAGGAACAGCGCCAACAAAACTAAAGGCAGAACAACAACAGCTCACATCTGAAGAAAGGAAGGACAGGCCGAGTCTGCAGCGCCCGACGAGCTCAGCGTTATCACACTGGACCAGGAGGACGGTGTCGCGCCTCATTAACCCCCAAACTGTTTGTCCTCGTTACCGACATCAGATACAACAACAAGCTCCCAACACGCACACTGATAGTGATGCTGAATTAGCAGAATACGCGAAGGGAAAGTGTGTGTGGAGGAGGAGGAAGGCTGATGATGATGGGAGGAGGAGGTCAGGGCTCTGCAGGAGGTCACGGCAGGAGACAGAGTGTGGGAACAGGACACACACACACACACTCAGAGGTGTGAAGTCTGGTTTGTGGTTTTCAGGGGGCGTTCAGGTGCTGTAGGTGATTGTAGCTGTTAGTTTTGACACTTTTTTTATGTGTGTGTGTTTCTTCAGTCGCTGCTCTCACCCACCTGCTGGGAGACACACTACTACTACTACTACTACTACTATTACTATTACTACTACTACTACTACTACAGCAGATCTTACTGCAAGCATCTTTACAGGAGGAAGTACATTAAGATCTACGGTTGCTCTGTATGTGCTGCTCATTTTACACGAGATTTTTATTCTTTTTATGGAATGTTTATTTCAGCGTGAGAGTCCTGATGCAGCTGTGCAGAGGAGATGTGGAGCATTAAAAGGGTTGCAGACAGAACACCACCAAATCGGGTCAGGCCGAGAACAGAGACACTAAACTCGTTTGTTTACCTTCCGGCTGCAGCAGAAAGCAGGAAGTCGTTCTTCATGTGATCTGAGACAGAGGGCCTTTCCGAAACTGCTTGCTCCTCCCTCTCCCTGCCTACTTCCACTCCGTTTGTGCGTTCATGCGGAGGGTCCTCCACACCACTCTTGTCTGATAGACAATAAAAATGTTGTTTTAATTGAATCAGATTCACTTTAATTTCAATTTTTCAATTTTATTTATATAGCGCCAAATCACAACAACAGTTATCTCACAGCGCTTTTCATAAAAGAGCAGGTCTAGACCGAACTCTGTGATGTTATTTACAGAAGCCCAACAGTTCCCATTCAGTTCACTTTATTAGCCATTTGCAGTATAAAACCACATTGGAATAGAATATGCAAGAAGCTCAAAGTGCAATGTCACCACATAAAAAACATAAGAAAACATAACATAAAACAGACAAGCAATTGCCACAAAAACTCAGTAATAAAACACTATTCAATAAAATCCATCCATAAGATATAAAATGCTTAATTTAAGGTGCTTTGTTTAAAGTGATCACAGCTTGGGGAAAAAAAACTGTTGAAATGGCGATCGGTAGAACATTTGACAGAGCGATATCTTCTCCCTGAGGGAAGGCCTAATGCATCATTAGCAAGTTTTAAAGCTCGATTCAAAAGTCTAGCTTTATATGTAACCTCCAGAAGCGGCAAAGTACAGCCAAAGATCCTGCTGGCTGAGCGAACCACTTTCTTCAAAGCCTTCTTCTCTTTCAAGGTGAGATTACCAAACCATACAGTAATACAACTAGTTAGGACACTCTCAATTACACAATAGTAGAAGTTCAAAATAATCTTAGTGTTTTGAGTAAACTCTCAAAGCCTACGTAAAAAGAAAAAGGCGCTGTCTTGCTTTCTTAGCAATTTTAGTCGTGTTAGAGCTGCAGTTCAAATCATGCGAAAGGGTCACACCTAAAAATTCACATTTCTCAGTAATCTGCACATCGGAGTCATGGATAGTAAGAGGCACATGATTCCTATTGTGACAAAAATCAATAACAAGTTCACGTGTTTTTGAAGTGTTCAAAAGCAAGTTATTTTCCTTGCTCCATTGAACAACATTCTCCACCTCCTCGCGATAATGAGATTCATCGTTTGAACTAATCAGCCCAATTATAGTTGTGTCATCGGCATATTTGATTATCACATTATTAGCATTGGATGCTTCAAGGTCATGAGTATACAATGTGAACAATAGGGGGCTCAAGATACACCCCTGCGGTGAACCAATGCTAACATACAACTCATCTGAAATACAACCATTAATTTTGACCCTTTGTGTTCGACAAGTGAGAAAATTAAAAATCCATTTTCCATCTTCAGCCAAAACTAAATAGCCTACAGTAAACAACAGAGTAATAGAACGTGAAACAGGGGGGTCACGTAACAAGCAACAAAGGCATTAAAGAAAAATAGTTAAGTCTTCAAACATTTTAACGGTTTTAAATTCTTCAGGTTTGTCCAAAAGTTGGTCGCTGTATTTAAACCCTACGCGTTAGAGAGCTGGATTTAGTTTCGATCTGATGACTTCAGGATGGAAACGGTTTGCAGAGAAAGGACACAAGCGTTTCATAAATACAAATACTCATTTCTATATTCATGTACAAACAAGTCTCCATCTTCAGATTGTCCCTGACTGTCTCCTTCTATAACCCAGCGGTTCTCAAACTGGGGGGCGGGCCCAGCTGGGGGTGCACAGGGATGAACGAACATGATTCATGTAGGGAAATGAAAAGATTCAGCTAACGTACCGACCTGAATCATTTATTTATTTTAATCAAATTCAACTGGGCTCCTTCAATCCGTTTAGGTGTTTTGTGGACGTGAGAACTTTTTGAGAGGGCGTCATGAACCACTTCTATAACCGAAGAACTTCACACTTAATGTACATCTTCTGTTTTGGACAAACAAATCAGCCGTCGTGCAAAAGACGTGATCATCCAATCAGACGAGAGCTAACCTGTAACACGTCGGGTCACGTGACCCTCCATGACCCCAGTCACATATTTCTGCCGGGTCACTGGAACTACAGGACATGCACACGGCGAGCAGACCTCTGTGCGGGTGTGTGTGTGTCATTACATGAGGTGACGAAAGAAAACGAGGACGTGTGACCTCTGACCCCCCCGCTGATGAGGAGCGCGTCGGGCATGAAGTTCTCACACTGTCGTCCAGCAGCTTCACACCTCCACAACACACTCACAGTGACCTGCGCTTCAGTCACACTTCAGGTGTTTGAGTCGACGCTCTGCCTGAAGATCTTGGCCACGTGATCCAACCCTCACAGGTTCAAGTCTGCGCCACTCCTCGTCGACCGTGATTTCTATCTGCTGTCAAATAATGTCGTCTGCAGTCGCTGTGCTGGTCACACCACACGACTTGCTCTCTTGTAACAGGAGTCTTGAAGTGGTCGTGGTCGTTCACAGGAGGTCACACGTTACACGAGCTGACAAACTCTGTCTGGTCTCCAAACCAGGCTCCAACATTCGGCTCAGGTGAGACAGCTAAGGAGCCAGATCTGACCATGAACTGGTCTTTATGAAAGAAAACGCTGCTGCAGAGCTCAGAGCAAGTGATCAGAGGGCGATGTGACGATGCTGAGACGGAAAACTGAGGTTTTACTAAAGCATCGTTTCTTTGGGTTAATAAGCGCTTTTACAGTTTATGTGATGTGTTTGCACAGAGAACGCACGATGCTACTTTCTTGTAATCAGTTTTACATTTCAAGTGTCATAGAAAAATAACAAGTGTGATTATTTCAGTTACTTCCTGGAGTCTTTGCTGATTGACTGGAAACATTTTAGAACCCAGAAATAGTCTGTAAATCGGTGACTTTTTACACTTTGGTTGCGTTTTAGTTCACTTTAACAAAGCAGGTGTAACATGTTGATCAGTGAGCTGCCGGTAGGTGGATGTTTTTCCCTTTGGACAGATCCACGCTAGCTGTTTCCCCCTGTTCCCAGTCTTTATGCTAAGCTACGCTGACCAGCTGGCTGTAGCTCCATATTTAGCGTGCAGACACGAGGAGAAGATTTCATTAAATGCCTGCAGGGGGCGCCGGCAGGACTGCACCCTCCAAACTGTCTGTGAGTTTAAAGCAGCAGCTGCAGCATCTGAAACTCCCATTACCAGGAGAACGTCCCAGAATGCACTGCTCCTGTTACTGGGAGAGTTTATGCACCAGTTAGATTCACACCTCTGCAACACACATGCACTAACACAGGACTGTGCACGTGACTGTGAAACTACAGCGTGACATGGTGGCACTAATAACACTCCATACTTATATTTAATTTGCAGAATCAGTTTATTTATTGATTTATACACAGTCTGTGTTTCTCCTCAGTCTGAAGCTCAGCTGCTCAGGTGTTAAAGTCTGACACCGTCTCCCCCCTCAGAGGGGAGATGACCTGACCTCCCCCGATGAGAGACACAAAGAGAACAGAAGAGTTTTCTGTCATACGTTTTTTATTACAGTAAAATAAAATAAAATCACTCCTTATATAATAAAATAAAAGGAACGCAAAATGAATCCAATAAAATCAAATCAAAACATTTTAAACATAAAACCAGTTTTTAATAGCTGCAGACAACAAACACAACAAATAAACCTTCAACATTTCAGTAAAAACATGAAAAAAAAGAACTTAAATCTTTTAAATAAATGTGATTTTGTTCTGACGTCTCTGAAGTTTAGCATTTCCACGTAAAACAATCAGTCCATTTGCATCATTATCTAAAATAGAGTTTAATACCATCACTCAGAGGCTGAAAGCTCCTCTGAACACAAACGCCTCATTCCCCCTGAGGAACAGAGTTTCAGCTCCTCCTCTCAGCACACACTCAGCTGATTACCATCAGGACGCTCGTTAACACACTCATTAACACGTTGTGCTTATCTCATCATCAGAGAGCTGCAGATAAAACATCAGCTGACTGTTTCTGACCTGCAGCTCAAAGAACCTGCTGCCAAACATTAACTCTCCTTGAACTTTTACTGTCCTGTTTTCTTTTTCTTTGTTTTCAGATATTAACACTGTTTAAAAAGCTTCGAGTGCTCTTTTGATTCTACCATCTCACACGGCTGATCCTCAGTTTACAGAGCCGAGTAGAATTACAAGGATTAGAGTCCTTGTTCTGTCCGCTGTTGACTTGTTGACAGGGTCCTGCTGTTAACCGCCTTTACCGGAGTTTGTAGCGTGGACAACCTGGATTTACAGTGACGACTGTATCTAAGGAAAGATCAGAGTCCCTAAGTGTCAAAGGGTTAGAGGCCCCTTAGGGTTACAGTCCCTAAGTAATTAAAGGGGGATAGAGTGGGAGACCTGCCTGTCTTTATTTTCTATTTAACTTTTAAAACTTTTTAATATTTCCCTGTTGCTTTTATGTTTTATGTAAAGCACTTTGAATTACCTTGTTGTTGAAATGTGCTCTACAAATAAACTTGCCTTGCATCTACTGACTGCAAACACTGTCACTGATCAGTGTGCTCCTGCAGGACCAAACCATTTCATGCAGATACAGGGGGGTGCTCGGTGTCCAGTGGTTCCCAACCTAGGGGTCGGGCCCCTCCACACGGTCACCAGATAAATCTGAGGGGTCAGCCGATGATTACTGGGAGGAAAGAAGAAGAAACTTTGACTTTTTTGAGAAATATTACAGAGTTTTATCACATGAATTAATGTACAACTGTAATCTGAAAAGCTTTATAAAGATTTAGAAAGTGGCAAACAATGGAAATACTCAAGAAAAGTACAAGTACAACCCCAGTTCCAATGAAGTTGGGACGTTGTGTAAAACCTAAATACACAAACAGAATACAATGATTTGCAAATCCTTTTCAGCCTGTGTTCAACTGAATGCACCACAAAGACATTTAATGTTCAAACTGATAAACTTTATTGTTTTTAGCAAATATTCACTCACTTTGAATTTGTTTCCTGCAACACGTTCTGAACAGCTGGGACAGCAGCGTGTTCACCGCTGTGTTACATCACCTTTCCTTTTAACAACACTCAGTAAGCGTTTGGGAACTGAGGACACCAACTGTTGAAGCTTTGTAGCTGGAATTCTTTCTCATTCTTGCTTGATGTACAACTTCAGTTGCTCAACGGTCTCCGTTGTTCGTAATGCGCCACACATTTTCAATGGGAGACAGGTCTGGACTGCAGGCAGGCCGGTCTGGGACCCGCACTCTTTTACTACGAAGCCACGCTGCCGTGACCCGTGCAGGATGTGGCTCGGCATCGTCTCGCTGAAATCAACAGGGACGTCCCTGAAAAAGACGTTGCTTGGATGGCAGCGACGAACTGTGTTAACTGACAAAGGCTTCCTGAAGTGTTCCTGAGCCCGTGTGGTAATATCCTTTACACACTGATGTCTGTTTTTAATGCAGAGCCGCCTGAGGGGTCGAAGGTCACGGCCATCCAATGATGGTTTTCGGCCTCGCCGCTTACGTGCAGACATTTCTCTGATATTATGGATCGTACAGGATGAAATCCCTAAACGTTGTTCTTAAACTGTTGGGCTATTTGCTCACGCAGTCGTTCACGCAGTCGTTCACACAGTGGTGAACCTCGCCCCATCCTTGCTTGTGAATGACTGAACCTTTCTGGGATGCTCCTTTTATACCCAATCATGACACTCACCTGTTTCCAGTTCACCTGTTTTTTGAGTTGTCTTTTGTTTCCCCTGTCCCAGCTGTTCGGAACGTGTTGCAGGCATCAAATTCAAAGTGAGTGAATATTTGCAAAAAACAATAAAGTTGATCAGTTTGAACATTAAATATCTTTGTGGTGTATTAAATTGAATATAGGTTGAAAAGGATTTGCAAATTAATGTATTCTGGTTTTATTTATGTCTTACACAATGTCCCAACTGGGGTTGTACTTTGTACTTAAGTAAATGTACTTAGTTATTTTCCCCTACTGCAGATGAATCTAGTGTTGAGTTCACAGTCTGAGGGTTGGGTGGTATTTTCTGGTTGTGCAGCTGCTGCTTCTCTAAACTCTTCTGACGTCGGAGCGTCGGCTTCATTCTCCTCTCTGACGTCGGAGCTCGGGTTCCCGCTCCCGTCATCTCTCCTTGCGGCTGATTGGAACCGAGTAGGTCTTCTGGGAAACACAAGCCTCCCACAATGCACCTCTGCACCAACAGTTTACCACTAATGTGGAGATGCAGAAGGGCAGCGGGCTGAAACACAGAGCGGCTGAACCACAGAGGTCTTCAGTATTCAGCCAGCATTTCCCTGAAGTCCACAGCTCTTACAGACACATGCATTTATAAAAAGACTTCACAGACTTTGTACTGGAATCATAAAAATAATAAATCAGACATTTTCCAGAAGCCATGAAGGAAAGCCTCGTCTCCGGGCAGCTAGTGTCTTTTTATTTCCCCTTTTATCTAATGTTGTGAATCTTATCTAACAACACTTGTCCTTCTTTTTTACGTTCTTGTGCAGCACAGTGTAACCTTGTAAAGAAAGATGCTGTATAAATAAAATTATTATTATTTCACAGACAGACCTCCTTTGAAT
>NW_024044237.1:39005196-39032696 GCF_014851395.1 Micropterus salmoides
GTGGTGGAAAAGTACATTTACTTAAGTATAATTTTAAAGTACTTGTACTTTACTTGAATATTTTAGTTTTTTACTTCTTCATACTTTTGTATGTTTATCTGATAACTTAAGTTCAGATAAATGGTGATGTAGTATTTACCAATTAGACTTTATTGATCCTGGAGGAAAAATGCACCCAGCGGTACATAAAGTAATAGTGCACACAAATACATTAACATTAGCTCGACCTGTACTATTAAAGCAATAAACACATTAATTATTAATTAAGTACTTTTGGTATTTGTAAGAAGGTGTCTTGCTCAGCGACACAGTGGTGGATGTCGCAGTGGGAATTGAACCTGGATCTCCTACACCAAAGGCATGTGTCTCATCACCACCCCTTCAATAAGAACCACAATGAATCCTGCAGCAGTGATATAACCCTGTATACTTTTCTAAAAACAGAAATACCAGGAAGGCGTACTGAGAGCCTGACCACATGACCACCTTCAGCCGGTCATGAGACCAATAATAAATCTGAAATCAGACTGTGAGTGCTGCTCGTGTTACAGCTGATGGCGTAACATCATGTTTGTTCTCACTGAACCTCTGTGTGCTGCAGCAGCAGCTCTGTTTATTCCTAGAAGGTGTTTCCTCCGTCTGCTGCAGGCTGTAACACACACACGCACACGCACACACACACACACACGCACACACACACACACACACACACACACACACACACACACACACACTCTCTCTGTTGAAGTTCAGAGAAAGTCCTGCAGTTTCTGCAGAACTCAGGCAGAGTTTACCCCCAGAGATCAGCTCTGCTGCAGAAACACCATCAGAGGAACACTTTGTGAGCCACACAGATAAACACTTTCTGTTTCCTGTAAGTCCACTGAGGAAGAAACGAAAGTCTGAGCAGATGTTTGACCTTTTATAGAAATCAGTTGATTTTAAAGTGAAGGAGGTCCACCAGCTTTCATTAGCTCTGACTGTAGAGTTTACTCAGCTGCTGTTTGAATTTCCTTGCAAAACACAAACAAAACATGGTTTACATCCTAACAAGTGAGATTTGCAAAGACAAACAGATTTCTAATACGTCATGCTTCATAAATAGTGTTGCCAACTTTGTCACTATGAAATAAGGGAAAAAGGTGGCCTGCTGCAGCAGAGCAGGTAGGGTTTTGCGTGAATATTGTTTTAAGCAGTTTTTCTCAATGATAGCTAATCTCTTAATTAAATATTTTGTAGGTTTAATAATAGTTTATTTACAGCAGGTAACTTTAACGCAGCCCTTTAATTAAACCACTTCCTGTTACCTTCACTATCTGTCTAATACAAAACACTACAAAAGGTTAACTCCTTCATGTACATATGACAAGTTAAAAAGAACATGGCTACTTGTGATGTGTTATTACCAGTTCATGCGTTTTCAGGCAGCTCAGAACTTGATGAATACCATTTGCAGTTTCATCACTATCTTCATAAAAGCTTAACAAGCTAGTCGACCACGAGAGCAGAGGTCGGTGTGTTTCTCTCTGAAGCTTTGAACTGAACTGCAGCTGTTTTACTTTCAGCCTCAAACAGGCTGCACGACTCCTGAACTGCCTCCTCTTCCTCTTTCTCCTCCTTCTTCTGTCCATTCTTATCTTCCTCCACCCTCCACCGCCTTGCCTCCTCCTCCTCCTCCTCTCCTCTCCTGTGTAGGTGAGTAATAGTATTCCAGCTTCTCTGCTGCTCTGAACCACATCTCATTGTGTGTGTTATCCTCCAACACCCTCTTCACACGTCTCCTTGACATTTTCATCTCCTCTTCAGATCTCCATCTCTCTGTCTGTCTGTCTGTTGTTCATTTCAGCTGCATTCATGTCTGAATGTCAGTCGAGGCTTTTTCTGCAGAGCATAATGATCAGCTGAATGTGTGTGACTGAGTAAAAATAGAGAGCGAGAGAAAATCCATATTTGGGCAAAGGGGGTGGATGCTAAAATGAGCTGAAGTGTGGAAATGAGCAGCAGCCAGTCAGTCCAAGTGAATCCTCAACCAAACACACGAGTATAAATCTGCTCATATTCTGAATTTTGTTCTTGTCGACGTCTTCAGACTCAAACCAGCAGTGAACGTCTCTCCTGACGAGTCCTGTGTGATGACTCTTCTCCCTCTGAGCAACAGAAACTATCAGTGAGCCTCATGTTCCTTCATCACCATGAACTCACACACGTAGTTCATTCTGACTCAGCGCCACACGCCGTCCTGCTGCCCCAAACACTCACTACAGCACCACATGTGGATTCATCCACTGCTGAAAATAGTCCCCGACAGATGCACCAGATGTCCTCCTGTTTGTCTGATAGAAAGCGAGCAGCTGCTTGAGGAAGGTTACTGAGCACGGTGGTGCAGTGGTTAGCACCAGTCACCTCACAACAAGAAGGTCGTGGGTTCAAACCCCAGTTGCCCCGGCCTTTCTGTGTGGAGTTTGCATGTTCTTGTCTATTACAGCCATCAGGTAGCTCAAATCAAGCAATCTGATTGGTTCATAGTAGTGATATAATGAGCGTATACAACGGGCGTGACGTCGGATTCCTTCGCACAGATCCGTATCACTCCGCAACAAACAGGGTTCGAGTTTAATCTGAGCTTCGTGGCGGTCTCATGCCGCGTTTACACCTGGTATTAAAATATGATCTGATACAGATCATATTTTTTAAATTTATTTATGGCTTATTTTATTAGGGGCAGATGCACCTAACAGATAAACTGAAAACAGCAATCCAATGTGTGCTCAATAGTGTTTTTAGCAGTTGCTAATTTGCAACGCCCGTCCCTAGAAGGGCTTTTAAAGAAACAAAACATTAAAACAGTGATGAAGTATAAAACAATACATTACAGTATAACCCAAGATAAAAAGGGTTAATACAATGGAAAACATGTGACACTAACACAATAGACTCGACATGAGTATAAGTTTGTTGCTGAACCAACCAGGACTTGGCCTCTCTTTTAAAAGTGGCGAAGTTTGCAGCAGTTTTCAAGTGTTTAGGTAACAAGTTCAGAGACTTTGCTCCTTTCACAGAAAAGGCCGTCTGAGCAAAAGGAAGTTTTGCAAAATGAAACTTTACAGTCGCCACTTGCAGCAGCTCTGGTGGATCTGCCGCTGCTCTGTAGTGTCTTAATGTACTTAAAGACAGGCTGAGAGCACGTCCATTTAAACATTTAAATACAAGCTTTACATAATGAAAATCAAAGTTTGCAAAACTTAAAATCTTTTATTAAACTGCGACAGTGATGGCTTTTTGTCCAGGGTTTTGAAGGCTCCACTGTAAAGACAGGACCATAGATTTAATCACTGACTGGTTGGACCAGGTAGTTAAACCGTAAGACAGATGAGAAAGTATCATTGCATTTAGAAACATCAAGCCGGGATCAAATGTCAAGCATTTTCTTATCTTAAAACAGGTAAGGTTAATCGATTTGTAAATCTTTTTAGTGTGACTTTTAAAAATTGAGCTGGGAGTCTAAAATTATCCCTCACTTCAGGTACTTGTAGAGTAAGCTCACCTTTAATTTTAACATTCAGGGATTCTGTTTCAGATAGCTTTTAATAGAAAACCACTTTGTTTTGTTGGTGTTTAGTGTCCAACAGGAAGTATCAAGCCAAGCTGACACTTTTTGACACACAAGTTACCGATTTTACCTGCGGAGATAAATAAATACTGAGAGAGAGAGAGATCATTGCTTATTATGTGATTCAACATCTCCCTCTCTCACACACATAAAAACGCACTCAGCAGTCCACTACTCGCCCCAGATGTCTGCGATACTGCAAGAGAGTTTCAACAGCCTGTTCAAAAGACTTAAGGAGAGACGCAATTCTCTAAAATATAATAAAAGTGTTATTATTTTACGCCCTGCTGGCCGCCAGCACACAGCAGCAAGCAAAGTCAAACTGACACTGGACACTTTTTTAGTGGCTGCACAACAAACGTCAACGTGCAAATAGATAAATAAATAGCTCTAATAATTCTAGCCTTTGGTGTATGTTGCTTGTCAGTGAATATCTGCATGTTGACCGGCTAACCCCACAGCTGTGCACATCTGCCGTGAGGCCTAGCAGGAAGGGTTAGCGTCCTTTGTGTTGCAACGCTATTGTAAACTGCAGCAGTCATATACACGCAAAATCGCTGCTTTTCCAAAGCGTGAATATTTGACGCATGAGATGAGATCGGGTTGTTTATTTGCTCCAAACCAGCTGAAGGAATCGCACCTATTTCACATTTACTTTTGCTTTTTTTGGGACATTTCATGACAGTCAGATGGAAACATGGCGAGTGTGGCGGGGAACGTCGTGCGAAAGCGTCCCAAAGACTAAAACTAACACTGAAACCAATAGAAGCTAAACTTAAACTAAAGATTTTCAAAAAATAAAAACTGATCTAAGCTGGCAAATATATAAAAACTACTAAAAACCATAATAACCTTAACTTGAATGTGGGTAAAAGAGTGATCGTGCGGCTCTTCTTGACTTTTTTGAATGTCATCGACTGAATGGATCAAACTTTGACGCTGAAAAGAATTGATCCACCGTTTTTTTACAGCCACTAGTCAGACTGCTAGTAAAATTGGATTCAAAGCACGGGGCGCTTCCTGTGGTCTTGGAGGAAATGTGATGCTACCAAACCAACCAATCACAGGTCTGTGTCGCCGCGACGTGTAGTTATATTGTTGGAGAGGTCGGGCCACGGCGTTGACTCGAGGCAGAAGTATATAAATCAGGCTTAATGATGAGATCAGGCTCCATGATGTCCGCCTGACAGCTGTGGGAAGTAAATGAGCGGTGGGGCGTTCAGGAACTAAAATTAAACTTTTAAATGTTAGTTTGTTCCTGATTGTTCGTCCTGCAGTTTCTGCTCTCATCAACGCATCAAGTCGAATGAGTATAAATGAAGGTGAAAGCAATCAGCCTCAGAGTTAATTAGTGGAGTAAAAAGTGCAGTTTCACGTGAACTAACTCTGCCAGAGGAGGTTCACACTCTTTAAGAGCTAATGTTTCCACGGGAAACCAGTTTACCCATCATCCCAGTTCACCACAGCCTGACCTCCAGCGGCGCCGCTCCACCTCAGCCCCGCCACACACACACACTGAGTTCCCATGATGCAGTGTGTGTGTGTGGCGTGCTGAGGGCCTGGGAAACAGACTCTCCGGCTCGCACAGCTCACAAGGATCCAAGAGTTTCAGCAGAGCCTCCGCTGCTCTCAACAGCCAATCAGCACTGGTGCTGCAGTGATGTCATCGGTTCATCACCACCAGGAACAGAGTGACGACAATAAAGCTGCATTCAGGTGCTGTCGGAATAATTTGTTCCCGTCTTGGAAAACGAGTTGACCACATACAAACAAATGTTGGGTTGATCGTAAGACACTTTTTATTACTTCATGTGTTGCATTTCAGATGTTTTCTCTCATACTGGAAACAGTAACAGTAAACTCTCAGTGAAAGCAGTGAAACACAAGAAACACGTATGGAAAAGATTGATTTCAAAAGCATCTATCAAGTTTAGGGGGAAATCTTCATTTAGTCCTAAAGGGGGGGCGATAAATCTACATTCTGGTGTCCCTGTGACACAGAAACAACCGTAGACGTACCAGGAAAAGGTCAGGAGTTTCTAAAGTGAGATGATATTAATCTAAACGATGACATTTATATGATAATATGAGATAATGTCAACCTTTGACCTAATAAAGGAAAGTCAGATTATTACCACGATAAAAAAATTTGAAACATCAGACATTCAGTCATCAGTCATATACAAAATGATGGCAGAATAACTTAATTAGTGAGAACTTTAAATGCTAAAAATACTCACTGACTGACACTTCAAATTCAAATTCAAATTATTGGCATGAATGTAGAGCAACAATATTGCCAAAGCTACATATAAATTACATAAGGACAATTAATTTCATACATTTCCTTAAATAAGGAAATAAAACAGTAAAGTTGTGTTTGTGTGTGTTAATAAAAAAATATATATATAAAATGTAAAAATTCCGTAAAAATAATTAAAAATAAAAGTAAATAAATAAAACAGTGTGTTTGTGTGTTAGAAAATGAAAATAATATATTAAATTAAAATAAATAAATTGATAAAACCGTAAACACGTGTGTGTGTTTGGCCATTTCTCCCAGTAAATAGGGGAGTTTCTGTGAATTTGAATTCGGGGAATATTTGGGAAATGTTTTTGTCTGTCTCCACCTGTCCTCTGTCTCTCCACCTGTCCTCTGAGTCTCTACCTGTCCTCTGAGTCTCTACCTGTCCTCTAAGTCTCTCTACCTGTCCTCTCTCTCTCTACCTGTCCTCTGAGTCTCTACCTGTCCTCTGAGTCTCTCTACCTGTCCTCTAAGTCTCTCTACCTGTCCTCTAAGTCTCTCTACCTGTCCTCTGAGTCGCTCTACCTGTCCTCTGAGTCTCTCTACCTGTCCTCTGAGTCTCTACCTGTCCTCTGAGTCTCTCTACCTGTCCTCTCTCTCTCTACCTGTCCTCTGAGTCTCTACCTGTCCTCTGAGTCTCTCTACCTGTCCTCTAAGTCTCTCTACCTGTCCTCTAAGTCTCTCTACCTGTCCTCTGTCTCTCTACCTGTCCTCTGAGTCTCTCTACCTGTCCTCTGAGTCTCTACCTGTCCTCTGAGTCTCTGAGTTATTTGATCTTTTCTGTATTTTTAGTAAGAGACCTGTGGCCTGCACCACAAAGGGAGTTCTCTGACTGCGACTCCCTTCAGACCCTCCTCGGACATTTTTGTACATTTTTTTATTTGGTGATCATTTTTGCTGTTTCACAGCTTTTGGCATCAACTTTTTGCAGGGACTCTTCTTTTTAGCCAAATTTTTTAATTCCTTTTACTCTCACATGTCATTTGAACTCTATCTATGCATTTTGCACCCTTTCGACACATTTGTGGCAAAAATGTCCAAAAAACTGCTAGAAAATCAGCATACATCAATATTTGTTTTTGCTTTTTTTGATAAATCACTTAGACTCGTTAACGGCTAAATCTAACACAGTGGCGGCCAGGGAGGCTTATTGGCATCGCATGGAGTACATTTGTAATTATCTTCCCAGTTTTCTTATTGTAGACTGATTCTCTATTATGTAAGTTATGGACTCTTCTTTTATGTGGAACATGATGTAAACAAGATGTAACTGCATAGTATGTCAATTGTAATTAAAAAAAAATGGAGCCACGGGAGAGATAAAGAATTGATGAATGTGATTCATATTTAAGATTTTAACTTATGGATTTATAAGAAACTAATAATTACAAGCCTACAAGTTAAAAACTTGAATATATTCTCTGACATTATGTTCATACATGTATGAAAACTGTGTTTTTTTTTCAAGAAACCACGTCGCTTCACTTTGCAAGGCTGCAACATCACACACAAATCTGCCGTGTGTTATGCATGCAGTAGAAAATCATATTAGACTTCGCAATGGGATTTAGCAGTGAAAAAAATCAACAAAACACTTTTGTTTTGCCCCCATTCATCATGAGCTGAACTCAAAGATCTAAGACTTTCTCTATGTACACAAAAGGCCTATTTCTCTCAAATATTGTTCACAAATCTGTCAGAATCTGTTAGTGAGCACTTCTCCTTTGCTGAGATAATCCATCCACCTCACAGGTGTGGCTAATCAGACAGCATGGGGATTGCACAGGTGTGCCTTAGGCTGGCCGCAATAAAAGGCCTTAGGCTGGCCGCAATAAAAGGCCTTAGGCTGGCCGCAATAAAAGGCCTTACGCTGGCCACAATAAAAGGCCACTCCAAAATGTGCAGTTTCACTGTATTGGTGGGTCTGGAAACCAGTCAATATCTGGTGTGAAGGGGGTGCCCGCGGTTACGGAGATATAAATGGCTCATTCTAAGGTAATAAAAAAAATAGTTATGTATCTTATATTGCATTTCTGCCGATAGATCCTCAGAAACATTACACACTGACCCTTAAAGATCTCCTCTCTAAAATCACAGCTCGGCTGCAGAGCTCGCTGTGTGAACGTGATGCTGTTGTGTTCAGAATAACTTCATTTCAGCTGCAGCCCCAGTGGAACAAGTCAGGGTGAAATCTAAACATGTGTTAATACTTCTCATCATTAACACAGAGTACAGATGTGGTGTCCACGTATACAGGGTAACCTCGAGTTAACCACGAACAAAACCTGCTTAGAGAAGTTTAGAGACGAAGCATAAATCGCTGTGGCAACAGACCTCGGGTAACACCTATCCACCTTTCGCAGTACGGGTTAATCAGGAGCAAGGGCGTCACTTTATGTTGGAAAGCGGTGAAGACATAAGGGCTCAGATCAGGGGCAGGATGATGAATTTGGCTCCTGTGACGTGACGATGCTCGAGAACAAGAAGTTTTTTAGCGCCATTTAGATTAAATATTTGAGGCAGAAATATATGTGCGGGGGATCTGAGGGTCCTCCCACAGAAGATTCTGAGCATTAACTCGTAATTTCCTGCATTCTGCTCCATATTGCTCTGGAAATGTCTGTTTTTATATGAGGGAAAACTATATTGCATTGCATTGCACTATATTGCATTTCTTCTTGTGCAAATAAACCTTTTCTCAAAGCATTTTCATTGGTTAGTTAATATTTCTTGGTGCCATTTTTCAGAACATTTTTAACAAATGCTTTCAAAAAGTGATGGGGACAAAATCACCCATTTTATAATGTGTTGGGGACATGTCCCCAGCGTCCCCAGCGTAAATGACCCCTGTGATCGGGAGCAAAATATGTGGATATTTTTCCCCTGGAACCTGCAGAAGCTCCCCTGACGGTACACTCTAGTTTAGAGTGAGTTGAGGCAGCTCAGGGGGTCAAACAGCGTCACCTTCAAAATGCAAAACTAACTAACTAGTTTGGATTCACCTGAGGCCTGTGTGTGCGCGTGTGTTTGTGTGTGTGTGTGTGTGGGGGGGGGGGGTTACCTGGACATGCACTTGTATGCAAATCCGGCACTTCCCCCGGAGGAAGTGCATGTGAGTCAGAGAAGCAGCTCCCTCAGGCCCCAAACACAACAGGTGGGATTTGCATGCTGCAGGTGGAGAAACGCTGGACCTGCTGCTGCTGAACACACTCATCGTGCTGCAGCTGCTGACAGATGTGGGCGCTCACGACGATGCTGACAATCTCTGTTAAAATGACCCGAAGGATTCACTTCTGTATTTGAAGACATGTTTGAGTTTATTTGACAGCCTAATGATCAGATTAAACTGAGACAGTTTGTTTGACAGAACATTCACTCAGTAAATCAGGCCATAAAGCTTCTCCTGCTCAGAAAGGAGCTGACAGATCTTTATCAGGCAGGAGGTCAGGTCTCCACTGGCTGCAGGGTTAACGATCAACGAGAAACAAACTGCCGCAAAGACGCTGTGACAAGATTATAAAACTGTGAATGACAAAAAAAAAGATGAAATCAGCATGGCGCTCTTTAAACGTTTAAACGTTAAACACCTTCAAGAAAATGTCATGTATAGAGTTGTGCAGGCGCTGCATCGGGTTGTGCTGTGAAACAAAGAAGGACAGGGTCTGGCTCACCTGGCCCAGGTGTGTCTCATGCAGCTGATTAGCCTACAACAGGTCTGCAGCCCTGGAGAACCGAGCAGGAAGGCCGTCACGCTAATTCATGTGATGCAGCACAGATGCAAATAATCACGTCGTTAACATTAACAAATAAAAGATCCCAGTGAGATATTAAGTCACCTCACTAACTCTCTGCTGTGATCTGAGCTCTAGAACATCATGTAATGGAGAAACAGTTTCTTGGCCGTGTATATCTGCAGTCGAGTCACCTGGATAGTAAACGTACTGACTGACACGAGAGACAAAAGTACAGAGTACATAGATGTTTATAGTTAACGTTGTACATGCACACTGTGTTTTTAGTAAGTAAGTTTATTAAATTAGTAACTTTATAGAAAACTGTCTTTGGCTTCTTCACATTAAAATAGATGATCAGCAAGAACTAAAATAAGACGCCTGAATTTAAAAGGGTTCTTCTTCTGCTTCATGTTAAGTTTGGAGGCCTACAGCGTGTACAAAACATGTAATTAAAGTATTTTAAACCTGCATGTACTAAACCCTTAATTCAACATAAGAACTGTGTGAGTAAATATAATTCTATAGAAGCAAAACAACAAACATTGTTTGTGTTTATCTGCAAACACATTTGAGAAGCTCAACAAAAGTCTCAGAGAAATTTGTTCCTTATGTCTGAATGTAAATATTCTGTACAGTACATGTACACTAAATACACAGAGCAAATAAAACGTGTCTCTTTAAATGGTGTTTGTGTCAGTTAGGGGTGAAAATGATCCCCGCAGGCTCCCATACTCTCACATCCTGTCTGAGTGTCTCCTGTCACAGCCTCGGGCAGAGGGCTCATCCCTCCGTCCCTTTCTCTTTTTCCTCTCGGTGCAGCAGGTTCGTCCTGATCCTCAACTCATCCTGCAACTTTCACAGCAGTTTACCTCACATCTGATCAGCAGCTGCAAATACTACTGTAGTAGTAATATTTGTAGCAGTAGTAGAAGTAGGTGAAGTACTACAACTACTACTTCTACTACTGCTGCTTCTGTCAGTATCAGTGAGTTTCCAGCAGCATTAATCTGAGTCTTTGTACAAACATGAAGCTGCTGCAGAAACACAACGCTGTGTGTGTGTGTGTGTGTGTGTGTGTGTGTGTGTGTGTGTGTAGGTGGGGGGGTGGGGGGGGAGCTGGCAGGATGCCCAGTATCACATGACAGGGGCGAAGCTGTGAGAAAGAAGAAGAAAGGGCGAGAGACACTGAGAAACAGAAACAGAGAGAGACACAGGGTGAGGGCGAGAGAGCTTAACAGAGACTGAGGAGAGAGAGAGGCCTGGGAACAAACCGTTCCCTCCGTCAATAAACACCGCCTGTTGAACACAGAGACTCAAACTCACAACAGACCCTAAAACCAGAAACATAAAAACAATAAACACATTTATAATCTGACGTCAGCATCACCAGAATCTGGATCCTGAGCCCAGAACTGAGACCAGGTCCACTTTAATCTGACAGACACAGTTTCACTTTAGAGTTAAAACTGTTTTGGACAAACATTCTTGGCATCGACACAAACAGTGAAACCACTTTCAGTATAGAAGTCATTTGGCTTTCAGTGCTGGTTGGTGTGGCGCCCCCTGTGGCTGCTGGTAGTAACAGCCAGGTCCCAAACCTTTTAATTTGACATGATTAGCATTATCTCTCTACTAAAGACAGGAATCAAGGTGCTTTTTTTATATAATAATGTCGAACGGTTCGTCCAGTCAACCTCACATGTGGCGGGTGTTTTCCAGCGGACAAATTTGGACATGTGACAGAATTATTACACTTTGAATAAACTACAGTACAGCGCTCTGCAGCAGTGAGGCGGCTGGCTTATAGGCTTATAGCTTCCGATAATAGTGAATTGTTGAAACTAGAGTGAAGTGGGAGTTGCTCTGTGAGGCTGCACTCTGACACGGCGCTCACAATGACGCTAGCATGCTAACATTAGCTAATTAGCAGAAAACACAACAGCCCGTCCTCAGCAGAGAAACGTCCGTACATGTCGATAATGCAGCCGATTATTACGACCCAAATTTACGTTGTTTTGTTGGGCGCCAACCTCTAGTGGCAGAAGAAGTCAGGTGACATATAAAGAGCGACAATTAGTCATTTAGCTGACGATTTTATCCAAAGCAACTTACAATTGCAAAAAGTCACGCGCCTCTGCAGCAACGAGGGGTTTGGTGTCTTGCTCAGGGACTTTAGGGCGGGATTATCTATGACTGACAAGTCGTTACCATGGCAACCTGTCAATCAAGCTAGAGTGACTCGTCCCCACGGGACTGTGTAAATTTAGCGCTTTTGAAAAAGCTTATCAGGAGTCGGCTGTTCACCTTCTCTGGTGAGCACATTTAGTTTGTAGACTGTTGTTATCACTGTGACTGTGAAGTTATCAGCCCTGTTAAGATGACAGTTAACGTGAGGTACAGATGCACCTAGCTAAGCAAGCTAGCTAGCTCCGCACACGGCCGTTAGCTAAACCGTTCGTCCAAATATGGTCACATCTGGTGTTGCTGGTTGCAAAAACTCAACATGGCGGCCAAACTCAAAATGGCGGTCCACAAACCAACAGGTGACCTCACGATGATGACGCCCACTTCTTATATACAGTCTATGTCACGGGGGGGAATCGAACCCAGGTCTCCTACACCAAAGGCATGTGTCCTATCCATTGCCCCATTCCACCCCCACAAAGTCCATGTAAGGAGGTGGACAGATGAGTCAAGTCACTCAGGAGAGTCCTGTGTGAAAGTTAAATAACGTTTTGTAGATGACTTACATGTCGTTTTGGGTCATATATGTTATTTTAGGCGCCTGAATATTGATCTATTTTGTCGTTTAGGTTTGAGGCTGATGGGAATGTCATTAGTTCTGCAGGTTGGTCTTAAAACAAATGATGAAAAGTTATTACAGTTCATCCTGAATGTCTGAACCACATTTCATCACAATCCGTCCAACAGCTGCTGTTTCAGTCTGCACCAAAGAGCTTTTTTAAGACACACTTTTATTGTCCCCTAAGGGAAATGTGTTTTGGACTCTCTGTTCGTTCTGCAGCTTCACAAAAACAACACAAGAATAAACATCTCTGAACACAAAACGTCATGCATCACAACTCATGTTCTTATACACATAAGACAGGAACCTATGTAAATATAAACACCTACTCGTGTTCTCACACTACAACCTGCATAGCCCACATGAAATGTTGCTCAGCCCAAATTGCCTGTGTGTTGCGCAACATAATCTTAAGGATTATAGCTTGTTTCAAGTCCTGGTTCTGAAAGATTAGTTCCAGCAGGACTTTCCCAGACAGTCAGTGGGTCAGGACTCCAGACAGGGTCTCCTCCTCCTCCTCCTCCTCCTCCTCCTCCAGTCTGTACACAGAGACGTCTCGCCCTCAGTACACTTCACCACACACCACCAGTCTGAACCCAGGGCACAGAGTTCCTGTGTCACTGTGTGTGTGTGTTGATCGTGAGGTCCTGGCTCGGCCCGGCTCGCTGTCGGCCAGAAATGTAAAGCTGCAGACCGCAGCAGCTTTTAATAAACCCAGATTCACTGAAGTCTCAGACAGAAACAGTCTGAGCGCTGAGCTCCAACACGACACACCAGTCCAGGAGATTTCTGCTGTTCTGGTTGGTTCAGTGTTGAACTTGAGAACGTTTCCTTCGAAAAGCCCGGCAGCTTGGCAGCTGGTCTGAGAGCCGTCAGACACCTTAGAGGCCTGACCCTGTGAAAACTGGTGATGATCAATCAATAGGAGCAGATGCTGAGTGTTGAGGCTGCTGTTAGCATCCATTAGCACTGATTATGTGTCACAGCAGCAAGTGGAGATCAACAGGAGCTGAGCTAACAGCTAACAGCTAACAGCTAACAGCTAACAGCTAACAGCTAACAGCTAACAGCTAACAGCTAACGCTCCGTGTGAAGCTGCTGAGGTTTGTTTACTTGTCATATTTTCCCCAAAACACTAAAATCTGTTTGCTGTCAGTCAATCTGTGTTTTTCTTCAGCTCGGGAGCTTTAAGTTCCTGAAAACAGAGCAAAGGTTCCCAGACCCGGTTTCCATCCAGCTGGAGCTCAGACAGGTGAGAGCTCACCTGAGATCACAGCAGCACCGACACACATCCAGAATATAAACTGATCCTGAAACAGCCGACGTCAAAAATCTCAAACCCGATCCAGAGACAGTTCCTGACAGTTTAAAGCGCCAATCATCAGTGTGTTTACATGTGATGTCATCGGTTTTTGGGTCAACGTGACAGGGGCAGGTGGGCGGGGCATGGTGTTGATTGACAGAGAACAGAGAGCATGGTCAGCGTTTGTTTCTTTGTCAAGCAAAGTAGTCAGTGGGTGCATTCGAGATGACGTCGGCTGACTTTCGCTGACTTCATAGTCTAACATGAGCTGCAGGTGACCGCAGGGGCGGGGCATATAAACGGCGCCGTCAAGTCGGACACATTCTACCTGCGTGAGCTTACTGTGAGCTCAGATCAGTGACAATATTGTGGTTTCAACTTTGTGCCGCCGGACTCGGCGCCTGCAGCTGCGTTGCTCCCGCGAGGTTTAAATGTCATGTGACATGGTGACGTTTTGCAGCGCCAGCGAAAGTTGAACACAATTTCTAACCAGCATGCGTCACGTTAAGTCAGCGCTGCGCAGCGCCGCATCATGTCAAACGCAGCTAATGTCTAATGCTCTGGTGAATTCTGGGTATTGTAGTGCTGCATGAAACAAAGTGGAGCAGAGAAAACGAACTTGATAGATACTATTACCATTTCCTTCTGTGGTGGTAGAAGTATTCAGATTCTTTACTTACATAAAAGTAGAAATACACAAGTGGAAATATACTAAAAGCACGGCCCGGACCGGGACTGAAGCCTCCGAGACCGACGGAGGCCTGACATTGACTACAGTGCCGAGGTGGTTTACAGCGACCCGGACTCTGACTCCGGGCACGACTCCGGGTTCAGGCAGAGACAGGAGAGGCGTCGTGTGGGGGAGGAGCGAGTTAACGTAAGAAACATTATCCACCATCTATCTTGTTGATGAGTCTGTTTGAAGCTGGAGGTTAGTTATTCCCTCGGACTGCGTTTAAATAAATGAACAACATGTTCTCGCTGGCTGTTCGACACGTTCAGAATCAGTGCGCTCGTCGTTAGCCGGCGGCTCGCAGCCCGTAGAGTTTAAAGGCTCGTTATTACAGTTTGTATTTCGCGTTAAGACTCTGATAATATTCTGTCTCAGCCTGGAACTCAAGCCGCTTTCTCATGCCCCAAAATATTAACGTCACAGACATATAGTGACTACTCAGCTGCAGTCAGCTGACCTCTGCTCCCTGCAGCAGACACAAGAGTCACAGTGACACGCGTGAAACGGTGAAAAGAAGTGACTCATCTGTTTTTCATCGTTGTCCAACATCAAGCTGAAAGTGATCATGTGATCCTCTCTGTCTCTCTCTGCCTCGCTCGCCCTCTCACTCCATCCTCAGCCCTCCTCCTCTGATTGGTCCGCTGAGCCCGGCTCACTGTTTGACTCATCCAATCCCATGGCTGTGTGAGGGGAGGAGGAGGTGATGTCATCAGCTGCTGAGTCACCAATCACATGAGATCATCCTCGCGCGCTCTCCTTCACTCTCTCTGTTGTTTCCCACAGACCCTCAACGCTTCCCGAAAATACATCAGCTGACTGAAGGCTGTGTGTGTGTGTGTGTGTGTGTGTGTGTGTGTGTGTGTGTGTGTGTGTGTATGACATCATCATCTCCTCGGATGATGTCAGACTACATGTGTGTGTGTGTGTGTGTATGACATCATCGTCTCCTCGGATGATGTCAGACTACATTGTGTGTGTTGCAGCAGAGAAGCTTGTTTTTATCAGACGTTGGATCGACTGCTGCAGCTCAGTCTCTCCCCAAAACAAGTATAATAAAATAAAAATTAAAAAAAATAAAAATTTCTTGCAGCAATAGTAGTTTAGTAGTTGTAGTAGTTGTAGTAGTAGTTGTAGTAGTTGTACTACTACAACTACTACTTCTTTTCGTTTATGAACTCTGCTTTCTTGTTGTAAATGTAGTGACTGATTGCACGTCTGCTCACTTCTTTAATTATTTAAGCTGCGTTTTGCGTAAGTCAGGTGTTATATAATTAAAGTGTATAATTACTTTTATTAGTAATATTGCGATGTGATCTCATGATAGGAAAAATGGACAAAACAAATCTGTAATAAAATACAATCATCCTGCACAAACACAAACCCAGTCTCTGTGTTGTTTGTGAGATTCATGGCTTTTTTTTGTCATTAAGAATTTTTATTCACGTAAAAAAAACTCTACATACAAATATAAATGATGCATCACATTTAAAAAACATAAACAAAACTAAACTAAAAAAGCTGCTAAAACCATAAAACTACACCATGGCAGCCTTTCTAGAAAAGGTCCAATCAGAATAATGATTAGAAACCTGTCGACCAATCACAGCCCCAGAGTGACTGCTTCCTCCCAGCGCCTCTAACCCGACAGCTAAAACTCAGCCAGCTGTGACCAGGTGTGCCCCGATGTGGGGGCCCCGATGTGGGGGCCCCGATGTGGGGGCCCCATGGGGGTCGCCTGGTGTATACAGTATCAGATGTGTTCTGATATGCTGTGGAAATTTAAAATATATTCTAAATTAAATCTCACACATGTTTCATCACACCAAACTATAAAGTTTATCTTCTTTTAAATAACTTCCCCCTCCTGTTATCGTTCCTTTTCTAACTATTTAGTACATTTAAATTTCATTTTTAAAATCCTTCTACCCTTGAACGTTGACCTTCACAAGACCGAGGGTGACGGTTGGAGCAGTCAGATGAAGCGGGGAGCGACTACAGGCAGCCCGCCTCGCTCTGACATCTCCGCATGTTAGTGGAAAAACTTACTTTCCCTGATTAATGAAGTTGTTTCCTTCAGCTGCTCACATTTACCCTCTGAAATAATCAGGACCAATCGTCAGTATGTATTTGCTTGATTAGGAATTTCTTAAAATGTCAGTTTCAATTCATTTTCAGTTCATTGCAAAACAACATTAATCTAGTCAAAACAAAACTACAAGGTGCTGCTGGAATAAACACCGAGGCCCCGAGGCCCCTGGGTCATTTGCAACTTAAAGGTCAGATTCTGTAGCAGTTGTTTTGACAGTTTAGTCACATCAACCTGTTTTATAACGAATCCGTTTTCCGTCCACAGCAGCGTTTTAGCTGCGTATCAGAGTTGATCTCCGTCTATTAAAACCACTGAAAACGCACATCTAGGGCCGTTCACTGAGCACGCGCATGTAAACATGAAGCAGATGCTCTATTCTGTAGTTACAGAAGATTTGGTGAATAAAGTAATGCAGACGAAGAACCGCACCAGTTTTTATTTTTGCATGGACCGATAACGAGCTGGGACTTAAAAGTGGCGGCGGAAAACAGACTGGTGAATCGTGGCAGAGTAAATACGGCGACATGCGCAGTACAAGTGTCGGCTGTAAGTGGAACAAAATATTTTAATAAAAATACCTGATCTAAAACTCCGTCAGCAGCATCGTGTTTTGCATCAGCGTCTGCGTCATCGTTTCTAAAGTCCTCCGTTTTTTTCACTAAAACGCTGTCTGAAGTTTTAAAACGTTAAACAGGTTTCAAACTTCTCCGTTTCTGGTCTTTGTTTTCACCGGTTTAGTGTTTTAAAACCAAAACGCAGAAGAGTGGACGGGGCCTGAACACGTAGCACTGAACACTAATCAGCAGAAAAACAGCCTCAGCAGAAGCTGTTTTTCCTTTTATGGACAGGGAGTCACTGGAAAACAAAGGCAGCAGTGTGTGTGTTCATGTGTGTGTGTTCATGTGTGTGTGTTCATGTGTGTGTGTTCATGTGTGTGTGTTCATGTGTGTGTGAGCGGAGGGGGGGGGATTCCCTGGAAAACAATAGCAGCTTTTGCTTCGTGTTGCAGCGTATTAATGCCAACTGTTAATGTCAGCGGTGAGTCAGAAAAGCAGCCTGGAATAAAAACAAGCGCTCCCTGGCAGGGTGGAGGACGAACAGGGGCGGGGTTCCTGTTAACCGGGGTCGGGGGGGCACTTGTGACCTACAGGCTGATCTCAGAGGGGCTGCGAGTCCACGTCATCGGTCAGGAAACTGTGAGAGGAGGCCGGCGCTGCGTTCAGGCTGCCGCGGGAGACAGAAGGGGGATTCAAGGAAACACCACCCAGCTCAGCTTTCAGACCCTAAATGCACCGCCTGTGTGCTGCTGTGGTGACGTCCTCTCTCACTGCAACAACAACTGTGCTGGATGACACACGCAGATTTACGGATCACTCTGTATTTATTTGTGCATTGTGTTTTACAGACACGAGTCGTGAGACCCGGGTTCAATCCCCCACCGTGACACATCCACCAATGTGTCTCTGAGCAAGTAGTTCTGGTAGAATACACATATAAGTGGAGATTCCAGCACAGTTGTCGTTCCCAGGGCGTCAGATACACACACAGCAGCCTTTAGCATCATTGTTCAACGCTAAAAGTCGGCCCAGAATAAATAACAGAGGAGTCAGAGTAAGGAGGGGACGAGGGGGACGGGTCACAACTCACAACGTTTTCGGATTGATCGACATGTTTCGGGCTTCGAGGCGTGTTTTCTCCCGTTTGCTGGGCGTACGTGTCACAGGTGTTACCCAATCAGCTGTGACAAGGTGTTAAAAGGCAGCGCGCTTGCGTTCACAACAGGGTGTTCGAGGCACCACCGTTGAAAAAAAACGTTTCGCTGAACTCGCCCCTGACTTTTCACCCAGGAACTTTCAAAGGACAGAACTGGCCGGTTCCAGGCAGCCGATTTCTTAAGTAGTTTGTTTGGTGTTCCAACGCATTTATTGCTTTTTGCGTGTAATTTCATGTCATTTATACTCTGCAGACTTATCTGGTGCAGAAGCGGCGCGCCACACGCCGCCAGCTGTCACAGGGAAAATACCAGATGACATAAATAATCAGAAAACTCTGACTAAACAGGTGGACGGGGGCAATTAGGGTGACCAGACGACAGAATTACCAACAGTTGTCTCGACTCCAGTTTGTCCCAAAAATGAGATTAAACCTGAGTTTGATTAGTTTTAGCTTAATGAAACATTAAATAACTTACTGATGGTTGTGAAACATTCTTTTAGCATCAGCATCAGAGGAGCTTTTATCCACCTCATAGAGTGAAGTGTGGTAGTTAAAGCCACTGGTTCCCAACCTAGGGGTCGGGCCCCTCCAAGAGGTCACCAGATAAATCTGACGGGTCGTGACAAGATTAAAGCTCTGATGCACAAATTTCTGTTAATATTTCAGACTTTTCTTTAATCTTCTTCAATCTGCTATAAAACACAAATGAGACAATTACAGAATACTGTGTGAAAGTATTTTGTTAATGTTTTTGCAACCTAATTTGGAGCGCAGCTGGCTCTGCAGGCGCAGTAGTTTTCGGATCTGTGGCGATTCTAAATGTGACCTGAAAACACAGCAGGCTGCTGATTGGTCCGAGAGAACCGTCACTATTCACTGACAGAGGCCGACCGCCCGCTCACAGAGCCCTCTGCTCCCGCCGTCACACAGACCGCCGCAGCAACAACGGCAGAGGAAAACACAGCTGGAAGGTTTTCATACCGCTTATCTGTCTTTACATTCTGAGGAAACGTTAGCTAAAAGCTATCAGACTTTTAAACTGAAATTCATCCTCAGCACTGCTCCACTGAAGAAAGTTCCTTTCTGTTTCAGGATTGCTTTTGTATCGCTGATAGTTCTGCTACGTAGCAGAAGGGAGATCCAAACTTAATTTCACTTTAGAACCTGTTGTAATGTGACAAATAAACCGACCTTCTTCTACCTTCTTTTGCACACAGTGTTAATTATGTCTGAAAGCAGAAAGCTGCTGTTAATATTATTTAATAATAATAATCATCCCCTGTAATGAACCCTGCGGCCTGTCGGGGGCGCTCACACGTGTTTAGGTTCAAATCAAAATGCTCCTGCTGGAACTCTTTTAATCAGTTTCAGGCGCCGAACCTGAATGAAGCTTTTCTTCTTTTGCAGAAGGAGGAAGCAGCGCTGCTCTGTCATCGACCAATCACAACGCGTTTCCTGATTCTGTGAAAGCCAGCTGTTATGCACACACACACACACACACAGTCAGCTGATCTAAAGGAGGTCACAACTGTTTCTTTCTCTCACACAGGCTGTCAGGCAGATTGTGTGTGTGTGCGTGCACGTGAGTGTGTGCACGTGTGTTATGAAGAAGAACACCAAATTACCTTCGAGGGAAAATCCAGCCTCACTTTTCTCCAGAGAGCAGGATGCTCATTTATGGCGCCGACGTTTTCCTTCACACACACACACACACACACACACACACACACACACACACACACACACACACACATGCACACACACACACCACGTGCATTAACACATGGAGAGCTGTCCTTTCTCAAAGCACCTCTCCAGCTCACACCTGTCAACACTGGGATGAAAATAAAATTTCAACATTATAATTTCAGATGTATTTAATCATTTCTGTGGGTTGTTTTTATTCATTAAATCCTTGTGTCCTTGTCTCTAATTTCTTGTTAATAATCATAACCATTGATGCAGAAGAATTACTGTAGGTTGCAGTCTGGATCCCGAACCACTCCGCTGCTGTTCTTTTCTTCTTCTTCCTCTTGTTTCATTTGCGGGTGCATTGACTTCCCGTCACTGTTACACACTTCACTGGAGAGGAACGTCGCACACATTTCAAAGACAGGTGGGCTCCAGCTACCAGTCCATACTCCATATATCTGGTCCGAGCCGGACTTGAACAGATCCAAGACGAGTCCTGAGAGACGGCGCTCCAGAAAGCGTTAGTGAAGAGGAAACTTGTTCTTCAGGAGGAAAAACCTTCTGAGAAGCAGTGTGTTTGTAGGACTCAGGGAAGGGAGAAGTAAAGAAGTAAAACACATTAAGGTTTTGGTGTAAATGCTGGTCTTAACTTCAGTAAAAGTAATTCCTGCTCTTTTTCCTGTTTGTTTCTGAGAACTGAAGAAAGGGGTGTGTGTGTGTCATGAAAACAATGCAGGTCAAACACAGTTTAGTGTGTTATTACTGCACATCGTTGGCTCGACGTCAGGAAGCTTCTCCTCACTTGGAAATCTATGAAGCGTCGAAACCTGTTTTGTTCCATTTCTTCTGCGAGATGTCAGTGTGAAGAGCAAAGATCTGCTGCTGCTGTCTGGATTTACTTTAACAGCCTGCAGGATTCTCACACAAACTCAGACTGTTTGTGCGTGAGTGTGTATGTGTGTGTGTGTATGTGTGCTTGTGTGTGTGTTACATAAGCTGTGCTTTCCCGGACACTCGGCTGGTGGTTGAGGACAGTTTACAGTTAGTTTGCTGTAACTGGATATTATTTCCTCTCACAGCTGATAAAAGAGATGCACACACACACACACACACACACACACACACACACACACCACATTTGTATAAACCTTATTGATCCTCAGACTCAGCAGCACGAGGACAGAAAGATATAAAATTAAAATAGCAACTATAGGAGATCACTGTAAACTAAAGATTACAAGACAAGCAGTAAACACTCAGTATTACTCAAAGTAATACTGCAGTTCTGTGGCATGATGATTAGTAGCTGCAAAGCACATGTATGAGTAAATACCATAATACTGAAGTTATAATACTTTTGTTTGTCTGTATTAATATACAAATATGAGGCAGTACATTATGTAATACAACAGTTTAACATTGGCATATGTACGGTGAGATGTAGTACTATACTATAACAATCTACAGTATTATATACTATACAGTACAGCAATATAGCCCAGAATATAACATCTAACATATTATAATATGGCTATAGTCATTATTATAAATATTGTATGATATATAATAAAATATAATAAATATTATATGTATTCTGTGCAATATCTGCAAATCAATCCAGCAGAGAGACGAGGGAGAGCAATGTGTGTGTGTGTGTGTGTGTGTGTGTGTGTGTGTGTGTGTGTGTGTGTGCAGGTCCTGAATGCAGTAAAAGTACTACTGTGAAATACTCCACTAAAGTACAAGTATTGCATTCCAACCTTACTTCAGTAAAAGTATGACAAGTACTCACAGTGCAGTAACATGTTCCATATTATACTTCATGTAAATTGATTGGTGAGACCGCCTGAGGGGTCTGAGACGACCTCAGCTGCTAGAACCTGAACACATAACGTGTCTTCTTGCAGCACAAAGTATTATCAGCTAAATGTACTCACAGTATGACAGTAAAAGTACTCACAGTGCAGTAAAATGTGTTTCTGTTATATCTGACGTGTCTGGATTAATATTCCTGCTGCATTAATGTGGATGTTGCATTTACTGCAGCAATGCATCATGGTCTACAAGATTATCACGTGTTTGCAACAGGAACCAGCTTTGCAGGAGAGTTCAGACTTCAGAATCATCGGGCTTTTCCCTTTGCCTTCCCCTTAAAGTTGACTTTCCACTTGAACGCCTGATCAGAGGAGCATTCAGCTGGTGCGACGCACCGCCAGAGGATCATATTAAATTCATTTACAGGAAGTACTTTTATTTGCCACCTGTTATGACAGCAAAGTGCGTAATAAACCCGCCGCCGTGACACCGTGTCAGTGTCGTGTATTAACTCACGTAGGAGTGAAGACTACACGGCGGGCCGCTGTGTGTTTTACAGGCTTGGTTGTGATAGTGGGGTCAGGTAGGCAATAATAAACATGCAACGTCTGCTTAGACTTTCAAAATAAAGCTTCAACCCACCAAAAGTACTTGCTTGGGTTTAGAAAAGATCAAGTGTGAGTCAAAATACCTTCTTTCTTTAAACAGCGAACGTCTCCTGTGGCTGAAAGTCCTGTGTTAACCCACACTGCCCCCCCGACTTTTTCACTCATGAGGTTTGTCCTTTTCTCCCGCCATTATCGCCCCCTGCTGGTAGTGCGTCTTTGTACACGTGTACGTACGCACATTAGCCATGTTTCCATCTAATTGTCAAGTGAATTTTAAGCAAACTTTTGAAACGTCGCAAAAAAAGCAAAAGAGTTAAACTCAGTTAAACTCAGCTAAACTCTGCTACACAGAGCGCAGTTATGTCAGAAGTTGACGTTTCACGTGGCCGTAAACCAGAAACAAATCCGTTTAATGGGCTTAAAGGATCTGCGAAAAATTGGAAAGAGGTCTTAAGGAATGTGTTTTTTTAAGTGGGTGAGTTGCTTCCAGCCATGTTTCTGCGTGTTGTGAGAATATCGACACCTACAGCTGATCAGTCGTGTGAGGTAAATGTTCGCTACGTCAGAAATTGTGCTTCCATCTCCCGTTCAGCTCATTAACTCAAATATCACCTCTATCAAGAAAGCTGAGTGCAACGGCAGGAAACCAGAGATGTTGACCCAAAACGCAGACACTGACGAGGAGGGTGGAGTTTATTACATTACATTTAGCTGACGCTTTTATCCAAAGCAACTTACAGCTGCTCTACATGTCAGAGGTCACAGACCTCTGGAGCAACAAGGGGTTAAGTGTCTTTCTCAGGGACACAATAGTGGATTGAACCCAGGCCTCTCACACCAAAGGCAGGCATCTTATCCACTGCACCATCATTATGGTGATTTATTGATGGAACAAAAACATGCTTACGTCCAAACTCAGGTGTAAATCCAACAAAAGGCACAGTAATCCACACACAAGGGAACAATCCAGAGGAACAAAGCACAAAGCAGAAGACTCAACAGAAGAGGACTGAACACAACTGAGGGCACACACAAGCAGGCAGGGGAATTAATCACAGGTGAGACACATTAGCAGGAAACAAAGCTAGACAAAAACACCAATCACCAAAATTACAAAATAAAACAGGAAGTAAAGCTACAGACAATACACAAGGATAAATGTGACTACATTCAACAGAAAACAAGGAAGCAATGCTCAGCTAACAAAACCAAACTAACTAAAGAAGAACACAGAGGCAACGGGTAAAACAGAAAGGACATTTTACAGAACAACAGAAAAACTGAAATCCAAGGTCGTGACAACCTCAAGCCTGCGGAAAAACTGATTTCTGAAAGAGGGTTTTTCTAATGAGATACTTCAAAATGTGAAAATAAATATGTGGATGGAAACACAACTAATGTGACACCAACGCAGCTCAGTTCTCAAACTTTTCACATCAAGGACGCTGAAACAGAAACAAATTAGATCACAGACCCCCCTTTGATGAGAATTAGGGTCCCAAATCTGAAAGGATTTTTGCTTTTAGATGTTTTATTCCAGAACGTGTATGAAATAAATGATTCCCCATTTTTGCTGGGGACCCCCTGGAACCCCTGGACCCCACTTTGAGAAGCACTGCTGTAGTGGATCGGCGAGTGTGCTGCAGGCTGGGGGGTGAGGCCGGGCTGGGGGGGGTCTTCACACACACACACCTCAGGAGTCAGAGTTCAGGTGGAGTTCCTAGAAGTGTGCAGACAGAGTCCTGGTTCCTGGGTGGGCCGGCTGACGGAGGGACAAAACCCAGGCATTCAGCTCTCAGCAGGATGTGTGTGTGTTTGGGGTGTGTACCTGGGGGGGGGGGTTCAGCAGAGGGATTTCTAGGAAAACCCTGTGGGCGGGGCTGCAGAGGGTCCCTGCTCTGTCAGTGAAGAGAGAACAGCTGTTTCCATTCACACACGTCTCTGCAGTTTGTTAAACATTTCTTTGCAAAGAAGGTGGAAAGACTGTTGATAAAGAGATTCAGAGAAGGAAGCTGCTCCATCTTCTTCTTCTTCTGCACCAAAGCTACTGGTCCAGGTGGAAAAACACCCTGAGTAATCTTCTGTTTGTGTCCATTTAAAACATTTGGGTGGGAACATAAATAGTGACGCCGGCTGCTCACTACTCTCACTGACCAGAAGATTGTCGAGCCTCTGCAGGAACCACAGCTGGATGGAGTGTGAGGGGTGATCCGCTGGTTCTGATTGGTTATGATGTCGCTGATGTACCGCTAATTTATTAGAAAAACATTAAAGTTCCTTTATGGCTTGAGAAAATTCTCCTAATGTTTTCATTTGGATGCATCTTCACAGAGACGATTTGTTGTAACTGCATCGCCCCTGCTTCAGCAAAATGTCACCAGCTCGCCACCCAGATGCTCAGATACACAAGATATGCAAGACTAGAAGCTTTAAAGGCTATCTGTGGAATGAAAACATGAACTCTGCCGGACATCTCTCTGAGTGAAAAGAGATTTTCAGTAATACAGCTGGCTGATGAACTGATCTAATAAAGTTAACTGCAGCAGTTCTCTAGTTCTGGTCGTCTCAACGTTGTTTTTTGAGTTGATTGAACTTTTTATAACTTGTTGAGTTAAAACCAACACGTTCTCACTTCAGACTCGTCACACATTGACGCTTGGTCAAGGCGCTTTGGCGTTGCCTTTTAACGCCATGGGGACGCGTTTAGCGTCATTTATTGATGATTTGGGCAAGTTAGCAACGCTTAGCAACAACAAATATGGAACATCCAGTTAGACTTTCAAAATAAAAAGCTAGTGTTTCGAAACATTGGTGTTTTGAAACGTCGCCTTATTGCAGTTGTGAAAAGTTGCAGTTTGGTTCGGTTTAGGCACAAAAGTACTTCGGAAAAAAACCTGGTTTAGGGTTAAAATAACTACGTACGTCAGGTAACACGTAAGTTAACTAATGTTACTTACGTTCATTTACATAACTTGCCTCAATAAAAATATTTAATGTTGACTTTTTGTTTCACACGGGACACAAACCCGGTCTCCTGGTTCAAAGTCCGGGTTCTGGTCCTCCATCCACCTCCTGACTCAGTCTTTTCTGTTAAATATCATATTCTGGCCTTTACCGGCAAAAGCTGACGCTACAGGGTTTCCCCCCCACTGCGCTGACACTATAGGGATCCCCAGAGCGTTACAGATGGACGCTGACAGACACGTCCTGGTTTCTCTGTAGTGTCCGAGGGTTTTCGGAGTTTCAGTGGACCCAAAGATCGCCGTGGACCCGAGTACAGACCAGCTAGAGAGAGTAGATTAAGTGTACTTCTGTTTATTCTCTTTTCAGAATAATTGTAACTCAGTTATTTGCTCAACCCCTCAGCCTGTTTTTATTTTCCATTAACTCTTTAACCCTGATTGTAACACTGTAACTTTTATTATATTTTAATGTGTATTTAATGTTTAATGTTTCTCTGTTGCTTTTCTCTTTTCTGTAAAGCACTTTGAATGACCTTGTTGAAATGTGCTATACAAATAAACTTGCCCTGCCTTGCTGATGGGTCTTGACCATGTCTATGTGAGGGGTCGGGCAGTGAGATCGGGTTGATCCAACACGTTTGAGAAGTCCTTAAAGTGCTGCTGGTGAAGCCCATGTGATGTGACTGATGTGACCTTTGAGCTGAGGTGGTTTTGTTTCACTGCTGCGTCAGTCCTAACTTTCCATAATCTGAATAAAACTGGGACTCAGCCGCCGTAAAGAAGCCGTGAGTCGACAGTTAAAGAAACACAAAACAGCAGAAAAGGCAGGGATGACTCAGGGAAAACCTGCAACTCGTTCCATCTCTGCTACTGAAGCAGGAAGTTAAAGTAAGAGACGGCGGGAAAAGACTCCCCCACAGGGCCGACAGAAACATTTACTCAGCACAGATGTGTCACAGCTGGACGTGTTGTTGCTCCTCAGATAACACGTCTCAATTATTGAGCAGCGTCTGAGTCGTCCGATAGCTTCGACCTTGCTTGGTGACGGCGTTACTTAGCAATGGGCCTCCTCCTCCTCCTCCTCCTCCTCCTCCTCCTCCGTAGTGCTTGTTTTGAAAGGGAAACTCCTCAGAACAGGATAACATTACTGCTGACCTCAGAGCAGCCCGGGGAGGCGGGCAGGAGTGGCGGTCGGGCTGATAAAGGCGTCTTTGTGGGGGCGTTGCTCCGCACGACGGCGTCAGACTGAAGTCCTTGATTAAGGAGTGAAAACAGTGAGCGACTGTTGCTGACAACAAAAGCTCCACAGCAGCAGCACGACGAGGCCATGTGATCTGAGAACGTACACATGACCGGAGGCCATGCTGACCCCCGCTGTGTGTGTGTGTTACAGTAATGAGGTTAACTGAGTCACATGGTCTGGTGACTCCGACAGACACTGAGGACTCTTGTGCATCTTTGTTCTGCTCGTTCGGTGTTTCTCTCTGACTAACTTGTTTGTGGCTTCACGTTTCTTTGTGACATCTGAGCCTGAAGACGCCTCAAAGATCTGATCCTCTCGGCCCCTTTCAGACATGAGGCCAAACTGCCTTTCATTTGAAACACGTCGTAATGTTCAGACAGTGAGGTGATGTCTGCACACAGGAACTGTCCAATAAAACATGAAGCTTCACTTTACTGTCTGACAAACAGGTATCAGATGGTCTTTTGCATTGCATCGCATTGTGTTGAATAAAATCTCATCTAATCGTAATGGAGGTGAATCGTACCTAATGTGTCGGCTCGCTGGCACATCACATCAGCCTAGGAAGGATTTTAGGACAAATGTCAGCCGTCAAGAAGCTCAGTTTCATTAAAATGACAAAGACAGTGTGTTAATGTTTCCCATGTTTGAGGCTAAACTCAGACAGCGAGCAGCGTTTCAGTAGAAATAACTGAGAAAACAAAATTAAATGGCAAAATAAACACCTGAACATTTTCTAAGGATTTTTGTGTCTGAAAGGGTGAAAATCTGAGAAAGAGTCTCAGCTCACAGCCGCAGGACCTGGATGATTTTGTGTGTTGTTGCAGCAGTATTATCAGCTAAATGTACTTACAGTAGTGCAGTAAAAGTACTTATACCTGAT
>NW_024044237.1:39037696-39043327 GCF_014851395.1 Micropterus salmoides
TAAACCTGCGTCCTCTCCAGCAGCCAGCAGGGCGACTTAAACCTGCGTCCTCTCCAGCAGCCAGCAGGGGGCGACTTAAACCTGCGTCCTCTCCAGCAGCCAGCAGGGGGCGACTTAAACCTGCGTCCTCTCCAGCAGCCAGCAGGGGGCGACTTAAACCTGCGTCCTCTCTGCCAGCCAGCAGGGGGCGACTTAAACCTGCGTCCTCTCCAGCAGCCAGCAGGGGGCGACTTAAACCTGCGTCCTCTCCAGCAGCCAGCAGGGGGCGACTTAAACCTGCGTCCTCTCTAGTCGTAAAGCTCATCAGGAGTCGGCTGTTCACTTTCTCTGGTGAGCACGTTTAGTTTCAATCAGTTCTGTTAAAATGACGTTAACGTGAGTTACAGATGCACCTCGCTAAGCAAGCTAGCTCCGTCCACGGCCGTTAGCTCCACCGTCACGTCTAAATACGGTCACGTCGGTGCCGCTGGTTGCAAAAAATCAACATGGCGGCGCCCTATCGGCCAAACTCGAGGATTCAAGACAGCGGTCCACAAACCAACAGGTGACGTCACCATGACTACGCCCACTGCTTTTATACAGTCTATGGTTCACGCTGTAGCTTACTGTAGTTTATCTAAAGTTTACTATTCCGGAGCATAAGCCCCGCCCACATGGGCAGCTCCACTCAGGCTTTTCTTTAGTATATTTATTGTATATTGACTGTGAATGTGTCACGAGTCCAAATTGCACCAAACGCGACGCTGCACTCCCTTGGGTCTGCAGCAACACACCCGCCATGTTTGAAGTCGATTGGATGAACGGTTCCTGACGCAACTGAAATACAGACAGACAGACGGTCAGAGGTTCCTTCCTGTATTAGAGAGAAGCTTTTCACTGGTTGGAAAAAAACCGAGTGTCTCCTCGAGGCTGCAGAGGTTTTATTTTCTCATACTCAAACTGAAGAAACTGAACTGAGACTCGATGTGAGCGGGTACATGTGGATCCGTCTGAGGACCAGAAGCCACACGGCAGCTAAAATGAGCGTTATGAGGTTCTTTTACAGGACAGACCCTGCTGCACAGGTTTGTTCCTAATGAGCTGTTCTCCTGGTTGGCACGGCAACGAGGCAACACTGTGTGTGTGTGTGTGTGTGTGCGCGCGGTTCTCCGTGACTCAGCACCACACAGAAACTGTTTGAGTTGAGTTTTTTTACAGGCTGCCACTCTCCCATGGAGCCCCCACCACCCACGTCAGCGGCCTGGGGATTCCCAAACAACGCTCTGTTTCCATGGGAGACACCTCTTCCCTGTCACCGTGGTAACCCGACACACATGAATGCTCACACACGCTCAATCCTGTGTGCAGCACGAGCTAAATAACTGACCTTACTAACATCTTTACACGTCTATACATCATATCAAGGCTGCAGGTGCATGATGGGACATTTCACTGCCTGCAAAAGATTTCTTACAGAAGGATCAAACTAATATATATATATATTATATTATAATATATATATAATAGTTTCTTATTGTTATGTGTTATCAGGTAGCTGCTTACAGTAAACACTCTCTAAAATAATTCTCACTCCCGACGCGTCACATATTGACGCTTGGTCGAGGCCCTTTGGCGTCATTTATAGACGTTTAGGGTTCCGCGGTCAAGTTAGCAACGCTTAGCAACAACAAATATGCAACGTCCGGTTTGACTTGTAAATAAAGCACCAGCCTAGCGAAACATCGGCATTTTGAAACGGCACTTTATTAAAGTTGTGAAACGTTGCAGTTTGGTTGGGTTTAGGAAACAGAACTACTTGGATACAGTTCAGAAAATCCTGGTTTGGGTTAAAATAACTACGTAGTCAGTTAACGTCACTTGCGTAATTTACGCAATTGCGTATAATATAATGTTTAATTGACTTTGACTTTTTGTCACACGGGAAACGAACCCCGGTCTCCTGGTTCAAAGTCCGGGGTCTGGTCCTCCATCCATCCCAACAACCTCCTTACTCCTTAGTCTCTTCTGTTAAAGACCTGCCTTTACCGTCACAAACTGACGCTACAGGGCTCCCCCCCCACTGCGTTGAACTATGACGCTACAGGGATCCCCAGTGCGTTATAAACTGATGGGTCTTGACCATGTGTCCATATGTGACGAGTCGGGGAGAGAGAACCGGTTGTTCCACCAGAGATCGTACAGACAAGGTCACGAAGCCTTCCATCGAACTTAATGCACATATTCTTCATACTGTGAACATCTGCACTTTAATATTTTGTACATGCAGTCATCTTCCTTTTAAATACTTTGCATCTCTTTTCAGTTAAAACAGAATATTTCTACACATTTTAAAACACGATTCTTCATTTGTTTTTCTTTTCCTTCACTTTCTTTAGTGTGTCCACTTCCTGTTTGTGAAGACCTGCATGGAAATAACCTGATTCTTCACTTAATTCTCCTGCACCAAAACAATCAGTCCATATCCGGCTGTTTTTATGGAAACCTGAAATAGCAGGAAAAATATTTTGGATTCCTGATTTAAGGTTGTCAAAGCAGAAAAAATTCCACACCTTTTCTTATAACAAAGGGGAGGTTTCCCGTGTTTCATCGGTTACTGTTAATCCTCTAAGTGACCAAATAAGGACACGGGTTTTTGTCTCATTGTGTTTTGAACAAGATGATGTTTTACTGGAAAGATCCACAGAGTGCAGAGAGAGAGAGGCTGATACCAAGGAAGCAGCAGAGGAGGTCAAACACTTCAGGAATGTGAGGAATGAAGTCAACGCTTCTCTGGAATCAGGACTTCCCCTCCTCTTTCTCTCTCTCTCGCTGTTTCTATTCCTGTCTACCTCACTCTCTCCCCCCTCTCTCTCTCCCCTCTCTCTCTCTCTCACTCTCTCACTCACTCATTGAGTCATAAAAAAAACCCAAAAACACCCACATAAATATTTAAAGACATGAAAATAACTTTGCAGAGCTTTTCTGCTCATGCTGTGTCAGTGGTGGAAGGGTACTCAGATATTACATGAGTAAATGTACAAGTACTACAGTGTAAAAACTCTGTTAAATGCAATGTCTGCTGAAAGACTTGAACCAGAAGAGTGGAGGCCGACAGAGCAGCAGGTTAATGAACAATGGGCACAGTCTCGATGTCCAAACTCACAGACTCACAGAGTTTGAGTCCGTCAGGTTTAGGCCTGTCCCACTGTCAAAGGATCAAGTGCATGTGGTCTCTCCCGCAGACCTTTTGAACCCTTAATGAACCCTTTTCGTAAGTCCACATTTGTGCAGACTTTGCCTGAGGAAATGACCCAAAGCGCTATGAGGGGGGTTACGAGGGGAAGCAAGCCTTATAAGTGAAACACACACACACACTTTATTCTAGTTTATTCAACTATTTATTTTAGCTTTTGCTTAATGACCTCTCCTCCCCTCTGTAGGGCGAGAGCCTGCAAGAGGAATAAATGAGGCAGTCGGTTCCTTCAATGCCCTACTGGCCGTGAAGAAAGTAAAAAACAATAAATGCCTCTTGCACTCAATCAATTACCATGTGACGTCAGTTCAGTGTGTGAGGGTTCAGGGTTCAGGGTTCAGGGTTGGGGTCGGGGGGGCATTGAGTTTGGGCCATAAAGTCACAGTCCAGTTACTGCTTTCCTTTTTCGATCATCTACCAATCACAGCGGCAGACTGTGGATCCAGCAGACACGAGTCAACAGCGTGCAGAGACCTGGACCTGCACAGACACACAGGTACACACAACAAAAATAACTACACAGGCAGGGACAGGACACCTCCTGGACCCGTTCAAACCAAACATTTGAGTTTGACAAAACAAAAAGGTACAACCGGGAAAAAAATTAAACCCACACACACACCAGCCTCTCTCTCTCTCTCCCGCCCTTTCCTGCCGCTGTGTAGCTGTGTGTCCCAGTGAAAGTAACCTGAGGACTGTTTGTCCTCGACACTATCACATGTCATCACACAGGAATCCGGCGCTCTGAGCTGATCTGAGAGCAGCCGACGGGACTCTGAGCTGCTGCTGCGCCGGTCCTGCAGGAGGAGGCGAGGAGACCACCAGACGTACTTACATTAACCGTAATGAGTAATAATAAAAACACAGGATGCAAATGTCACCATCGACACCGCTGACTTTCCCCTGACCTTCACCCAGAGCTGAAGAGTTCAGTAAACAAGAGCATGTTTTAACACTGCCAAAAAAACTGCTTGTTTATTATGCTCAGAAGATGTTTGTCAATACTGATAAATTATTTTTATTGTGGTTTATTCAAGGGACCCAGCGACGCTTTACACACAAAACACAAAAATCACAAAACAGCTACAGGAGGTCATTATAGGCCTCGGTGAACAGGTGGGTTTAACAGTTTTTAGATTTGCGGATCTCAAGGGATGGATTTTCAGAGGGTGGGGGCTGTGATGCTTAAGGCTCTGTCCCAAAAAGTCCACGGTCTGGTGTGGGGGACGGAGAGCTAGACCTCGTCCCTGGACCACAGGATCCGAGAGGGGTGTAGGGGTAGAGAAGGTCCAGTAGGTACAGGGGGACATGGAATGGAGGGATTTAGAGGTGAGGATGCAGAATTTGACCGTGAGCCATGAAGGTGATGAGGATTGGCGTGATGTGCTGCCAGGTGTGAGAAGCCTGGCAGCTGAGTTCTGCTCATACTGGAGCCGGTTCAGGACCTTGCTGGGTGGTACAGGACACCACACAGTACTCAAAGAGGGAGGTGATGACGGCATGTAGTCCAAGAGGGAAGTTTGAAGTCGGGAGATGTTCTTGAGGGGTTGGGGAGGAAGATTTGAGGATGAGTTTGACATGCGGTTGGAAAGAGAGGGTTTAGTCCAAAATGACACCCAGGTTGCGGACTTCTGGGGAGATGGAGCCGTCTACATTGAGGACCCTCTGGCGCAGCAGCTTGGGAGTCACTACCATTAGCTTTGTTTTACTGCTGTGTAGTTTGAGTAGATTAAATGACATCCAGACCTTTTTTTCATTCAGGCAGTTAACAAGCGACCGAGGGGGGAGCTGAGTGGATGATTTGGTGCTAAGATACAGCGGTGTGTCATCAGCATAACAGTGGAAACTGAGGACATGGTGGCGGATTATCTGGCCAAGGGGGAGCATGTAGATGATGAACAGGAGGGCACAGAGCCTTGAGGCACACCTTGTTTGACAGGGTCAGCACATTTAAATACTGTAATGAGGGTAAAACACAGGAATTAGCCTAAAAAGAAAGCACCAACCACGTGAAAGCTCGGTGTAGCAGCGAAGTCATGACGTCACTTTATGTCTAACCCGATGCGATCTTTGTTCCAGCATTTCATCTGTCTTTCTTAAAACATAAAGCAAGTTCTGAAGTTTACTTTCCTATTCTGATACAGACTTGAAATCAAATGGAAATATGGACATTTTTTTTATGAACGCAAAAGAAAAAAACTGAGACGCAGCGACGAATCCTGCGGGTTTACATCAAAATCGTCCAAACATCACACCAACACTTGTGTGGCGCTTTAATCTTTTTGTCCAGTTTCACCGATCACAGCATCTGTGCTGACGGGCTGCTGTTTCTGTATAACAGATTTTAACCTGAGTGTTTGTGCTGCAGGATGCGCTCGTCCTGCTCTGAGCATTAATGC
>NW_024044237.1:39043827-39061327 GCF_014851395.1 Micropterus salmoides
CACCAGGCGACCCCCATGGGGCCCCCACATCGGGGCCCCCACATCGGGGCCCCCACATCGGGGCACCTGGTCACAGCTGGCTGAGTTTTAGCTGTCGGGTTAGAGGCGCTGGGAGGAAGCAGTCACTCTGGGGCTGTGATTGGTCGACAGGTTTCTAATCATTATTCTGATTGGACCTTTTCTAGAAAGGCTGCCATGGTGTAGTTTTATGGTTTTAGCAGCTTTTTTAGTTTAGTTTTGTTTATGTTTTTTAAATGATGCATCATTTATATTTGTATGTAGAGTTTTTTTTACGTGAATAAAAATTCTTAATGACAAAAAAAGCCATGAATCTCACAAACAACACAGAGACTGGGTTTGTGTTTGTGCAGGATGATTGTATTTTATTACAGATTTGTTTTGTCCATTTTTCCTATCATGAGATCACATCGCAATTTACTAATAAAAGTAATTATACACTTTAATTATAACACCTGACTTACGCAAAACGCAGCTTAAATAATTAAAGAAGTGAGCAGACGTGCAATCAGTCACTACATTTACAACAAGAAAGCAGAGTTCATAAACGAAAAGAAGTAGTAGTTGTAGTAGTACAACTACTACAACTACTACTACAACTACTACAACTACTAAAACTACTATTGCTGCAAGAAATTTTTATTTTTTTTAATTTTTATTTTATTATACTTGTTTTGGGGAGAGACTGAGCTGCAGCAGTCGATCCAACGTCTGATAAAAACAAGCTTCTCTGCTGCAACACACACAATGTAGTCTGACATCATCCGAGGAGATGATGATGTCATACACACACACACACACAATGTAGTCTGACATCATCCGAGGAGATGATGATGTCATACACACACACACACACAATGTAGTCTGACATCATCCGAGGAGATGATGATGTCATACACACACACACACACACAGCCTTCAGTCAGCTGATGTATTTTCGGGAAGCGTTGAGGGTCTGTGGGAAACAACAGAGAGAGTGAAGGAGAGCGCGCGAGGATGATCTCATGTGATTGGTGACTCAGCAGCTGATGACATCACCTCCTCCTCCCCTCACACAGCCATGGGATTGGATGAGTCAAACAGTGAGCCGGGCTCAGCGGACCAATCAGAGGAGGAGGGCTGAGGATGGAATGAGAGGGCGAGCGAGGCAGAGAGAGACAGAGAGGATCACATGATCACTTTCAGCTTGATGTTGGACAACGATGAAAAACAGATGAGTCACTTCTTTTCACCGTTTCACCGTTTCTGTCACTGTGACTCTTGTGTCTGCTGCAGGGACCAGAGGTCAGCTGACTGCAGCTGAGTAGTCACTATATGTCTGTGACGTTAATATTTTGGGGCATCAGAAAGCGGCTTGAGTTCCAGGCTGAGACAGAATATTATCAGAGTCTTAACGCGAAATACAAACTGTAATAACGAGCCTTTAAACTCTACGGGCAGCGAGCCGCCGGCTAACGACGAGCGCACTGATTCTGAACGTGTCGAACAGCCAGCGAGAACATGTTGTTCATTTATTTAAACGCAGTCCGAGGGAATAACTAACCTCCAGCTTCAAACAGACTCATCAACAAGATAGATGGTGGATAATGTTTCTTACGTTAACTCGCTCCTCCCCCACACGACGCCTCTCCTGTCTCTGCCTGAACCCGGAGTCGTGCCCGGAGTCAGAGTCCGGGTCGCTGTAAACCACCTCGGCACTGTAGTCAATGTCAGGCCTCCGTCGGTCTCGGAGGCTTCAGTCCCGGTCCGGGCCGTGCTTTTAGTATATTTCCACTTGTGTATTTCTACTTTTATGTAAGTAAAGAATCTGAATACTTCTACCACCACAGAAGGAAATGGTAATAGTATCTATCAAGTTCGTTTTCTCTGCTCCACTTTGTTTCATGCAGCACTACAATACCCAGAATTCACCAGAGCATTAGACATTAGCTGCGTTTGACATGATGCGGCGCTGCGCAGCGCTGACTTAACGTGACGCATGCTGGTTAGAAATTGTGTTCAACTTTCGCTGGCGCTGCAAAACGTCACCATGTCACATGACATTTAAACCTCGCGGGAGCAACGCAGCTGCAGGCGCCGAGTCCGGCGGCACAAAGTTGAAACCACAATATTGTCACTGATCTGAGCTCACAGTAAGCTCACGCAGGTAGAATGTGTCCGACTTGACGGCGCCGTTTATATGCCCCGCCCCTGCGGTCACCTGCAGCTCATGTTAGACTATGAAGTCAGCGAAAGTCAGCCGACGTCATCTCGAATGCACCCACTGACTACTTTGCTTGACAAAGAAACAAACGCTGACCATGCTCTCTGTTCTCTGTCAATCAACACCATGCCCCGCCCACCTGCCCCTGTCACGTTGACCCAAAAACCCGATGACATCACATGTAAACACACTGATGATTGGCGCTTTAAACTGTCAGGAACTGTCTCTGGATCGGGTTTGAGATTTTTGACGTCGGCTGTTTCAGGATCAGTTTATATTCTGGATGTGTGTCGGTGCTGCTGTGATCTCAGGTGAGCTCTCACCTGTCTGAGCTCCAGCCGGATGGAAACCGGGTCTGGGAACCTTTGCTCTGTTTTCAGGAACTTAAAGCTCCCGAGCTGAAGAAAACACAGATTGACTGACAGAAAACAGATTTTAGTGTTTTGGGGAAAATATGACAAGTAAACAAACCTCAGCAGCTTCACACGGAGCGTTAGCTGTTAGCTGTTAGCTGTTAGCTGTTAGCTGTTAGCTGTTAGCTGTTAGCTGTTAGCTGTTAGCTCAGCTCCTGTTGATCTCCACTTGCTGCTGTGACACATAATCAGTGCTAATGGATGCTAACAGCAGCCTCAACACTCAGCATCTGCTCCTATTGATTGATCATCACCAGTTTTCACAGGGTCAGGCCTCTAAGGTGTCTGACGGCTCTCTCAGACCAGCTGCCGAGCTGCCGGGCTTTTCGAAGGAAACGTTCTCAAGTTCAACACTGAACCAACCAGAACAGCAGAAATCTCCTGGACTGGTGTGTCGTGTTGGAGCTCAGCGCTCAGACTGTTTCTGTCTGAGACTTCAGTGAATCTGGGTTTATTAAAAGCTGCTGCGGTCTGCAGCTTTACATTTCTGGCCGACAGCGAGCCGGGCCGAGCCAGGACCTCACGATCAACACACACACACAGTGACACAGGAACTCTGTGCCCTGGGTTCAGACTGGTGGTGTGTGGTGAAGTGTACTGAGGGCGAGACGTCTCTGTGTACAGACTGGAGGAGGAGGAGGAGGAGGAGGAGACCCTGTCTGGAGTCCTGACCCACTGACTGTCTGGGAAAGTCCTGCTGGAACTAATCTTTCAGAACCAGGACTTGAAACAAGCTATAATCCTTAAGATTATGTTGCGCAACACACAGGCAATTTGGGCTGAGCAACATTTCATGTGGGCTATGCAGGTTGTAGGTGTGAGAACACGAGTAGGTGTTTATATTTACATAGGTTCCTGTCTTACGTGTATAAGAACATGAGTTGTGATGCATGACGTTTTGTGTTCAGAGATGTTTATTCTTGTGTTGTTTTTGTGAAGCTGCAGAACGAACAGAGAGTCCAAAACACATTTCCCTTAGGGGACAATAAAAGTGTGTCTTAAAAAAGCTCTTTGGTGCAGACTGAAACAGCAGCTGTTGGACGGATTGTGATGAAATGTGGTTCAGACATTCAGGATGAACTGTAATAACTTTTCATCATTTGTTTTAAGACCAACCTGCAGAACTGATTACATTCCCATCAGCCTCAAACCTAAACGACAAAATAGATCAATATTCAGGCGCCTAAAATAACATATATGACCCAAAACGACATGTAAGTCATCTACAAAACGTTATTTAACTTTCACACAGGACTCTCCTGAGTGACTTGACTCATCTGTCCACCTCCTTACATGGACTTTGTGGGGGTGGAAATGGGGCAATGGATAGGACACATGCCTTTGGTGTAGGAGACCTGGGTTCGATTCCCCCCCGTGACATAGACTGTATATAAGAAGTGGGCGTCGTCATCGTGACATCACCTGTTGGTTTGTGGACCGCCATGTTGAGTTTTTGCGACACAGGACGTGACCATATTTGGACGAGACGGTTTAGCTAACGGCCGTGTGCGGAGCTAGCTTGCTTGCTTAGCTAGGTGCATCTGTACCTCACGTTAACTGTCATCTTAACAGGGCTGATAACTTCACAGTCACAGTGATAACAACAGTCTACAAACTAAATGTGCTCACCAGAGAAGGTGAACAGCCGACTCCTGATAAGCTTTTTCAAAAGCGCTAAATTTACACAGTCCCGTGGGGACAAGTCACTCTAGCTTGATTGACAGGTTGCCATGGTAACGACTTGTCAATCATAGATAATCCCGCCCTAAAGTCCCTGAGCAAGACACTGAACCCCTCGTTGCTGCAGAGGCGTGTGACTTTTTGCAATTGTAAGTTGCTTTGGATAAAATCATCAGCTAAATGACTAATTGTCGCTCTTTATATGTCACCTGACTTCTTCTGCCACTAGAGGTTGCCGCCTAACAAAACAACGTAAATTTGGGTCGTAATAATCGGCTGCATTATCGACATGTACGGACGTTTCTCTGCTGAGGACGGGCTGTTGTGTTTTCTGCTAATTAGCTAATGTTAGCATGCTAGCGTCATTGTGAGCGCCGTGTCAGAGTGCAGCCTCACAGAGCAACTCCCACTTCACTCTAGTTTCAACACTTCACTATTATCGGAAGCTATAAGCCTATAAGCCAGCCGCCTCACTGCTGCAGAGCGCTGTACTGTAGTTTATTCAAAGTGTAATAATTCTGTCACATGTCCAAATTTGTCCGCTGGAAAACACCCGCCACATGTGAGGTTGACTGGACGAACCGTTCGACATTATTATATAAAAAAAGCACCTTGATTCCTGTCTTTAGTAGAGAGATAACGCTAATCATGTCAAATTAAAAGGTTTGGGCCCTGGCTGTTACTACCAGCAGCCACAGGGGGCGCCACACCAACCAGCACTGAAAGCCAAATGACTTCTATACTGAAAGTGGTTTGACTGTTTGTGTCGATGCCAAGAATGTTTGTCCAAAACAGTTTTAACTCTAAAGTGAAACTGTGTCTGTCAGATTAAAGTGGACCTGATCTCAGTTCTGGGCTCAGGATCCAGATTCTGGTGATGCTGACGTCAGATTATAAATGTGTTTTATTGTTTTTATGTTTCTGGTTTTAGGGTCTGTTGTGAGTTTGAGTCTCTGTGTTCAACAGGCGGTGTTTATTGACGGAGGGAACGGTTTGTTCCCAGGCCTCTCTCTCTCCTCAGTCTCTGTTAAGCTCTCTCGCCCTCACCCTGTGTCTCTCTCTGTTTCTGTTTCTCGGTGTCTCTCGCCCTTTCTTCTTCTTTCTCACAGCTTCGCCCCTGTCATGTGATACTGGGCATCCTGCCAGCTCCCCCCCCACCTACACACACACACACACACACACACACACACACACACACACACACACACACACAGCGTTGTGTTTCTGCAGCAGCTTCATGTTTGTACAAAGACTCAGATTAATGCTGCTGGAAACTCACTGATACTGACAGAAGCAGCAGTAGTAGAAGTAGTAGTTGTAGTACTTCACCTACTTCTACTACTGCTACAAATACTACTACTACAGTAGTATTTGCAGCTGCTGATCAGATGTGAGGTAAACTGCTGTGAAAGCTGCAGGATGAGTTGAGGATCAGGACAAACCTGCTGCACCGAGAGGAAAAAGAGAAAGGGACGGAGGGATGAGCCCTCTGCCTGAGGCTGCGACAGGAGACACTCAGACAGGATGTGAGAGTATGGGAGCCTGCGGGGATCATTTTCACCCCTAACTGACACAAACACCATTTAAAGAGACACGTTTTATTTGCTCTGTGTATTTAGTGTACATGTACTGTACAGAATATTTACATTCAGACATAAGGAACAAATTTCTCTGAGACTTTTGTTGAGCTTCTCAAATGTGTTTGCAGATAAACACAAACAATGTTTGTTGTTTTGCTTCTATATAATTATATTTACTCACACAGTTCTTATGTTGAATTAAGGGTTTAGTACATGCAGGTTTAAAATACTTTAATTACATGTTTTGTACACGCTGTAGGCCTCCAAACTTAACATGAAGCAGAAGAAGAACCCTTTTAAATTCAGGCGTCTTATTTTAGTTCTTGCTGATCATCTATTTTAATGTGAAGAAGCCAAAGACAGTTTTCTATAAAGTTACTAATTTAATAAACTTGCATGTACAACGTTAACTATAAACATCTATGTACTCTGTACTTTTGTCTCTCGTGTCAGTCAGTACGTTTACTATCCAGGTGACTCGACTGCAGAGATACACGGCCAAGAAACTGTTTCTCCATTACATGATGTTCTAGAGCTCAGATCACAGCAGAGAGTTAGTGAGGTGACTTAATATCTCACTGGGATCTTTTTATTTGTTAATGTTAACGACGTGATTATTTGCATCTGTGCTGCATCACATGAATTAGCGTGACGGCCTTCCTGCTCGGTTCTCCAGGGCTGCAGACCTGTTGTAGTCTAATCAGCTGCATGAGACACACCTGGGCCAGGTGAGCCAGACCCTGTCCTTCTTTGTTTCACAGCACAACCCGATGCAGCGCCTGCACAACTCTATACATGACATTTTCTTGAAGGTGTTTAACGTCTGAAGCAAAGAGCGCCATGCTGATTTCATCTTTTTTTTTGTCATTCACAGTTTTATAATCTTGTCACAGCGTCTTTGCGGCAGTTTGTTTCTCGTTGATCGTTAACCCTGCAGCCAGTGGAGACCTGACCTCCTGCCTGATAAAGATCTGTCAGCTCCTTTCTGAGCAGGAGAAGCTTTATGGCCTGATTTACTGAGTGAATATTCTGTCAAACAAACTGTCTCAGTTTAATCTGATCATTAGGCTGTCAAATAAACTCAAACATGTCTTCAAATACAGAGGTGAATCCTTCGGGTCATTTTAACAGAGATTGTCAGCATCGTCGTGAGCGCCCACATCTGTCAGCAGCTGCAGCACGATGAGTGTGTTCAGCAGCAGCAGGTCCAGCGTTTCTCCACCTGCAGCATGCAAATCCCACCTGTTGTGTTTGGGGCCTGAGGGAGCTGCTTCTCTGACTCACATGCACTTCCTCCGGGGAAAGTGCCGGATTTGCATACAAGTGCATGTCCAGGTAACCCCCCCCCCCCACACACACACACACACACAAACACACGCACACACAGGCCTCAGGTGAATCCAAACTAGTTAGTTAGTTTTGCATTTTGAAGGTGACGCTGTTTGACCCCCTGAGCTGCCTCAACTCACTCTAAACTAGAGTGTACCGTCAGGGGAGCTTCTGCAGGTTCCAGGGGAAAAATATCCACATATTTTGCTCCCGATCACAGGGGTCATTTACGCTGGGGACGCTGGGGACATGTCCCCAACACATTATAAAATGGGTGATTTTGTCCCCATCACTTTTTGAAAGCATTTGTTAAAAATGTTCTGAAAAATGGCACCAAGAAATTATTAACTAACCAATGAAAATGCTTTGAGAAAAGGTTTATTTGCACAAGAAGAAATGCAATATAGTGCAATGCAATATAGTTTTCCCTCATATAAAAAACAGACATTTCCAGAGCAATATGGAGCAGAATGCAGGAAATTACGAGTTAATGCTCAGAATCTTCTGTGGGAGGACCCTCAGATCCCCCGCACATATATTTCTGCCTCAAATATTTAATCTAAATGGCGCTAAAAAACTTCTTGTTCTCGAGCATCGTCACGTCACAGGAGCCAAATTCATCATCCTGCCCCTGATCTGAGCCCTTATGTCTTCACCGCTTTCCAACATAAAGTGACGCCCTTGCTCCTGATTAACCCGTACTGCGAAAGGTGGATAGGTGTTACCCGAGGTCTGTTGCCACGGCGATTTATGCTTCGTCTCTAAACTTCTCTAAGCAGGTTTGTTCGTGGTTAACTCGAGGTTACCCTGTATACGTGGACACCACATCTGTACTCTGTGTTAATGATGAGAAGTATTAACACATGTTTAGATTTCACCCTGACTTGTTCCACTGGGGCTGCAGCTGAAATGAAGTTATTCTGAACACAACAGCATCACGTTCACACAGCGAGCTCTGCAGCCGAGCTGTGATTTTAGAGAGGAGATCTTTAAGGGTCAGTGTGTAATGTTTCTGAGGATTTATCGGCAGAAATGCAATATAAGATCCATAACTATTTTTTTTATTACCTTAGAATGAGCCATTTATATCTCCGTAACCGCGGGCACCCCCTTCACACCAGATACTGACTGGTTTCCAGACCCACCAATACAGTGAAACTGCACATTTTGGAGTGGCCTTTTATTGTGGCCAGCGTAAGGCCTTTTATTGCGGCCAGCCTAAGGCCTTTTATTGCGGCCAGCCTAAGGCACACCTGTGCAATCCCCATGCTGTCTGATTAGCCACACCTGTGAGGTGGATGGATTATCTCAGCAAAGGAGAAGTGCTCACTAACAGATTCTGACAGATTTGTGAACAATATTTGAGAGAAATAGGCCTTTTGTGTACATAGAGAAAGTCTTAGATCTTTGAGTTCAGCTCATGATGAATGGGGGCAAAACAAAAGTGTTTTTGTTGATTTTTTTCACTGCTAAATCCCATTGCGAAGTCTAATATGATTTTCTACTGCATGCATAACACACGGCAGATTTGTGTGTGTGATGTTGCAGCCTTGCAAAGTGAAGCGACGTGGTTTCTTGAAAAAAAACACAGTTTTCATACATGTATGAACATAATGTCAGAGAATATATTCAAGTTTTTAACTTGTAGGCTTGTAATTATTAGTTTCTTATAAATCCATAAGTTAAAATCTTAAATATGAATCACATTCATCAATTCTTTATCTCTCCCGTGGCTCCATTTTTTTTTATTACAATTGACATACTATGCAGTTACATCTTGTTTACATCATGTTCCACATAAAAGAAGAGTCCATAACTTACATAATAGAGAATCAGTCTACAATAAGAAAACTGGGAAGATAATTACAAATGTACTCCATGCGATGCCAATAAGCCTCCCTGGCCGCCACTGTGTTAGATTTAGCCGTTAACGAGTCTAAGTGATTTATCAAAAAAAGCAAAAACAAATATTGATGTATGCTGATTTTCTAGCAGTTTTTTGGACATTTTTGCCACAAATGTGTCGAAAGGGTGCAAAATGCATAGATAGAGTTCAAATGACATGTGAGAGTAAAAGGAATTAAAAAATTTGGCTAAAAAGAAGAGTCCCTGCAAAAAGTTGATGCCAAAAGCTGTGAAACAGCAAAAATGATCACCAAATAAAAAAATGTACAAAAATGTCCGAGGAGGGTCTGAAGGGAGTCGCAGTCAGAGAACTCCCTTTGTGGTGCAGGCCACAGGTCTCTTACTAAAAATACAGAAAAGATCAAATAACTCAGAGACTCAGAGGACAGGTAGAGACTCAGAGGACAGGTAGAGACTCAGAGGACAGGTAGAGACTCAGAGGACAGGTAGAGAGACTCAGAGGACAGGTAGAGAGACAGAGGACAGGTAGAGAGACAGAGGACAGGTAGAGAGACTTAGCTTTGGCAATATTGTTGCTCTACATTCATGCCAATAAAGCGAATTTGAATTTGAAGTGTCAGTCAGTGAGTATATTTAGCATTTAAAGTTCTCACTAATTAAGTTATTCTGCCATCATTTTGTATATGACTGATGACTGAATGTCTGACGTTTCAAATTTTTTTGTCGTGGTAATAATCTGACTTTCCTTTATTAGGTCAAAGGTTGACATTATCTCATATTATCATATAAATGTCATCGTTTAGATTAATATCATCTCACTTTAGAAACTCCTGACCTTTTCCTGGTACGTCTACGGTTGTTTCTGTGTCACAGGGACACCAGAATGTAGATTTATCGCCCCCCCTTTAGGACTAAATGAAGATTTCCCCCCTAAACTTGATGGATGCTTTTGAAATCAATCTTTTCCATACGTGTTTCTTGTGTTTCACTGCTTTCACTGAGAGTTTACTGTTACTGTTTCCAGTATGAGAGAAAACATCTGAAATGCAACACATGAAGTAATAAAAAGTGTCTTACGATCAACCCAACATTTGTTTGTATGTGGTCAACTCGTTTTCCAAGACGGGAACAAATTATTCCGACAGCACCTGAATGCAGCTTTATTGTCGTCACTCTGTTCCTGGTGGTGATGAACCGATGACATCACTGCAGCACCAGTGCTGATTGGCTGTTGAGAGCAGCGGAGGCTCTGCTGAAACTCTTGGATCCTTGTGAGCTGTGCGAGCCGGAGAGTCTGTTTCCCAGGCCCTCAGCACGCCACACACACACACTGCATCATGGGAACTCAGTGTGTGTGTGTGGCGGGGCTGAGGTGGAGCGGCGCCGCTGGAGGTCAGGCTGTGGTGAACTGGGATGATGGGTAAACTGGTTTCCCGTGGAAACATTAGCTCTTAAAGAGTGTGAACCTCCTCTGGCAGAGTTAGTTCACGTGAAACTGCACTTTTTACTCCACTAATTAACTCTGAGGCTGATTGCTTTCACCTTCATTTATACTCATTCGACTTGATGCGTTGATGAGAGCAGAAACTGCAGGACGAACAATCAGGAACAAACTAACATTTAAAAGTTTAATTTTAGTTCCTGAACGCCCCACCGCTCATTTACTTCCCACAGCTGTCAGGCGGACATCATGGAGCCTGATCTCATCATTAAGCCTGATTTATATACTTCTGCCTCGAGTCAACGCCGTGGCCCGACCTCTCCAACAATATAACTACACGTCGCGGCGACACAGACCTGTGATTGGTTGGTTTGGTAGCATCACATTTCCTCCAAGACCACAGGAAGCGCCCCGTGCTTTGAATCCAATTTTACTAGCAGTCTGACTAGTGGCTGTAACATTCAAAAAGTCAAGAAGAGCCGCACGATCACTCTTTTACCCACATTCAAGTTAAGGTTATTATGGTTTTTAGTAGTTTTTATATTTGCCAGCTTAGATCAGTTTTTATTTTTTGAAAATCTTTAGTTTAAGTTTAGCTTCTATTGGTTTCAGTGTTAGTTTTAGTCTTTGGGACGCTTTCGCACGACGTTCCCCGCCACGCCATGTTTCCATCTGACTGTCATGAAATGTCCCAAAAATGAAAAAGCAAAAGTAAATGTGAAATAGGTGCGATTCCTTCAGCTGGTTTGGAGCAAATAAACAACCCGATCTCATCTCATGCGTCAAATATTCACGCTTTGGAAAAGCAGCGATTTTGCGTGTATATGACTGCTGCAGTTTACAATAGCGTTGCAACACAAAGGACGCTAACCCTTCCTGCTAGGCCTCACGGCAGATGTGCACAGCTGTGGGGTTAGCCGGTCAACATGCAGATATTCACTGACAAGCAACATACACCAAAGGCTAGAATTATTAGAGCTATTTATTTATCTATTTGCACGTTGACGTTTGTTGTGCAGCCACTAAAAAAGTGTCCAGTGTCAGTTTGACTTTGCTTGCTGCTGTGTGCTGGCGGCCAGCAGGGCGTAAAATAATAACACTTTTATTATATTTTAGAGAATTGCGTCTCTCCTTGAGCAAAAGTCTTTTGAACAGGCTGTTGAAACTCTCTTGCAGTATCGCAGACATCTGGGGCGAGTAGTGGACTGCTGAGTGCGTTTTTATGTGTGTGAGAGAGGGAGATGTTGAATCACATAATAAGCAATGATCTCTCTCTCTCTCAGTATTTATTTATCTCCGCAGGTAAAATCGGTAACTTGTGTGTCAAAAAGTGTCAGCTTGGCTTGATACTTCCTGTTGGACACTAAACACCAACAAAACAAAGTGGTTTTCTATTAAAAGCTATCTGAAACAGAATCCCTGAATGTTAAAATTAAAGGTGAGCTTACTCTACAAGTACCTGAAGTGAGGGATAATTTTAGACTCCCAGCTGAAGTGTGAAAAGTCACACTAAAAAGATTTACAAATCGATTAACCTTACCTGTTTTAAGATAAGAAAATGCTTGACATTTGATCCCGGCTTGATGTTTCTAAATGCAATGATACTTACGGTTTAACTACCTGGTCCAACCAGTCAGTGATTAAATCTATGGTCCTGTCTTTACAGTGGAGCCTTCAAAACCCTGGACAAAAAGCCATCACTGTCGCAGTTTAATAAAAGATTTTAAGTTTTGCAAACTTTGATTTTCATTATGTAAAGCTTGTATTTAAATGTTTAAATGGACGTGCTCCTCAGCCTGTCTTTAAGTACATTAAGACACTACAGAGCAGCGGCAGATCCACCAGAGCTGCTGCAAGTGGCGACTGTAAAGTTTCATTTTGCAAAACTTCCTTTTGCTCAGACGGCCTTTTCTGTGAAAGGAGCAAAGTCTCTGAACTTGTTACCTAAACACTTGAAAACTGCTGCAAAGTTCACCACTTTAAAAGAGAGGCCAAGTCCTGGTTGGTTCAGCAACAAACTTATACTCATGTCGAGTCTATTGTGTTAGTGTCACATGTTTTCCATTGTATTAACCCTTTTTATCTTGGCTTATACTGTAATGTATTGTTTTATACTTCATCACTGTTTTAATGTTTTGTTTCTTTAAAAGCCCTTCTAGGGACGGGCGTTGCAAATTAGCAACTGCTAAAAACACTATTGAGCACACATTGGATTGCTGTTTTCAGTTTATCTGTTAGGTGCATCTGCCCCTAAAAAATAAGCCATAAATAAATTTAAAAAATATGATCTGTATCAGATCATATTTTAATACCAGGTGTAAACGCGGCATGAGACCGCCACGAAGCTCAGATTAAAACTCGAACCCTGTTTGTTGCGGAGTGATACGGATCTGTGCGAAGGAATCCGACGTCACGCCCGTTGTATACGCTCATTATATCACTACTATGAACCAATCAGATTGCTTGATTTGAGCTACCTGATGGCTGTAATAGACAAGAACATGCAAACTCCACACAGAAAGGCCGGGGCAACTGGGGTTTGAACCCACGACCTTCTTGTTGTGAGGTGACTGGTGCTAACCACTGCACCACCGTGCTTCAGTAACCTTCCTCAAGCAGCTGCTCGCTTTCTATCAGACAAACAGGAGGACATCTGGTGCATCTGTCGGGGACTATTTTCAGCAGTGGATGAATCCACATGTGGTGCTGTAGTGAGTGTTTGGGGCAGCAGGACGGCGTGTGGCGCTGAGTCAGAATGAACTACGGTGTGTGAGTTCATGGTGATGAAGGAACATGAGGCTCACTGATAGTTTCTGTTGCTCAGAGGGAGAAGAGTCATCACACAGGACTCGTCAGGAGAGACGTTCACTGCTGGTTTGAGTCTGAAGACGTCGACAAGAACAAAATTCAGAATATGAGCAGATTTATACTCGTGTGTTTGGTTGAGGATTCACTTGGACTGACTGGCTGCTGCTCATTTCCACACTTCAGCTCATTTTAGCATCCGCCCCCTTTGCCCAAATATGGATTTTCTCTCGCTCTCTATTTCTTACTCAGTCACACACATTCAGCTGATTATTATGCTGCTGCAGAAAAAGCCTCGACTGACATTCAGACATGAATGCAGCTGAAATGAACAACAGACAGACAGACAGAGAGATGGAGATCTGAAGAGGAGATGAAAATGTCAAGGAGACGTGTGAAGAGGGTGTTGGAGGATAACACACACAATGAGATGTGGTTCAGAGCAGCAGAGAAGCTGGAATACTATTACTCACCTACACAGGAGAGGAGAGGAGGAGGAGGAGGAGGAGGAGGCAAGGCGGTGGAGGGTGGAGGAAGATAAGAATGGACAGAAGAAGGAGGAGAAAGAGGAAGAGGAGGCAGTTCAGGAGTCGTGCAGCCTGTTTGAGGCTGGAAGTAAAATAGCTGCAGTTCAGTTCAAAGCTTCAGAGAGAAACACACCGACCTCTGCTCTCGTGGTCGACTAGCTTGTTAAGCTTTTATGAAGATAGTGATGAAACTGCAAATGGTATTCATCAAGTTCTGAGCTGCCTGAAAACGCATGAACTGGTAATAACACATCACAAGTAGCCATGTTCTTTTTAAGAGTTAACCTTTTGTAGTGTTTTGTATTAGACAGATAGTGAAGGTAACAGGAAGTGGTTTAATTAAAGGGCTGCGTTAAAGTTACCTGCTGTAAATAAACTATTATTAAACCTACAAAATATTTAATTAAGAGATTAGCTATCATTGAGAAAAACTGCTTAAAACAATATTCACACAAAACCCTACCTGCTCTGCTGCAGCAGGCCACCTTTTTCCCTTATTTCATAGTGACAAAGTTGGCAACACTATTTATGAAGCATGACGTATTAGAAATCTGTTTGTCTTTGCAAATCTCACTTGTTAGGATGTAAACCATTTTGTTTGTGTTTTGCAAGGAAATTCAAACAGCAGCTGAGTAAACTCTACAGTCAGAGCTAATGAAAGCTGGTGGACCTCCTTCACTTTAAAATCAACTGATTTCTATAAAAGGTCAAACATCTGCTCAGACTTTCGTTTCTTCCTCAGTGGACTTACAGGAAACAGAAAGTGTTTATCTGTGTGGCTCACAAAGTGTTCCTCTGATGGTGTTTCTGCAGCAGAGCTGATCTCTGGGGGTAAACTCTGCCTGAGTTCTGCAGAAACTGCAGGACTTTCTCTGAACTTCAACAGAGAGAGTGTGCGTGTGTGTGTGTGTGTGTGTGTGTGTGTGTGTGTGTGCGTGTGTGTGTGTGTGTGTGCGTGTGCGTGTGCGTGTGTGTGTTACAGCCTGCAGCAGACGGAGGAAACACCTTCTAGGAATAAACAGAGCTGCTGCTGCAGCACACAGAGGTTCAGTGAGAACAAACATGATGTTACGCCATCAGCTGTAACACGAGCAGCACTCACAGTCTGATTTCAGATTTATTATTGGTCTCATGACTGGCTGAAGGTGGTCATGTGGTCAGGCTCTCAGTACGCCTTCCTGGTATTTCTGTTTTTAGAAAAGTATACAGGGTTATATCACTGCTGCAGGATTCATTGTGGTTCTTATTGAAGGGGTGGTGATGAGACACATGCCTTTGGTGAAGGAGATCCAGGTTCAATTCCCACTGCGACATCCACCACTGTGTCACTGAGCAAGACACCTTCTTACAAATACCAAAAGTACTTAATTAATTAATTAATAATTAATAGTTTATTGCTTTAATAGTACAGGTCGAGCTAATGTTAATGTATTTGTGTGCACTATTACTTTATGTACCGCGGGGTGCATTTTTCCTCCAGCGATCAATAAAGTCTTATTGGTAAATACTACATCACCATTTATCTGAACTTAAGTTATCAGATAAACATACAAAAGTATGAAGAAGTAAAAAACTAAAATATTCAAGTAAAGTACAAGTACTTTAAAATTATACTTAAGTAAATGTACTTTTCCACCACCGCAGACAGGAATGTCTGTTCTGCCGTTTCAGACCGACTGACGTGCAGACAGAAACCGTCACATGACCTCAGGTGTTCTGAGTTAAACATTACAGCTTTCTAATAATTCAGATTCTTAAAAGACTTTTACAGAAAGTCTGCAACATGTAACCAACAGCTTTAATACATCACTGTTTAACTCTGTAGATATACTGCATCTGTGTTTGTGTGTGCGGGGGGCTGATGGTGGTCTTCCTGCAGGAGGCGGGGCTCTGTCAGGCAGACGAGATGTGCCCATATAAGGATAAAGAAAGAGGAAGTGGGGATTTCTCTTCAGAGGTCATGTGACTTCCAGTTAGAGCGATGCCACCACACACCCTGTCAGCAGAGGACTCAGCACATGATGAACAGTCTGTACTGATGATATTGTTTTAAATGAAATCTCCTGTTTCATCTCAATTTCATTTTAATCAATAAATTGCTTTTTAATACAAACCAGTTGCCTTGTTTCTCTTTATTTTACTTGCATCTTTTCCTCGTGTCCTAAGACGCAGGAGAGATTCAGGAAAAGAGGAATCAGCAAATACATTTTTATAGTAATGAGCAGGCCTGAGATTCAGCATATGAAGGCTGCAGGCTGCTTCGTTTAATATACACTTGTGCAATCAGAGGTTGTCAGTATTGGGGAGTAACCAGTTACATGTAATTTAGTAACGTAATTTAATTAGAAAATGTCAACAAATGTGTAATTAAATTGCAGATACATTACTAGTTGCACTAATCTTACATTTTAAATAGGCTAGCTTGTAATTGGTAAACATTAAACATTTAGCTGACGCTTTGTACAAAGCAACTTACAGCAGCTATATATGTCAGAGGTCGCACGCCTCCGGAGCGTCTTGTTCAGGGACACATTGGTGTCTCACAGTGGATTTGAACATGGGTTTCTCACACCAGAGGCACATGTCTTATCCACTGCCCCATCACCAGTGACCCAGCACTGGAGGTAGTCTTCATTTACGCTCTACTCTCCTGAGGCCTGCTGAAGAGCAAGTATTAGGTGTTCGACCTCTTTGACCGTCTGGATTTGGAAGAAAGAGGCTCAGCTGACTCCAGGAGACTAGAGAGGATTGAGTTTAATTCACCAGCACAGTTTTCAGCAGGGTCTGTTGCTGTAGTGAAACAAGCCAGGACCACATCACTCAATAAATGCAGAAGAGCGATGAATCGTCAGCATCAACGTTATACAGACACACATTTGGCCTCACGGTCAGAGCAGAAACCTCCATCAAGTCCAGGTGCAATGAAGAGGCTCCTGCACAAACTGAGTGAAACCAAAGGGATCAAGACGTGCCAGAGAGGACTCATGCACACGTTTAAAAAATAATTTTAAGTCTCTTTAATTGCATTTAAAACGTTCAAAGTAGAAATAAGCTGTGGATCATGTACGCAGAAGTTCATCTTCTTCCTGCTGTGGATTCAGGCTGGATGGTTTCAGAATTACATGATCAGTCAGGAGGAGGAAGTTAGTGTGAACACAAACCTACAGCGTGTGTGTGGTCAGTCTGAAGGGTGATGAACACACTGACGACACATGAGCAGGAAAACCCGACCTCTGACCTCCCACTCGCTGTGCACACAGGGCCGTGGACCGCAGAGAGAGGAGGCTCCTCACACGTCACACGCTCTCTCCACTCTGAGTCTATCTCGCTCGCCCGACCACAGCTGAAACTGCGTCTGACCACAGAATGCAGATCTCTGTAGCTGCACTGCAAACCTCTTTACAGGGAGAGTATAACAGCCACATGTCCTCCACTAGCGCCCCCATCAGAACAAACAGCAAACATCAAAATATGTGAACAGAAACAAATACATCCTCAGGACGTTTGACTGTCTGTAACAAACGCTGCAGCTTGTAGGTGGTGCTAGAAGCAGTTGATATTTACATGTATGCAGATGACACCTTGTTGTTTCATAGTGATTTTGTGAGTTTACTGCATTTATCCTTTTTAAATTGTTC
>NW_024044237.1:39066327-39069441 GCF_014851395.1 Micropterus salmoides
GCGATTGTCAGCAGACATGCACAACTCTGCTCAAGAAACGGGTCAACAATAAGCCTCAGTTTAGCTGGAAATGTTACACTGAGTAATGAACTGAGACTGCAGCTCGGCACAATCTCAGAATTAAAGCGGAGCTACTCTGTGTAAGTACCAGAAGTAGAAGTACCAGCAGTAGAAGTACCAGCAGTAGAAGTATCAGCAGCAGTACCAGCAGTAGTAATAGTAGCAACAGTGAGAGCATTGCATTAGTTTTTCTTCAGTTTGCATGCAACACACACACAAACACACACACCTCCCACACTAGAGTAGGAGTCACTGGTTCCTGTGGGATCACTGATGTCATCAAGGTCATCCCAGCGACCCTGATGATGTCATCAACACCAGAGTGATGTGTTATTTGTATGAGTCACCTTGCTGCCTGCCTGCTTACATGCCTGGGTTTCTACCACCTGCCCGTGTTTTTGCCTGTCTCTGCATGCAGAACATTGTCAGATGAGCTCTGTGACTAATACTACAGATTGTAGTACAGTACTAGTAAGAATACACATGACAAAAAGAAATGAAACCAACATCTGCTCACTCCCCATCGCTCCCTTAAAATTTTAAAACGAGGTTGTACCTGCAGACACTGCTCAGGGCTTTAATGTAATATCAGACATGCAGCTGGGGACAGATGTTCATGATAATTTCTTTACTTTATATATTTATTTATTTATCTGTATGAGTACCATCAGCTGGTTTTGTTTAGATGGAGATTGCTGATTCACGTTAGCATGTTAGCAGGTTAGCATGCTAAACTCGCTGTGGTTAAACGCGTTGTCAGTTTTATCATCCCGAGTCGTCGCTGTTGGTCCCGGCCTCCCTGCTGACTGACAGCTGGTGTCTCTCTGTCTCTCTGAGCCTCTGTTGTGCTCAGAGGTCGCGCTGCGGGAAGCTAAAGTTGACCTCTGACCTCTGAGTGTCTGATCAGCGAGGTGAGACGTTCTCACAGTCTGAGGCGTCGCATCTTCACACCTGACGCGTTTCAGTCTCTGAAGGCTCGGGTGGCCGAGTCCAGCAGGTCTGACCTGTCAGCTGCAGGGAATCAAACCATCAACCTTCACATGCAAGTTTCAATCAGGGATTCAAAGGAGGTCTGTCTGTGAAATAATAATTTTATTTATACAGCATCTTTCTTTACAAGGTTACACTGTGCTGCACAAGAACGTAAAAAAGAAGGACAAGTGTTGTTAGATAAGATTCACAACATTAGATAAAAGGGGAAATAAAAAGACTCTAGCTGCCCGGAGACGAGGCTTTCCTTCATGGCTTCTGGAAAATGTCTGATTTATTATTTTTATGATTCCAGTACAAAGTCTGTGAAGTCTTTTTATAAATGCATGTGTCTGTAAGAGCTGTGGACTTCAGGGAAATGCTGGCTGAATACTGAAGACCTCTGTGGTTCAGCCGCTCTGTGTTTCAGCCCGCTGCCCTTCTGCATCTCCACATTAGTGGTAAACTGTTGGTGCAGAGGTGCATTGTGGGAGGCTTGTGTTTCCCAGAAGACCTACTCGGTTCCAATCAGCCGCAAGGAGAGATGACGGGAGCGGGAACCCGAGCTCCGACGTCAGAGAGGAGAATGAAGCCGACGCTCCGACGTCAGAAGAGTTTAGAGAGAAGCAGCCTGCACAACCAAAAATACCACCCAACCCTCAGACTGTGAACTCAACACTAGATTCATCTGCAGTAGGGGAAAATAACTAAGTACATTTACTTAAGTACAAAGTACAACCCCAGTTGGGACGTTGTGTAAGACGTAAATAAAACCAGAATACATTAATTTGCAAATCCTTTTCAACCTATATTCAATTAATACACCACAAAGATATTTAATGTTCAAACTGATCAACTTTATTGTTTTTTGCAAATATTCACTCACTTTGAATTTGATGCCTGCAACACGTTCCAAACAGCTGGGACAGGGGAAACAAAAGACAACTCAAAAAACAGGTGAACAGGTGAACTGGAAACAGGTGAGTGTCATGATTGGGTATAAAAGGAGCATCCCAGAAAGGTTCAGTCATTCACAACAAGGATGGGGCGAGGTTCACCACTGTGTGAGCAAATAGCCCAACAGTTTAAGAACAACGTTTAGGGATTTCATCCTGTACGATCCATAATATCAGAGAAATGTCTGCACGTAAGCGGCGAGGCCGAAAACCATCATTGGATGGCCGTGACCTTCGACCCCTCAGGCGGCTCTGCATTAAAAACAGACATCAGTGTGTAAAGGATATTACCACACGGGCTCAGGAACACTTCAGGAAGCCTTTGTCAGTTAACACAGTTCGTCGCTGCCATCCAAGCAACGTCTTTTTCAGGGACGTCCCTGTTGATTTCAGCGAGACGATGCCGAGCCACATCCTGCACGGGTCACGGCAGCGTGGCTTCGTAGTAAAAGAGTGCGGGTCCCAGACCGGCCTGCCTGCAGTCCAGACCTGTCTCCCATTGAAAATGTGTGGCGCATTACGAACAACGGAGACCGTTGAGCAACTGAAGTTGTACATCAAGCAAGAATGAGAAAGAATTCCAGCTACAAAGCTTCAACAGTTGGTGTCCTCAGTTCCCAAACGCTTACTGAGTGTTGTTAAAAGGAAAGGTGATGTAACACAGCGGTGAACACGCTGCTGTCCCAGCTGTTCGGAACGTGTTGCAGGCAACAAATTCAAAGTGAGTGAATATTTGCTAAAAACAATAAAGTTTATCAGTTTGAACATTAAATGTCTCTTTGGTGCATTCAGTTGAACACAGGCTAAAAAAGGATTTGCAAATCATTGTATTCTGTTTATTTAGGTTTTACACAACGTCCCAACTTCATTGGAACTGGGGTTGTACTTTGTACATTGTTTGCCACTTTCTAAATCTTTATAAAGCTTTTCAGATTACAGTTGTACATTAATTCATGTGATAAAACTCTGTAATATTTCTCAAAAAAGTCAAAGTTTCTTCTTCTTTCCTCCCAGTAATCATCGGCTGACCCCTCAGATTTATCTGGTGACCGTGTGGAGGGGCCCGACCCTAGGTTGGGAACCACTGGACACCGAGCACCCCCCTGTATCTGCATGAAATGGTTTGGTC
>NW_024044237.1:39069941-39074941 GCF_014851395.1 Micropterus salmoides
TTTCCCTTTGCCTTCCCCTTAAAGTTGACTTTCCACTTGAACGCCTGATCAGAGGAGCATTCAGCTGGTGCGACGCACCGCCAGAGGATCATATTAAATTCATTTACAGGAAGTACTTTTATTTGCCACCTGTTTGACAGCAAAGTGCGTAATAAACCCGCCGCCGTGACACCGTGTCAGTGTCGTGTATTAACTCACGTAGGAGTGAAGACTACACGGCGGGCCGCTGTGTGTTTTACAGGCTTGGTTGTGATAGTGGGGTCAGGTAGGCAATAATAAACATGCAACGTCTGCTTAGACTTTCAAAATAAAGCTTCAACCCACACTCCGCAAGTGTGAGTCAAAATACCTTCTTTCTTTAAACAGCGAACGTCTCCTGTGGCTGAAAGTCCTGTGTTAACCCACACTGCCCCCCCGACTTTTTCACTCATGAGGTTTGTCCTTTTCTCCCGCCCTTATCGCCCCCTGCTGGTAGTGCGTCTTTGTACACGTGTACGTACGCACATTAGCCATGTTTCCATCTAATTGTCAAGTGAATTTTAAGCAAACTTTTGAAACGTCGCAAAAAAATAAATAGAGTGAAACTCAGTTAAACTCAGTTAAACTCAGTTAAACTCTGCTACACAGAGCGCAGTTATGTCAGAAGTTGACATTTCACGTGGCCGTAAACCAGAAACAAATCCGTTTAATGGGCTTAAAGGATCTGCGAAAAATGGAAAGAGGTCTTAAGGAATGTGTTTTTTTAAGTGGATGAGTTGCTTCCAGCCATGTTTCTGCGTGTTGTGAGAATATCGACACCTACAGCTGATCAGTCATGTGAGGTAAATGTTCGCTACGTCAGAAATTGTGCTTCCATCTCCCGTTCAGCTCATTAACTCAAATATCACCTCTATCAAGAAAGCTGAGTGCAACGGCAGGAAACCAGAGATGCAGACACTGACGAGGAGGGTGGAGTTTATTACATTCATTTAGCTGACGCTTTTATCCAAAGCAACTTACAGCTGCTCTACATGTCAGAGGTCACAGACCTCTGGAGCAACGAGGGGTTAAGTGTCTTGCTCAGGGACACAATGGTGGATTGAACCCAGGCCTCTCACACCAAAGGCAGGCATCTTATCCACTGCACCATCATTATGGGGATTTATTGATGGAACAAAAACATGCTTACGTCCAAACTCAGGTGTAAATCCAACAAAAGGCACAGTAATCCAAACACAAGGGAACAATCCAGAGGAACAAAGCACAAAGCAGAAGACTCAACAGAAGAGGACTGAACACAACTGAGGGCACACACAAGCAGGCAGGGGAATTAATCACAGGTGAGACACATTAGCAGGAAACAAAGCTAGACAAAAACACCAATCACCAAAATTACAAAATAAAACAGGAAGTAAAGCTACAGACAATACACAAGGATAAATGTGACTACATTCAACAGAAAACAAGGAAGCAATGCTCAGCTAACAAAACCAAACTAAAGAAGAACACAGAGGCAACGGGTAAAACAGAAAGGACATTTTACAGAACAACAGAAAAACTGAAATCCAAGGTCGTGACAACCTCAAGCCTGCAGAAAAACTGATTTCTGAAAGAGGGTTTTTCTAATGAGATACTTCAAAATGTGAAAATAAATATGTGGATGGAAACACAACTAATGTGACACCAACGCAGCTCAGTTCTCAAACTTTTCACATCAAGGACGCTGAAACAGAAACAAATTAGATCACAGACCCCCCTTTGATGAGAATTAGGGTCCCAAATCTGAAAGGATTTTTGCTTTTAGATGTTTTATTCCAGAACGTGTATGAAATAAATGATTCCCCATTTTTGCTGGGGACCCCCTGGAACCCCTGGACCCCACTTTGAGAAGCACTGCTGTAGTGGATCGGCGAGTGTGCTGCAGGCTGGGGGGTGAGGCCGGGCTGGGGGGGGTCTTCACACACACACACCTCAGGAGTCAGAGTTCAGGTGGAGTTCCTAGAAGTGTGCAGACAGAGTCCTGGTTCCTGGGTGGGCCGGCTGACGGAGGGACAAAACCCAGGCATTCAGCTCTCAGCAGGATGTGTGTGTGTGTTTGGGGTGTGTACCTGGGGGGGGGGGTTCAGCAGAGGGATTTCTAGGAAAACCCTGTGGGCGGGGCTGCAGAGGGTCCCTGCTCTGTCAGTGAAGAGAGAACAGCTGTTTCCATTCACACACGTCTCTGCAGTTTGTTAAACATTTCTTTGCAAAGAAGGTGGAAAGACTGTTGATAAAGAGATTCAGAGAAGGAAGCTGCTCCATCTTCTTCTTCTTCTGCACCAAAGCTACTGGTCCAGGTGGAAAAACACCCTGAGTAATCTTCTGTTTGTGTCCATTTAAAACATTTGGGTGGGAACATAAATAGTGACGCCGGCTGCTCACTATCTCACTGACCAGAAGATTGTCGAGCCTCTGCAGGAACACAGCTGGATGGAGTGTGAGGGGTGATCCGCTGGTTCTGATTGGTTATGATGTCGCTGATGTACCGCTAATTTATTAGAAAAACATTAAAGTTCCTTTATGGCTTGAGAAAATTCTCCTAATGTTTTCATTTGGATGCATCTTCACAGAGACGATTTGTTGTAACTGCATCGCCCCTGCTTCAGCAAAATGTCACCAGCTCGCCACCCAGATGCTCAGATACACAAGATATGCAAGACTAGAAGCTTTAAAGGCTATCTGTGGAATGAAAACATGAACTCTGCCGGACATCTCAGAGTGAAAAGAGATTTTCAGTAATACAGCTGGCTGATGAACTGATCTAATAAAGTTAACTGCAGCAGTTCTGGTCGTCTCAACGTTGTTTTTTGAGTTGATTGAACTTTTTATAACTTGTTGAGTTAAAACCAACACTTTCTCACTTCAGACTCGTCACACATTGACGCTTGGTCAAGGCGCTTTGGCGTCGCCTTTTAACGCCATGGGGACGCGTTTAGCGTCATTTATTGATGATTTGGGCAAGTTAGCAACGCTTAGCAACAACAAATATGGAACATCCAGTTAGACTTTCAAAATAAAAAGCTAGTGTTTCGAAACATTGGTGTTTTGAAACGTCGCCTTATTGCAGTTGTGAAAAGTTGCAGTTTGGTTCGGTTTAGGCACAAAAGTACTTCGGAAAAAAACCTGGTTTAGGGTTAAAATAACTACGTACGTCAGGTAACACGTAAGTTAACTAATGTTACTTACGTTCATTTACATAACTTGCCTCAATAAAAATATTTAATGTTGACTTTTTGTTTCACACGGGACACAAACCCGGTCTCCTGGTTCAAAGTCCGGGTTCTGGTCCTCCATCCACCTCCTGACTCAGTCTTTTCTGTTAAATATCATATTCTGGCCTTTACCGGCAAAAGCTGACGCTACAGGGTTTCCCCCCCACTGCGCTGACACTATAGGGATCCCCAGAGCGTTACAGACGGACGCTGACAGACACGTCCTGGTTTCTCTGTAGTGTCCGAGGGTTTTCGGAGTTTCAGTGGACCCAAAGATCGCCGTGGACCCGAGTACAGACCAGCTAGAGAGAGTAGATTAAGTGTACTTCTGTTTATTCTCTTTTCAGAATAATTGTAACTCAGTTATTTGCTCAACCCCTCAGCCTGTTTTTATTTTCCATTACTCTTTAACCCTGATTGTAACACTGTAACTTTTATTATATTTTAATGTGTATTTAATGTTTAATGTTTCTCTGTTGCTTTTCTCTTTTATGTAAAGCACTTTGAATGACCTTATTGAAATGTGCTATACAAATAAACTTGCCCTGCCTTGCTGATGGGTCTTGACCATGTCTATGTGAGGGGTCGGGCAGTGAGATCGGGTTGATCCAACACGTTTGAGAAGTCCTTAAAGTGCTGCTGGTGAAGCCCATGTGATGTGACTGATGTGACCTTTGAGCTGAGGTGGTTTTGTTTCACTGCTGCGTCAGTCCTAACTTTCCATAATCTGAATAAAACTGGGACTCAGCCGCCGTAAAGAAGCCGTGAGTCGACAGTTAAAGAAACACAAAACAGCAGAAAAGGCAGGGATGACTCAGGGAAAACCTGCAACTCGTTCCATCTCTGCTACTGAAGCAGGAAGTTAAAGTAAGAGACGGCGGGAAAAGACTCCCCCACAGGGCCGACAGAAACATTTACTCAGCACAGATGTGTCACAGCTGGACGTGTTGTTGCTCCTCAGATAACACGTCTCAATTATTGAGCAGCGTCTGAGTCGTCCGATAGCTTCGACCTTGCTTGGTGACGGCGTTACTTAGCAATGGGCCTCCTCCTCCTCCTCCTCCTCCTCCTCCTCCTCCGTAGTGCTTGTTTTGAAAGGGAAACTCCTCAGAACAGGATAACATTACTGCTGACCTCAGAGCAGCCCGGGGAGGCGGGCAGGAGTGGCGGTCGGGCTGATAAAGGCGTCTTTGTGGGGGCGTTGCTCCGCACGACGGCGTCAGACTGAAGTCCTTGATTAAGGAGTGAAAACAGTGAGCGACTGTTGCTGACAACAAAAGCTCCACAGCAGCAGCACGACGAGGCCATGTGATCTGAGAACGTACACATGACCGGAGGCCATGCTGACCCCCGCTGTGTGTGTGTGTTACAGTAATGAGGTTAACTGAGTCACATGGTCTGGTGACTCCGACAGACACTGAGGACTCTTGTGCATCTTTGTTCTGCTCGTTCGGTGTTTCTCTCTGACTAACTTGTTTGTGGCTTCACGTTTCTTTGTGACATCTGAGCCTGAGACGCCTCAAAGATCTGATCCTCTCGGCCCCTTTCAGACATGAGGCCAAACTGCCTTTCATTTGAAACACGTCGTAATGTTCAGACAGTGAGGTGATGTCTGCACACAGGAACTGTCCAATAAAACATGAAGCTTCACTTTACTGTCTGACAAACAGGTATCAGATGGTCTTTTGCATTGCATCGCATTGTGTTGAATAAAATCTCATCTAATCGTAATGGAGGTGAATCGTACCTAATGTGTCGGCTCGCTGGCAC
>NW_024044237.1:39079941-39101026 GCF_014851395.1 Micropterus salmoides
ACTGATGCAAATGCGGAAGCACCTTAAACCTGCGTCCTCTCTAGCAGCCAGCAGGGGGCGACTTAAACCTGCGTCCTCTCCAGCAGCCAGCAGGGGGCGACTTAAACCTGCGTCCTCTCTGCCAGCCAGCAGGGGGCGACTTAAACCTGCGTCCTCTCTAGCAGCCAGCAGGGGGCGACTTAAACCTGCGTCCTCTCTAGCGGCCAGCAGGGGGCGACTTAAACCTGCGTCCTCTCCAGCAGCCAGCAGGGGGGCGACTTAAACCTGCGTCCTCTCCAGCAGCCAGCAGGGGGCGACTTAAACCTGCGTCCTCTCCAGCAGCCAGCAGGGGGCGACTTAAACCTGCGTCCTCTCTGCCAGCCAGCAGGGGGCGACTTAAACCTGCGTCCTCTCTGCCAGCCAGCAGGGGGCGCCTTAAACCTGCGTCCTCTCTAGTCGTAAAGCTCATCAGGAGTCGGCTGTTCACTTTCTCTGGTGAGCACGTTTAATTTCAATCAGTTCTGTTAAAATGACGTTAACGTGAGTTACAGATGCACCTCGCTAAGCAAGCTAGCTCCGTCCACGGCCGTTAGCTCCACCGTCACGTCTAAATACGGTCACGTCGGTGCCGCTGGTTGCAAAAAATCAACATGGCGGCGCCCTATCGGCCAAACTCGAGGATTCAAGACAGCGGTCCACAAACCAACAGGTGACGTCACCATGACTACGCCCACTGCTTTTATACAGTCTATGGTTCACGCTGTAGCTTACTGTAGTTTATCTAAAGTTTACTATTCCGGAGCATAAGCCCCGCCCACATGGGCAGCTCCACTCAGGCTTTTCTTTAGTATATTTATTGACTGTGAATGTGTCACGAGTCCAAATTGCACCAAAGGCGACGCTGCACTCCCTTGGGTCTGCAGCAACACACCCGCCATGTTTGAAGTCGATTGGATGAACGGTTCCTGACATAACTGAAATACAGACAGACAGACGGTCAGAGGTTCCTTCCTGTATTAGAGAGAAGCTTTTCACTGGTTGGAAAAATAAACCGAGTGTCTCCTCGAGGCTGCAGAGGTTTTATTTTCTCATACTCAAACTGAAGAAACTGAACTGAGACTCGATGTGAGCGGGTACATGTGGATCCGTCTGAGGACCAGAAGCCACACGGCAGCTAAAATGAGCGTTATGAGGTTCTTTTACAGGACAGACCCTGCTGCACAGGTTTGTTCCTAATGAGCTGTTCTCCTGGTTGGCACGGCAACGAGGCAACACTGTGTGTGTGTGTGTGTGTGTGCGCGGTTCTCCGTGACTCAGCACCACACAGAAACTGTTTGAGTTGAGTTTTTTTACAGGCTGCCACTCTCCCATGGAGCCCCCACCACCCACGTCAGCGGCCTGGGGATTCCCAAACAACGCTCTGTTTCCATGGGAGACACCTCTTCCCTGTCACCGTGGTAACCCGACACACATGAATGCTCACACACGCTCAATCCTGTGTGCAGCACGAGCTAAATAACTGACCTTACTAACATCTTTACACGTCTATACATCATATCAAGGCTGCAGGTGCATGATGGGACATTTCACTGACTGCAAAAGATTTCTTACAGAAGGATCAAACTAATATATATATATATATATATATATATATATATATATATATATATATATAGTTTCTTATTGTTATGTGTTATCAGGTAGCTGCTTACAGTAAACACTCTCTAAAAATAATTCTCACTCCCGACGCGTCACATATTGACGCTTGGTCGAGGCCCTTTGGCGTCATTTATAGACGTTTAGGGTTCCGCGGTCAAGTTAGCAACGCTTAGCAACAACAAATATGCAACGTCCGGTTTGACTTGTAAATAAAGCACCAGCCTAGCGAAACATCGGCATTTTGAAACGGCACTTTATTAAAGTTGTGAAACGTTGCAGTTTGGTTGGGTTTAGGAAACAGAACTACTTGGATACAGTTCAGAAAAGATCCTGGTTTGGGTTAAAATAACTACGTAGGTCAGTTAACGTCACTTGCGTAACTTACGCAATTGCGTATAATATAATGTTTAATTGACTTTGACTTTTTGTCACACGGGAAACGAACCCAGTCTGGTCCTCCATCCATCCCAACAACCTCCTTACTCCTTAGTCTCTTCTGTTAAAGACCTGCCTTTACCGTCACAAACTGACGCTACAGGGCTCCCCCCCCCACTGCGTTGAACTATGACGCTACAGGGATCCCCAGTGCGTTATAAACTGATGGGTCTTGACCATGTGTCCATATGTGACGAGTCGGGGAGAGAGAACCGGTTGTTCCACCAGAGATCGTACAGACGAGGTCACGAAGCCTTCCATCGAACTTAATGCACATATTCTTCATACTGTGAACATCTGCACTTTAATATTTTGTACATGCAGTCATCTTCCTTTTAAATACTTTGCATCTCTTTTCAGTTAAAACAGAAATATTTCTACACATTTTAAAACACGATTCTTCATTTGTTTTTCTTTTCCTTCACTTTCTTTAGTGTGTCCACTTCCTGTTTGTGAAGACCTGCATGGAAATAACCTGATTCTTCACTTAATTCTCCTGCACCAAAACAATCAGTCACATATCCGGCTGTTTTTATGGAAACCTGAAATAGCAGGAAAAATATTTTGGATTCCTGATTTAAGGTTGTCAAAGCAGAAAAAATTCATCACACCTTTTCTTATAACAAAGGGGAGGTTTCCCGTGTTTCATCGGTTACTGTTAATCCTCTAAGTGACCAAATAAGGACACGGGTTTTTGTCTCATTGTGTTTTGAACAAGATGATGTTTTACTGGAAAGATCCACAGAGTGCAGAGAGAGAGAGGCTGATACCAAGGAAGCAGCAGAGGAGGTCAAACACTTCAGGAATGTGAGGAATGAAGTCAACGCTTCTCTGGAATCAGGACTTCCCCTCCTCTTTCTCTCTCTCTCGCTGTTTCTATTCCTGTCTACCTCACTCTCTCCCCCCTCTCTCTCTCCCCTCTCTCTCTCTCTCACTCTCTCACTCACTCATTGAGTCATAAAAAAAAACCAAAAACACCCACATAAATATTTAAAGACATGAAAATAACTTTGCAGAGCTTTTCTGCTCATGCTGTGTCAGTGGTGGAAGAGGTACTCAGATATTACATGAGTAAATGTACAAGTACTACAGTGTAAAAATACTCTGTTAAATGCAATGTCTGCTGAAAGACTTGAACCAGAAGAGTGGAGGCCGACAGAGCAGCAGGTTAATGAACAATGGGCACAGTCTCGATGTCCAAACTCACAGACTCACAGAGTTTGAGTCCGTCAGGTTTAGGCCTGTCCCACTGTCAAAGGATCAAGTGCATGTGGTCTCTCCCGCAGACCTTTTGAACCCTTAATGAACCCTTTTCGTAAGTCCACATTTGTGCAGACTTTGCCTGAGGAAATGACCCAAAGCGCTATGAGGGGGGTTACGAGGGGAAGCAAGCCTTATAAGTGAAACACACACACACACTTTATTCTAGTTTATTCAACTATTTATTTTAGCTTTTGCTTAATGACCTCTCCTCCCCTCTGTAGGGCGAGAGCCTGCAAGAGGAATAAATGAGGCAGTCGGTTCCTTCAATGCCCTACTGGCCGTGAAGAAAGTAAAAAACAATAAAATGCCTCTTGCACTCAATCAATTACCATGTGACGTCAGTTCAGTGTGTGAGGGTTCAGGGTTCAGGGTTGGGGTCGGGGGGGCATTGAGTTTGGGCCATAAAGTCACAGTCCAGTTACTGCTTTCCTTTTTCGATCATCTACCAATCACAGCGGCAGACTGTGGATCCAGCAGACACGAGTCAACAGCGTGCAGAGACCTGGACCTGCACAGACACACAGGTACACACAACAAAAATAACTACACAGGCAGGGACAGGACACCTCCTGGACCCAGTTCAAACCAAACATTTGAGTTTGACAAAAACAAAAAGGTACAACCGGGAAAAAAAATTAAACCCACACACACACCAGCCTCTCTCTCTCTCTCCCGCCCTTTCCTGCCGCTGTGTAGCTGTGTGTCCCAGTGAAACAGTAACCTGAGGACTGTTTGTCCTCGAACACTATCACATGTCATCACACAGGAATCCGGCGCTCTGAGCTGATCTGAGAGCAGCCGACGGGACTCTGAGCTGCTGCTGCCGCCGAGTCCTGCAGGAGGAGGCGAGGAGACCACCAGACGTACTTACATTAACCGTAATGAGTAAGAATAAAAACACAGGATGCAAATGTCACCATCGACACCGCTGACTTTCCCCTGAACCTTCACCCAGAGCTGAAGAGTTCAGTAAACAAGAGCATGTTTTTAACACTGCCAAAAAAACTGCTTGTTTATTATGCTCAGAAGATGTTTGTCAATACTGATAAATTATTTTTATTGTGGTTTATTCAAGGGACCCAGCGACGCTTTACACACAAAACACAAAAATCACAAAACAGCTACAGGAGGTCATTATAGGCCTCGGTGAACAGGTGGGTTTAACAGTTTTTAGATTTGCGGATCTCAAGGGATGGATTTTCAGAGGGGTGGGGGCTGTGATGCTTAAGGCTCTGTCCCAAAAAGTCCACGGTCTGGTGTGGGGGACGGAGAGCTAGACCTCGTCCCTGGACCACAGGATCCGAGAGGGGGTGTAGGGGTAGAGAAGGTCCAGTAGGTACAGGGGGACAATGGAATGGAGGGATTTAGAGGTGAGGATGCAGAATTTGACCGTGAGCCAGTGAAGGTGAGTGAGGATTGGCGTGATGTGCTGCCAGGTGTGAGGAGAAGCCTGGCAGCTGAGTTCTGCTCATACTGGAGCCGGTTCAGGACCTTGCTGGGTGGTACAGGACACCACTGCAGTACTCAAAGAGGGAGGTGATGACGGCATGTAGTCCAAGAGGGAAGTTTGAAGTCGGGAGATGTTCTTGAGGTGGGTGGAGGAAGATTTGAGGATGAGTTTGACATGCGGTTGGAAAGAGAGGGTTTAGTCCAAAATGACACCCAGGTTGCGGACTTCTGGGGGAGATGGAGTGGCCGTCTACATTGAGGACCCTCTGGAGCAGCAGCTTGGGAGTCACTACCATTAGCTTTGTTTTACTGCTGTGTAGTTTGAGTAGATTAAATGACATCCAGACCTTTTTTTCATTCAGGCAGTTAACAAGCGACCGATGGGGGAGCATGTAGATGATGAACAGGAGGGCACAGAGCCTTGAGGCACACCTTGTTTGACAGGGTCAGCACATTTAAATACTGTAATGAGGGTAAAACACAGGAATTAGCCTAAAAAGAAAGCACCAACCACGTGAAAGCTCGGTGTAGCAGCGAAGTCATGACGTCACTTTATGTCTAACCCGATGCGATCTTTGTTCCAGCATTTCATCTGTCTTTCTTAAAACATAAAGCAAGTTCCTGAAGTTTACTTTCCATATTCTGATACAGACTTGAAATCAAATGGAAATATGGACATTTGTTTTTAATGAACGCAAAAAGAAAAAAACTGAGACGCAGCGACGAATCCTGCGGGTTTACATCAAAATCAGTCCAACATCACACCAACAACTTGTGTGGCGCTTTAATCTTTTTGTCCAGTTTCACCTGCATCACAGCATCTGTGCTGACGGGCTGCTGTTTCTGTATAACAGATTTTAAACCTGAGTGTTTGTGCTGCAGGATGCGCTCGTCCTGCTCTGAGCATTAATGCAAACAGAGACAAGCACTGCTGCAGCTGTTTCTGAGCTGCAGCTTTCAACTCTGGCTTCAGTTACTGTAGGAGTTTGTTTCACCTTTAGAGAGACAGCAGAGAAAGAGGGAGAGGCGGGAAGCTGGAAGAAAGAGTGGGAGAGGATTTCCAACCTTAACGGCTGGAAATACCAAGAAGAGGCAGGAGGAGAGCGGGGGAGGGAGGTGAGGAAACATTCCTGCACTGACACAACAAGCTGCAAAACACTTCCTCTGTTCACCTGTGGCCTCATGGGAAATGCAGTGCAGATTAGCATCTGAAGTTCTGGTCCACTTTATGTCCATAATACTGAGAGTATATATTTAAATACATTCAGACACACATCACATGTTAATGTCAGGTGGGGGTTCAACAGCTCGTGAGGTCTCTCTTTGACCAACCTTGAGCCGGGTTCTCACTTTTTAATTTGACACTAACCGCAAATATATAGAAATAAAATACAAGTGACAAGTTTACAAACATGTACTATTCACAAGTAGAAGTAAAAAGACTTCGCTGCGACTGTATCTGTGCAGAGTGTAGTTCAGAAGAAATAAATCTCCTCTCCTGTCCAGAGGGGAGTCATTGTATATTTTAATTGCAGTGTGCAGAAATAACTTCCTGTAGCGCTCCTTATATTACCATGGGAGATGCACAGTATGCACATGAACACACAAAATGATATGTACAATATGTGCAATATTAATGAATATGCAAGTTAGAGTGCAAATGTTAAGGTAGTAGTGTGAATGGGGTGCAGAGGTACTGTGCAACATAACAGAGTAGTTCAGTTTTAGTGTTCAGTGCAACAGATATTTGTATGCTGGAACACCCCGAACTGCAAGGCAACATCAACGGCAATCACCTGGAGTATGTCACATGACCAATAGTAAGGTCAATGCAGAGGTTCTGGTCACAAAACATGTGACTGGTAAAAAGCAGCTATATGTTTAGTGTGAACCTGCTGAGGACAGGAAATGAAGGAGGGGACAGAATAAAGACGTGTTTGTCCTGCTTCAACCTCGGCCTGCTCACATGGACTCTATGTGAATGCTGGGAATCAAACCGACTCCAGTCTGCAGGACTGGAGGCAGACATCACATCTGGTGCACGTAAAATAAGTTCCTCCATATCTTGTTTCATTAACAGAGTAGAAGGTCTAGATGAGCCGAGGACAGAGTAAAGTAGTTCATAGGTCAAAGAGCAATTTGGAAATGATTGCAAAACATCATCATGCACAGCTGCTCCATGAGGAGAGGGGACAGATGGCAGCTGCATGATGCTCCACCAATTAATGAGCAGCCACGGTGGACCTTGCAGACCTAATTAGTTCATGACTAACTGGATTGGTTCACCAGTAAAGTGTCCAGTCAGTCAGAGATAAAATAACCCCCCCAGTTAAAGGGTTAAACTGAGCTGTTACATTCCTCTGTTTCTGTCTAATTGTCTAAATAATTAAAGGTTAAGACTAAAGAACACTGTGTTGCTTGATTATCGATTATCTCCTGCAGACTCGTCACACGTCTCGGCACGTCGTGTGTTTTAGTGAGTGAAGGCACTTGCTGTTCTGAGCAGGTACATCGAACCGCATCATGGATCACATCAGCGCGCTGCAGGCTGAACACACGCTGTTCCTGCAGGAACTCAGTGGCCTCCAAGAACTCAACGACGTGAGCTCCATGTCCCATAAAGAAGAAGATAAGGAGCTCAGGGGAAGGGAAAGACTAATGATGATGAACAGGACACAATTACAAACACAAAGTCGGAAAGACACTGCTCAAAAAAATAAAGGGAACACTTAAACAACACAATGTAACTCCAAGTCAGTCACACTCCTGTGAAATCAAACTGTCCACTTAGGAAGCAACACTGATTGACAATCAATTTCACATGCAGTTGTGCAAATGGAAAAGACAACAGGTGGAAATTATAGGCAATTAGCAAGACCCCCCCAATAAAGGAGTGGTTCTGCAGGCGGTGACCACAGACCACTTCTCAGTTCCTGTGCTTCCTGGCTGAAGTTTTGGCGGTGCTTTCACTCTAGTGGTAGCATGAGACGGAGTCTACAACCCACACAAGTGGCTCAGGTAGTGCAGCTCATCCAGGATGGCACATCAATGCGAGCTGTGGCAAGAAGGTTTGCTGTGTCTGTCAGCGTAGCGTCCAGAGCACGGAGGCGCTACCAGGAGACAGGCCAGTACATCAGGAGACGTGGAGGAGGCTGTAGGAGGGCAACAACCCAGCAGCAGGACCGCTACCTCCGCCTTTGTGCAAGGAGGAGCAGGAGGAGCACTGCCAGAGCCCTGCAAAATGACCTCCAGCAGGCCACAAATGTGCATGTGTCTGCTCAAACGGTCAGAAACAGACTCCATGAGGGTGGTACGAGGGCCCGACGTCCACAGGTGGGGGTTGTGCTTACAGCCTAACACCGTGCAGGACGTTTGGCATTTGCCAGAGAACACAAGATTGGCAAATTCGCCACTGGCGCCCTGTGCTCTTCACAGATGAAAGCAGGTTCACACTGAGCACATGTGACAGACGTGACAGAGTCTGGAGACGCCGTGGAGAACGTTCTGCTGCCAGCAGCGTGACCGGTTTGGCGGTGGGTCAGTAATGGTGCGGGGTGGCATTTCTTCGGGGGGCCGCACAGCCCTCCATGTGCTCGCCAGAGGTAGCCTGACTGCCATTAGGTACCGAGATGAGATCCTCAGACCCCTTGTGAGACCGTATGCTGGTGCGGTTGGCCCTGGGTTCCTCCTAATGCAACACAATGCTAGACCTCATGTGGCTGGAGTGTGTCAGCATTGATGCTATGGACCGGCCCGCCCGTTCCCCAGACCTGAATCCAACTGAGCACATCTGGGACATCATGTCTCGCTCCATCCACCAACGCCACGTTGCACCACAGACTGTCCGGGGAGTTGGCGGATGCTTTAGTCCAGGTCTGGGAGGAGATCCCTCAGGAGACCATCCGCCTCATCAGGAGCCCAGGCGTTGTAGGGAGGTCATACAGGCACGTGGAGGCCACACACACTACTGAGCCTCATTTTGACTTGTTTTAAGGACATTACATCAACGTTGGATCGGCCTGTAGTGTTTTCCACTTTGATTTTGAGTGTGACTCCAAATCCAGACCTGAATGGGTTGATAAATTTGATTTCCATTGATAGTTTTGTGTGATTTTGTTGTCAGCACATTCAACTATGTAAAGAAAGGAGTATTTAATGAGATTATTTCATTCATTCAGATCTAGGAGGTGTTATTTTAGTGTTCCCTTATTTTTGGCTGTAAGATTAAACCATGAACCATTTTAGTTTTAAAACAATTTGCTAAACTGAACCGAACTGTTTTAACTGCTAAACTAAAATCATTATCTTAACTGAACCAAATCCTTTTACCTGAATGGTTTACCTGTTAAACTGAGTCACTGGCTCATCTGAACGAATCTGTCTAAGATCCTAAAATACATCATCAGCCAAACGGTTTAGTTCCTAAAATGGTATCTGGTAACTACCTGCTAAATTTAGCAATTAGCTAACCTTAAAAGTACCAGGGGCCTCATTTATAAAACTGTGCATAGAATCCTCACTAAAAGTGAGCCCAAAAGCCAAAAATGGCGTACGCCAATATAATTTGTCCTCCTGTTCACCTGATTTATGAGAATAAATTTCAATGCATGCAAGTAGGCCTATTAATTAATGATTCCTGATTAAACTGTCCAGCATATTTGAGGCGTTCTTTTGCAGAAACAGAATCTCTGTTTGTGTTTATTATCCTCAGTCATGGTTCTTTTTGTGCGCTGCTAATTAACATTTCCTCATTTTTGCTGACGCTTTTATCCAAAGCTTACGTCTGGAGCAATGAGGGGTTAAATATCTTCTCAGGGACACATTGGTGGATGGGTCACAGTGGGGGATTGAACCCGGGTCTCTCAAACCAAAGGCATGTGTCTTATCCACTGCGCCATCACCACCCCATAGCTTAAAGTATTATTATGATTATTTAGAAAGGCTTTAAGCCTATACTACTCAGAGGTAATATTTCGATTTACACAATAGATGTCATTTAAAAATTCTCTGTATTTGTATAGCGCCTTTCTAGAACACTCAAAGTACTTTATCCCATTCACACAGTGTGGTCACTGTGCTCAAACAGAAACTAACATTTATACACAGGTGGAACAGCCAGGACACCCAGCCTGGAGGAGCCGGGGGATTGAACCTCCAACCTTCCAATTAAGGGGGAACCCGCTCTACCTCCTGAGCCACAGCCGCTCCGATAGCAGGCCATTCATTTCAAACAGTTTCATCCTTCTGCCATGTGAGTCGCCGTTTCTCATTTCTCCTCTTTATGTGCGTATGCATGGTTCAGAGTTTACTTACAGGACGCACATTCTCTACGTTTTTTATTTAATTTAATAATAAATAAATTATATCTTGTATCAAAATAGGCTTCTTATTGAGAGAAAACCAGTAGATCTGTGTAAAATGAGACGTTGAGCTCCCCCATATCGCCAAAATGGTTTGATCCTACTATCAGAACGCCACTGCGAAGCCCTAAAAAGTACTATTTCATCTATTAAAAGATAGAACCAGCCTGTATTAGTTGCTAAGCCACAGCATTAGCCAAACTGAACCCCATCGCCGTTTTAACAACTGTTAAAACGAGCTAGACGGAGACAAACTCTCGACCTGCTGAAGCCGTTTGCTAACCGTGTTAGCGTTTTAAACTCCTCATCTCAACGTTATATTTCACCATACTGTTTTATCCATATTCCCTTTTGTGTCTACGACGTCTTTATTTGACAAAATATAGGAGAATATTTTTTAAATTGTCTTTAAAAAATGATTTCCTCATCTTGGTGCACCTGCACCGGGATCCTGCAGTAATTTAAAACCTTGTTGTAAAGAAGGTGGAAGTTCATAGAAGCACCGAGCTGGAATTTTACACTTTGGTCAGGTATGAATCTGTCAGAACATCAGAACATTAAATACTGTAATCATCGCTAGAATAAACAGTAATTATGGTGTCAGTGTTGTTGTTCTCTGGGGAAACTGAGCTGCTGCTGAGCCCCCGTGTGCCTGCAGGCTCTGGGAGTCTCAGACAGGCAGCAGCTGGTCCAGCGAGGTCCTGCAGACTCTGACAGGACGGGGGCTGACAGGGATGACGAGGGGAGGCCGAAGACGCCCAATTAGCAGCCAATCACCTGTTTTTAATGAAGCAGCCTGGATGTGTGCGCTGAGGACAGATTGCAGAGCTGCGAGTGGTCAGACAGAGTTTGGATCTTTAACATCTGTCAGTCTGTGAAGCAACCAGCGCGACGTGGAGAGTTTGTATTTATTAGTGCTCATGTTTCTCCACATTAGGATTTCCCATCAGCCCCTCCCCACCCCTGATGAGGATAAACATGCTGGAGGTGATTTAGTTGTTCCTTCACGAGGCTTTCACTCCTTCCACCATCTGCTGTCAGCAGAACAAAGTCTCACTTCTAGATGTGGTTTGATTTTACTGCATCATCACACACAAACGGAAGAATTTCAGAATAAAATTTACTTTGTCTCCTAAAACTATAACTTCATAATCATAATGTGTTATTTCTTTATTTTAATTTTGTGACTTCCCCCCGGAAAACAATAACTTTCTTCTCATGATGTAACTTCTTTTTTCTCACTTTGTTCTAAACAATTTATTTCTCAGAAAACTATTTTATTCTCATAATGTTACAACATTTTTGTCATTGCTCTCAGGGTTTGAGGTGTTCATGTTTTCAGTGTTTCCTGTTTTGTCTGCCCCTGGTGTCTTTGTCTTTCTAGGTTGATTGCTTGCACCTGCCCTGATGTGTTTCACCTGTGTCTCGTTATCTCCACCCCCTTGTGTGTTGTGTTGTTGTTGTTTTTTTACAGTGTGAACATGTCACGTGGACTCTGATCTTTTACAGTTCAGATTCGAGCCGCTTTCCTCTGTGGTCCAAATCAGAAATCAGATCTAAATCCGATTTTTTCAAATGTGACCTCAGTCTGGACGTATCTTGACTGTATGTGTATTCAGCCAGTGAGCAACAGACTTTGAAAATAATAAAATAATTTACATTTACTCATTTGGCAGATGCTTTTATCCAAAGCGACTTACATTTGAGGAACAACATCCAAGCATCAACAGAGCGTCAACTACAGATCTACAACTGACAATACATACTAGTAAGAGCTCACAGTAATATACATCAAGGGGTAGATACCGAGGGAAGGAAGAGAGTTAACAAAAAGTACAATCAATACAAGATCATTGTAGGGGATAGAAGAAGAGCACAGGAAGTGCATGTTAGAGGTTAGAAGTTAGAGGTGTTATCAGAGGAAGTGTTCTCGGAAGAGATGAGTTTTCAAGAGCCTCTTGAAGTCAGAGAGGGACGCCGCTGCTCTGATGGCGTGCGGTAGCTCGTTCCACCATCGTGGCGTCACAGATGAGAACAGGGACTGAGGTCGCTTTGTGTGAAGGGACGGCAAGGAATTAATTAATCCGTTAACGCGATAATAACACGTTAATGTGCCCGGCTCTAGTTTCGACTTGCTTCTTGTAAAACTATGACTGTATTTCATAACGTTGTTTATACTTTCTTGTAAAGTTGCGATTTTATTTTCATATTATCTGATGTACCTCTCACAATGGAGAGTTGGCCTCGTTCATAAGAGTGAAAAACGACTTTCTTCAGAGGAAAGAAACATGTTGAGTGTTTATCTGACAGTTTGTAGAGTGATGGGAGGTCGGGGCCTTCTGAGGGCAGGATACTGGTTTATGCTCCTGTGGTGGTTTGGTCTCATGATAATCACACTTGGTCCTCCATATTATTACACACTTCACCAGAAGCGTGCAGTGGTGCCTGATGGGATTCCTCCTCCTCCTCCTCAGAGACGTCGTGACAACCAGGGTCAGTGATTTGTCTGCTGACAGCTTCCTGTTCTCTCCCGCTGGATAAACAGAAACCGATCAGACTCCAGACGACACACAGGAAGAAAGAACCAGAGAGGAAGTCCTCGTCAGATTCTGACACGTAGTCTCTGATCGCAAATAAACTTAGGAATCATAAAAAGAAGCTCCTTATGACTGCGGCCACAGCCTCCATCCATACACTGCAAACAACTGCTAATAGCTGAATCTGCATATGTTTAATGCCGACCGTGTGACTTGTAAACAAATAAGAAGTTGTTGTTTGTTTGTTTCTCATGTGACCACACATTCATCCATTTTACTCACCCTGTGATGGAGAGAGGCCCGTGGAATACGTGATAAACAAATTTAAGTTCAAAAAACAGATATTTGCCAGTCAGAATGATTTTTTAATGTTAAAAGAAGGTTATGATATTAGGCTGCACTCATAGCACGACGAAACGAAATCTGAAATCCAAGATGGCGCAACGATGCAGTCCTGTCCCGTGTAAATAGTCTGCGTGTTTCTGGTTTTTCAAACTTTTTTCAACCTGAAACTTTCCTGCATTACCTGCATTATAAAAATAATGACATTATGTAAGTTTGTTTAATTAGCAGGGGTTGGTGATTTGAGCCAAAAGACCTTGTGGAAGTCGAAGTCAAAGTTTTATTTATTTGATATATTTATTTATTTACCGGGACAATGCACATTAATTAACACTGTGGTTTACACTTGAATATAAATGTGAAAGACTTAGCTACTAACCTTTTAGCTGTACTCTAATTCTACATTCTTACATTTTGTCATTTAAGGAGGTGGTATTTTGCTTTTTGCTTTTTCCAGTCCAGCCCAAAGTGAGTTCCCATCTCCCACAGAAAATGCTCTGAACTGAAAACAGCTGGTTTGTAGTCCAGCCGCTTCCCTTTCACGCCCTCAGAAACAGCGAGCTGCAGCACACAGCTCTCCTCTCCCTTCCAAACACTAGCTGCCCTCCAGGCAGTCAGTGGACAGAAAGTTGTTCCTGTGATGTAGAGACAGAGCTCAGTTAAATATAAATATACTGATACAACTAGGAGACATATCTGAAATCTACGTTTCACTAAGGCTGATTACACGGTATTTTGCACATACAAACACCGCAGCAACATGTCTACAGATGTAAGTTGGACAGGACTGTGTGTACGACTGATTTAATGAGACACAGAGAAGACCTGTCGGCCCTGACACTACAGCTTTCACTGCGGTTGATTCTGACTCGGTTCCTGTTGAAATTTCCAACTTAGAGCTTGTAAATTCTGACTTCCCATGTCAAATGTAACACACCATCAGTGTCAGACTGTGGTACAGGTACTGGACTCCACAGAGACACCAGCATGTCTAAAAATATCATTTTGACTTTTCCCTCAAGGTTTGTGTCGAGAGGTCTGAGGTCACAATGAGGGAAACTACCGAGCATCCCAACAGAGCAGGACTTTGTAACGTCCAGGTGTGTCGTGGATGTTGGAGAGACAAAACTCTCCCAGCTCTCTCGCAGTCTTCCAGTCTTCCTGTCTTTGTCCTGGTGAGAACTGAGCATGCTCCGGCCTCCTTCAGGCCTTGACTCTGACTCTGATCTCTCTCCTCCCCATCTGCCAGCGTATTGTTGTCCTGGTGTGAACGCCGAGAGCAGCTCGTCGCAGCCTTTCTCAGGTCGACTCCGATGACACAATAGTCTTTTGTCTTGTACTCAACGAGCACTTCCTGTCCTGCTCCGTGTCCTTACCTCCAGCCCCCGCTGCACAAACGACCTGCTGACAAACGGGAAAAACCTGAAGACAAACTGGGACAAAAGTCAAAGTCCTGGAAGAACACAATGAGCTGCAGCGTGAAATATGGAATTATTTAATCGCCTTATCACTTTTAGCTTTTGTCTGGGTGTTGGGAGGAATGAATAGAAGCTGGCTGACATCCTGGACACATCATGATTTCATTCTTCTTCTCTGTCACAGACTGTAGACACACCCTGTTTACACGCAGCAGTTTTATTACAACTTCAGTAGAATCTGTCTCCTGTGAGTTCTGGGGAATATTCAACAAACTGAGCTGCAGACGACATCCTCACATTACAGAAAGGGTTTATTTGCTGCTCTCTGCCTCTCTCAGTTTAGTAGTTTGAGATAATAAATTATGATTTATTTAATATTATGGCCCTTTTCTGCAACCATTTATCTTCTCATGATATCACACATTTTCATTTTTTAAACTGCAGCCAACTGTGTGCATGTTGACTGAGCCAAACATCAGCTCATTGACACTGAGGTCACATTAGAGTTTAAGAGCAGGAAAACAAGAAAACAACATACATACATGTACAATAAGGACAAACAGTTACTTCCAAAGTAATACATTATAGATCAGTAGTTTCTGTCGTGTGAAAGTAATTAGTTATATTACAGTTTTACTGTCTCTGAGTTGTAAAACTTTACACTACTTTGCATTACTTTAGAGTTACTTTCACTGCTGTTTAATGGACACATTATTGTGATAAGTAAGATGTGAGGTGGGTTCTAGTGATGTGCAGAGTGATATCTGTGGATCGGGTGGGTCTTTGTCATAAAAATTAACTTTCTGATTAATAGTCTCCCCATTTAGGCCCCTCCCACTCAAAGCAGAGACCTTCTGCTACGTTTGCTCCTCCCGTCACTGCCGACCCCGTTTTTCGCTTTAAAACTCCAGGTAGCGTTTTAGTGAAGACGGGCAAAAACGGAGGAGTGTGGACGGGGCCTAAGAAAGATGCTGTGCACGAGGTAAAGCAGCGTAATGTCATTGGTTATTTGAATCCCCCGACACTCGACAGGATGGGCGCATTAACGGTGCTTTCGGAAAGCGAGCACTTGCCGCTTTAGCTGCCGCCAACAACGGCGATGTTCTGTTTTCTGAATCGGCTCCATCGTCAACTGAGCTGAGCGCGTTTTCTCAGCACCTCGTGTGTTGCAGATGTGTGTGTCTTCTTCAGATCACCATCAGGAAGTGGTTTGTTCTGCAGCCTCGGGGGAAACACAGAGAGAACTTTACTCTGGGAGTCTGGCTCTGTTCTGTCTGCAGCTTCTGAGAAGTGTCAGAACATCTTTCCCATAATGCTTGGAGTTTCTTGCATATCTGAAATCCTGCCCACACACGGCACACTGACCATGTAAGGCTGTGCTGGTCCTGCGTTTCAGGGTTTTTCTTACAGACACTCTGTTCCCTCTGTGGCCTCTCAGGCCTGCAGACTTCCTGGAAACAAGGCCTGCTGGCATGCGACAGGCCTCCAGGATCTGGACCTGGATCAGACAGAGATGGAGTCTGTTTACAGCGGCCTGGTTCAGGCTGTCCGCTAACGTCTGAACGAGAGCATGACGCAACTCGGGGGCTGCAGGTTACTGGAGGTCAGTGTGCTGCTTCACTTTCATTTGATGCAGAAACATGAAGTTTCAAGGAAAATGGAAGGAAGTGCTCAGATCCTCTTCTGAAGTAAACGGAAATGCAGCAAATCTTCACATGATTGAAGCTGAACCATGAAATGTTTCACAGGAAAATTACTTCAACCAGCAACAGACTCAGTGGATTAACTGAACTGTTCAGTCTGTTGCATCAGATTTTATGAGCTCTTCATGTGTAAAGTAACTAAAGCTGTCAGATAAATGTAGTGAAATATAAAATCCAATATTCCCCTCTGAGACGTTGTGGAGTAGAAAGTGGTATTACTGTGCTGATGTCTGCAGCTTCACACCTGTGTACCCGCTAACACAACATCCCTGCCAACAGGCTGCAGGTTCCTCAGGTGAGACCTCACCTGCTCAGGTGCACATCAGGAGCAGATTTACTAGCATTATTTAGATGAAGGAGGCGACCTGCTGATCCACCTCAGCTGCTCTCTCCTGTACTAACCTTTAACCTGGAATTAAACGGAGGAGGTTATAGAGGAACAACAGAAGTTGGCTGACCAGGCTGCAGGATTAAAGGACCCTACAGGTGTTTTCAGTTTTTCTTGTTGATCATTTCAAATCTATTAATTTTCAGATTAGATTTCCTTCAGGCAGCTGCTGGTTTCCCTTAATATCTATCAATGTTTGCGGCAAACAGCAGCGCTGGTAGATGCAGCAGCCTGCAGCTCCTTCAAACCCAGCTGCACTTTTATTTTTCATCTGTTTTTTTCTGGCTTATTGCTGAAACCATCATTTCCTCTGACAGAAATACAGACTTTGGATAAGGAATTGGGGCTTTTGGATTACAGAGCAGCAGACCTTAGACAATCCACCAGCCAGAACCAACCAGCCGGACCAGGCACCACCGCCTGTGATCACTCAGAGGAGCGGAAAACCATGCTTGGACTTAATGCTGCTCCTAAAGGTCCGCTCTGGACTAAATGAGACTGTTGAGCCCACATCGTAACAGAGACCTGCCCCATCAACATCCTGGACAAGCACTTGGCGGGCGTCCCGTGTTCTGAGCTGTCAGCACAAGACTCCGGTGAGATGAGAGGAGCTGGAAGCTAAATAAGAAGCCACGTCAAGAAAAGAATCAGAAGATCTCAGAAGTCTTTATAATTTTAAGAGATATTTTTAATGCAGCTCTCATGATGAGTCAAATCCATGACTTTGTTTATAAAACCTCAATCTGTGGACATAATCTTCCCCCTCAATCCCCTTTCTTAAAATATCCTCATTATTATTCCATTAGAAACAGAGTCACAAACAGATTTCATGGCAACAAGCAGAAAACACAACAGACCAGCATGTGTTAAAGATGCTCTCAGATAATCCTCTCGCCGCTCAGCGCAGCTATAAAAACCGCTGCAGCTCTCCAGAAACAGGACGAGCTGACGAGCTAAAATAGCAGCAGACGTCTGTTCTGCGTGTCCTAAAATATGAGTGTAAATATTTATAACGTTGCTCATCGGCTGTGTCACTGAGTCAGCCTGCAGGATTAGCAGCGCCAAGCTAACGTGCTACTGATGGGAGTGTATTAGCAGAGCCTCAGGAGGTCTGTTCAGTGTGTGTGCGCCCAGCAGGCAGTTTGAACCAATAATGACTGTTAGCATTAGCATTAGCCTCCTCCCTGAAAGCACACAGAGCTGCTGCAGCATGCAGGGGGGTGGACAAAATAACAGGAACACCTTAGAAGACATGTCACACAACATAACAGACTGCAGTCTGAAGGAAGATCCTGCCAGCGTGAAGCAGCTGGAGCTCATCAGCAGACCTGAAATTCTGTTCTGAACACATCAGTTGGATTAGGATCAGTTCACCCAAATCCACTTGTTCTCTCCCTCTTCCAGATAGTTTTGTATTTGTCCCGGTATTTCTGCCTCCCTGAAGGTGCCCAAAACATTATGTACATAAAGCCTTCAGACTGCAAGAAGCCTGTCACATGATTCTGTAATATCAGGCTGAATGTCCACAAGGAATATTTCAGAAGTGTTTGTAAAGTTTAGAGTTTCCTGAAAGACATTTTTCATGTTTTACAAACGTAGACACACATTCGCAGCCAGTTGTTGCTTCTGACTTTGTGATCAGTCGATTTTAATCCGTACAGTTCATCGTTAATCTGTATTTTTTGTACGCCATGCATCCTGTTGTTGTTCCTATAGCACTCATCACTCTATAATAAACAACTCACTTAAGACACATTCATTGGCTGCAACTCATTTTAAATTTGTACAGTTTAACTATCCTCATTATCTACAGCAGTTTTTGGCACCGTATTGCTCAGCATATAATTTCAGACATTCTACACAATCTGTCAGAAAAGCAGCAGGAAAGAGAGCGTTTATGGTTAAATCTCCTTCAGGTGGAATAACTCACCTTCAGTCATACGATCTCCAGCATCATTTCACAGGTTTAAAAAGGGTTTGTCTTCTTACTTTAGTTAAACTGTTCAGGCTTCAGATGATGCTTTGCCTAAAATAATTTACTAAATATTCAGTATTCGTTATTTGTTCACGACCTTTCTGTGTTTGTATTCACCTTTTCTTTTTGATGTTTGTGTGTCTGTCTTAGTTGTAGTCAGTCTGTTAAATTGTTGATTGTTGTTGTTTTTGTCTTCCTATCATTGTAATGTCTTTAATGTTATCTGCAGATCAGCGGCTCGGTCGGACCTCGTCCTACAGCGCAGCTTTCTAACTCACAGTTTCAGTTTGTGAGGACGTGAAACACTGATCTCTGATGTGGCATCAGTGTCACTGCTCCAGGTAGTATCATTGTATACAGTAGTACTGCATAATGTAGAGTCTTATTTTACCATCATGTTCTGCTGTATTACTGTGAGGACTGTCCGAGAGAAACCAGCAGCTGTGCAGTTTGTCTGTGTGTCCATGTGTCGTATGTAAATGCTGTTACTCTTTGTCCCTCCCAGGAAGTCAGGAGGAGCAGAGAGGTCAAAGGTCAGACAGCTTTCGTCTCTGCTGCTTCTTCCTGTGTTTGTGTTCAGCCTGCAGATGTAATTTGCTGTTGACAGTAAATGTTCCTGAACTCAGCGTCCTGCAGGTTCAGTGTGATGCACAGTGTTTCTGACTGTGCGGCTGCAGCACTGAAACAATCCAAACCTATAAAAAATTCTCTGAAACTTTACTAAAAAACTTCAAACCTTAACAGTCAGATCCTTTACTTAAGTAAAAGTACTAATACCACACTGTAAAATTACTGTTACAAGTAAAAGTCCTGAATTACTTTAGTAAAAGTATGTAAGTATAATCAGGAAATGTACTAAAAGTACTTAATGCAGTAAAATGTCACCTGTGACTTAACTATTATCATTATCATTAGATTATTATTCCTCATGCAGTCATGTATTTACTGCTGTAGCTGTTGAGCTGTCAGAGCCCAAAGTGATGCCTTCACAATGATTCGTTATGTCCGACCAACGTTACACAGCTCAACAGTATTAACAAACATTCAAATGATCTAAATAATCAAAAGGAAAAGCAGCAAATCTTCACATCTGTGAAGCATGAAATGTTTGCCAATTAATCGACTAATCGACTTGTATAAACTGTTGGAGTTTAATTTATAGCAAAACATCATATTTTATAAACTCTCTGTGTGTTTGTGTGTAAAAATCTGACTGTAAAGTAACTGAAGCCGTCAGATAAATGTAGTGAAGTAAAAAGTACAATATCTCCGTCTGAGATGGAGCAGAAGGAGAAAATACTCAAGTAAAGCACAAGTACTGCAAATATGTACTTAAGTCTTACCTAAGACTAAAACTGCATTAAAAACATATAAAACTATTCTAAATCTTTCTGCAGCAGTCCTTCGTTCATACTTACATGTTGCTTTTTATTTTCCTTTCACTCATTAGTTTTGGCTCCTCGGGTTAATCAGAGGACCATTCAGATCACCTGTTGCACGGAGGCTTGCAGTGATGGAGAGCAGCTTGGTGATTCCCCTCTTGGCCAGTCAGGGCGTGACGACGCCCGTTTCTGAGGGCACAAGAGGGGCGCTGTACAGCCGAGCTTTGACCCCGTTAATCTGGTGAAGAACTCACTTTTCTGTAACTTTCTGCTTTTCACCTTCCAGTGTGGACGTCTGACAGAAATGGGCCAGGTTTGATTTGTAGCTCGTCCAGCCCGTCCTCACGGGCCAACTATTAAACTGCTCATTACAACCCTTGTTTAAATGATAATATCCTCTTGCCGTACGACGGTATCAACAGATGAAGTGAGAAGACTTATGGCAACAAAGTCCGCGTAGGGGTTGATGGGCTGGACTTACTCGTGAAACCAAGTTGCCTAAATGTTGAGTTATTTCGAGTTTAAAGCTTATGGATGGCGTTACTGACTTCTGTCATTGACTTCCGTAATTTTACTTAGTTTAACCCAAACAACTTTTCCTAACCAGGTGGTTCTGTTGCCTGAACTTAACTGAACTACCTTCCTTAAATACCATGTTTTCAATGCGTCAAACATCACGTTACTTAATTCATGGGACGTACATCACATCGTGAAGCCTGTTGATGGACTGATTAAAAAAAACACTCACATGTGTGGTTTTGGAAATTTGACCATCGACCTAAATTATCATGAAGTTATGAGGACGTGTTGCGCACAGCGAAAAGTCTCGGCCTTCAGTTTGTAGCTTCATGTCGTGGCTACTTCGTCCTCCTATGGAAACGACAAATGACCCAACGCACCTAACGGTAACGTTAGCTAAAGCTAGCACTAATGGTGGTTAAGGCTACATGAAACGCTACAAAAAGCTGCCTAAGACGCTAAAAATAAACGCAAAAAACACAAAACTCAAAACACCAAAGTTATTGCTAACACTAGCTGGCTAACGCTAATAATACTACGAATAACAAAAATTGGTTGGCTTTTGTTTCAACGGCAACCAAACACTGAAGGTCGTCTAATCGTCTAACCATCCACCCCCGCCACCTCCAAATTAGGAAATTCTGGTCATTTACATCGTAAATCTGCTGCTTTCCCG
>NW_024044237.1:39101526-39143478 GCF_014851395.1 Micropterus salmoides
GGGGGTGGTCTGTCAATATGGAGGTTTACTTTTATGTCAATGGGGATTTTTAACTTTTACTGCCAAAAACAAGTACAAGCAAAAGATCAATCATTTTGTTATATTTGAAATATTCATACTCAGTGATGAAGGTTTACATAATATAATTTGATATTAGTTTACCCCCTATAGGGCGCCCATAAATGTCAGTAGTTAACTAATTTGAAGTAATTGTAAGCTAAGCTGGTGTTTAGACATGATTAGTCATTGTAGAGATACATGTGTACATCAATATAGAGTTATTATTTCATAGTCATGGCCTTTGTTTCAACTCTGGAATTCCCCAACACAGTGTCTGACTGCTGCTTTACTGGACGCAGATACATCATTCACAGTCAGCATGAGCAAGAGGAAAGGAGATATTTACAGATAAAAACAGTAAGCTTTAAAACTTTAAACTTGATGAGAATTTGGAATTAGAGATAATAATGCAGACTGGATTGTTGATAGTGTCTTTGGTTCTGGTTCAGCATTGTGGGGGTCTGGTTGAGCGGCCTGCTGTTGTGGGTCTGACTTGCTGGCAGTTTTGCTCTAGATGACCTCTGACTACAAAAGTTGTGGTGTAGTGAACTGGTGTAATGAATTTAATTTATCGGCAAAGATAAGCCCACGCCTGCGCTGTACTGGGTTTTCTATTGGACCTGGAAAAAAGTTCACCCCCTCACTGTATAATTCGCACCCTGCACACAACAACGGGCTGAAGGAACCTTTAAGTTCCTTGAAAAGTAGATTCTGGACTAAAAGTCCCGGGTACTGTAGACTGTTAGAGTGTCGGGTTTCTGAAAGCAGAGGCCCTGTTCCCCTTTGGTTCCACGTCCCGGCTCGTTGGGGGATAAAAGCCCAGAGACATATGAAGGATCCAGCCCATGTCTGGCCTTAAAAGTGATGAAAATAATTTAAAAATCAGTCCTAAATGAAACAGGCAGGCAGGGCAGGACGCTAACACCGAGGTGATGTGGTCACAGTCCAAAGTCGAGCTGCAGCCGTCAGTTTGCTTGTGAATGGTACTAAACGTGCTCCAGCACAGTTTTACACGACTGTTGTTGCCTCAAGACAGTAAGCACAGTTAGCAGTTAGCTTAGCATCATTTTTTACCTTATGTTTTGTCACATTTGTAGTGAATCAGCGTGAAAATGAATCATGGAAACAGACAATCGTCACTGTATCACTGCTGATACGAGTAAAACAATAGTGCTGTTGTTCCAGGAGGGTGAATTAACATTAAGGGTAACCCCCCCCCCACGGTAATTCTAAAACACACACAAAATGTCATAATTTTTTCCCCTCAACATTTCTTCTGGCTGCCGCTCGTCTCACAGAACTAAAACTTTCCTCTGTTTCATCACAATTTTTGAAGTTATTTGATCAAAGCCACTCTGACCTGACTTTCATTATTAGAAAGTCTGAGGTAAAATTCGGAGGTTAGAAGCTCACATGGCCTAAAAACTTAAATTAATTTGTCAACTGTAGCTATTTATTTTACTTATTTTGCCCACTCTACCCTAATAGCAGTGCTTTATAAACTGTGAACAAGCAAATGCAGAGCTGCACATGTCAGTAAGAAGCGTGCGTCTTATTTATAGACACTGTTAACTTTGGAGTCATTTATTATGCCATTAAAGCTGCCATAGTAACATAATACAGAACATGAACAGCGAGGGTGAGGATGTGAGCTCACACCCTGTACCGTACACTAACTACATGACACAAACATGACCGACACTGAGAGCAGACAGGTCACATGACTTTAATCTGAGAGACTCGCTGTCTCTGATCTGATGGGAGGAATGAAGGCGAGCAACCTGCGCTGATCACTTTGCACGCCCATAATGGTTGTAAAACAGTGCGTGCTGAGAGGAGAACGAGGAGTGGAAGCACCTGAGAAGAAGAATCAATCTGCAAAAAAGTACTTTTCCTGTTCAGCGCACAGGTGAGACGCAGTTACCTGCGTGTTCCACCTAAAGAGCCTTAAGGTCGCTCAGATTAAGTAAAACACAAACGTTTTTTTGATTTATGGAAACTTTGGCACACTATGTTCACTTGGAGGGCAACACAAGGTCGCAGCTCTGTCACCAAGAGATTATGTTTATATGCACTTAGAAAGAAACTCAGCGCTGCCTGATTGTCACATCCACATTCTCTGCATTTAAACCATCGCTCATGGTGGTTAGACTTAAAGCATGATGAAGCTGAACTCACCAGCTCCTGGTTCAGGTTCAGGAGAGATGGAGGTCTTTATCATTAAACCTTAAAGGGGACCTATAATGCTCAGCTCCAGCTCTATGTGTTTATTCTGAGACTCTGTCTCTCTGCAGCTTTCAATGATTCACAGTTCAAATAAATCCTCCACTCTGACCAATCAGTTGTTGAAAATCTGCTAGGAAAAGAAATAACGTCGACTCAGCCCCCAGAATATGCGTAAACTTTCCTGGTGGCCAAACGGTGGAATTACAGCTTCTGGGACCTTCACGTGCAAACGTGTTAACATGCCCTCACCCTCCCAAACGCTGTGAACACTTTATAAATGAAAACACAGAAGGGTGTATAAATTCAGCCCTGGCCAATTTATCTATGTGTAACTCGAATGAGGTCAGTAAGTTATGGATCACTAACATATGTGCTTCATTGGTGATGAGAGTGAGACGGATGGTAGAAGAGAGTGATTATAAAGCAGGGCGAGTGAGAGAAACTCCTCCCATCATGACATACTTCCTTCCCTTTTCACGATCATCCATCCTTGAACCTTCACTCTCTGTTTCCTTTTTTTTCTAGGCGTGTGCAGTTTTTGCAGTGTTCTTCGTACTGTCACCTGCTTCACGAGGGAAACGTAGCGAGCCTTTCAATACGTCCAGCGAAAAGACGGGAGAATTCTGGCCCATTTATGCTCCTACGCAGGGTCTACGTGCGTAGCTACGCCATAGGCTGCGCACATAGCCGTGCATTTATACTAGTGCGTCTGTGACTCCGTCGTTCTGCAATTACACCCCAAACGCCAGTCGGCAGTAGCGCTACAGCGTCCACTGTGTTGACCTCCGGTTTGGCGCTCCGCTAATGTGAATGGGGGTAAAATTGTAAGCATGAGCATGATCCCATATAGGTTTCAGCTAAACTCTGCACCTAAACAAAGAGACAGACTCTGAAAACCTCGGGCATATTAGATCTTCAAGTCGACTTGGAGTACGAGACAGGATGTGTTTTAAAACACTGAACCAAAACCAGCGTGTTTCCTGAACCTGAACCAAAGCGAAGCAGCAACCTGAGGGAGGTCTGAACTTTGTACCATCCGCCCTGACTTAATCCAGGCAGCGGTTTTTAGGAGGCGGCGTGGGTTTGGTGACTGTGCATGGTGCTAAATGAAGCAAAGCCTCCTGCTTTGCACCAACAGCTTCATGTAATAAGCTATAAAAAGGCTGATGTGTCTTCGCTCCTCTCTGTGTGTTTTCAGCTCCTGATGTCGATCACAGTGATTCTCAGACAGATTTCAGGAATAGCAGCTTTATTTTGAGACGGCACTCTGGAGGAATGTGTGTCACAGTTATTTCTGTTCAGCTGCAGCGTCCACGTACAGCGAGGAGGCCTGCGCCGCTCTCAGCCCTGCGTCACGTCGCCGTGGAAACAGATGGAGCCAGCCCTCTTTCATTTCATAACGGGCAGAGGCCGAGCCGAACGGCACGTCGACGTGTTACGTAGGGAGATCCTGCCGCCGCGTCACTGACCATGTAAGGCTGCTTCAGGATCAGCGGTGAGCATCAGAGAGATGAGTCACAGAGGAGGAGGAGGAGGAGGAGGAGGTGAAAAGAAGTGAAGGATGAAGCTGTGAGAGGCAGAGATCGCTGTAACATCACAGAGACACATCGACAGCAGAGAGGAACAAGCTGGGAAATATTAGAGCTCTGACACTGAGCTCAGGTCAGTGAAGGCAACACAGGCCTGATGACATTTCACACAAAATCACTCCTGTCATGCAGCGGGGGCGAAAAGCACATTCTGCATTCAAATTGTCCAGTCTTGGGTTTTAGGTAGCCTTTAAGGGACCCACATTTGGGCCGATGTTCTGGGTCCGGTTCAGGTCCTGAGTCCTCCACAAGATCCCTGAAATCAAAAAGAAAGTTAAAGTTTAATGATTGTTGAGTTAGTTGTTCCTGTACCTGCTGGTCTTGACTTGGTACTTTATAGTCAAGACCTGAGCCGTTTTTTGAAAGCTAAACTTGTTTGTGCCCCACCATGAGAGTTCTCCTGCCGTTTCCAGTAACATAAAGACGCTGCAGCTGAGAGCTGAGACACACGAACCAGAAACTACACCACTTCCTGTGTGTGCTGGTGGTCGTATCGAAGCTCGTTTCATCTTTCATTAGTAAAGAAAAGATGCTTCATGACTGTGTGTGTGTTTAAGCCGACGTTCAGGACATTTAGGAAAGTCCTTGTATTTGTTTGAATACAGAATATAAACTTTAAGTTACTGGAAACAAAGTGTTTCAGGTTTTTTATGCACAAATCGAAAATGAGAATTAATTTTGTGTTTTATAAGCAGGGAGCACAAAGAGACTCTGACTTCAGTGGTTTGTCTTTTGCAAGCTCCCTTTCCAGGTTTTCCAAGGCCTGGCCCTGCAGACCCTGCAGCTCCACAGGCAGCCGCTCAGTGCAGGTCTGGAGTCCCTCTGGTTTGTGGTCTGGAGGAGAAACTTTTGGTTTGGTTTGAGATCAAAGCGTGGTTTGGGTGGTGGGTGGGGTTATACTGGCGGTGGGTGGGTGGGTGGGGTTCACCCCAGCACATGGTCTGTAATTGTGGCTCGTGCTCGCAGAGAAAGGAGGCCCTGTGATGGAGCTGCTGATGATCTCTGATCGTTTAAAGAAGGAAAAGTCAGCAGCAGCTCCGTTTCCTTTAACCGCTGAAACTCCACAGACGTCGTCTGTTTCTACAAACTCGCCTTCATCTTCTAGTATTTTCACATTAATCTGCATAAAACACATTTTATAGTCATTCATCTGCATTATATTCTATTAAAGTGGAACAGCGTTAAAGGCTTTATTGTTGATTCATAGATTCGTGTGTTATTAACGTTTATTCTTACATTTACACTTTTTGAAAGCAAATTGATCAAAGAGCCCGACTCCTGAATAAACCTTTAATCAGACAAATGAACCGAAAGCTTCGTTATTATTCTCTCTGCAGTCAAGGTCGAGTCGCCACATGTGGACGACCTCCACCTCCGGGGACCGGCTCCACTCGCACCAGGTACCAGGTATTTTTTTGGTATTACCTCTGCGGAGGTTCCAGGCGAGCTGAGGAGAAACCAAAAGGTGACACGAAAACACTGCAGACTGCTGATTGGTCGGAGAGAATCGACAGCGTGTCAGAAATAACCTCGCTAGCAGCCGGCGTGTTTCCAGCTGTGCTGCTAACGTTAGCTCAGTTCAGCTGCTCAGGCTGTTTTTAGTTTAGGAGGTTTTACCAGGAGCCAGATTATGACCGAGGTCGTCTCCTCTCCGGAACAAACCGTCATGAAAACATTAAAAACAGCTTCAACCTGAGTAATTAGCGTCTCTTCAGCGGACAGCGGGCGTCAGCGAGCCGGCCTCCTGACAGGGTCAGAGCCGCCGTCCGGAAATGTGACGTCAGCTGTCGCTATGACGACCGGCTACATCGAGAGGGTACCGTATCTGCAATGGAAGACGGAGGACTGGGCACCAAGGCGAGTGGAGTTGGTACCGTCCAGTGGAAAAGAGGCATATTGGCGCCATAGTTCAAGGCTGGGGGGGGGCTCTGTAGCATAACACTAAACGATAGCAGTCGTGCTACTAAGCAGGTGGTTGAGATGAACCAGAAAGCGGACTTTACCCAGGGGACTGGTGTTCGTGACCATGATGTTTTCCTAAACCTAACCAAACTGCAATGTTAACCGCTCGTTTTATTTTGAAAGTCCAACCGGCCCTTGCATACTTATTGTTGTAGGACCAAGCGACCGTTTGTGATGAGATGAGAACGGGTGGGTTTTTAATAAAAAACTGTTGTTAGGATTCAATTAAGTGAAATTTTGTCCTAAAAAATCAAATTTCTGCTGGTCAGTAAGAAAATAAATTTAAAGTTAAAAAACCAAACCCAACACACGTGAAATCATCGCAGGCAAATCAAGCTAGCAGGCACGTCAACAAAGCTGTGTAACAATATTCAGTCGTTTAAAACAAGTTGAGAAGAAAACGTTGATCACAGTTAATAAGTTATTAGTTAGTTAATTAAAGACCAGCAGCCAGCTGGGATTAATATTTACCGCTGGAGGATAATGAACGCCATCCAACCTGTGCTACCATGTGACCTGACATGCGTTCTCCATGACTGGAAAACTGTTTTCCAGGTTTTCCAGTCTTTTCTTCTTCTTCTTATTTCTTCTTCAGTTTTATTTTCACTCTGTTTAAGAAGGGAGGAGAAGAATCTTTTTCCAGGCAGAAGTGACTTTTTTATGTTTCTGACATTCAGACTTTAGACTTTAATGTTCTCACTCTGTGTTCTGAGACGGTTCAAACCAAACGAAGCTTTTCTGCTTCTGTTCGAGCCGTTTGTTCTGACACACACACACTCGGTGGCCTCAGCTCTGTGGTTTGGCTGCTGAACTCAGTGGAGAGTTGGGGGGGGGGGGCGGCGGTGACTCTGCGGCGGGACGGAGACGCCCGGTTCAGTAAATTTAGCCTCAGCTGGGATAAAAATAGCCGTTGGCGCCCAGAGGAGATATTTATAGCTCCGACAGAGAAGAAGAGGCTTCCTGTTGTCTGATTGGCTGAACAGATATTAATGACATCATGAATCTGCTTGAATTGTATCGTTGACTGTTGTGAATAAACACGTTATTTAAACATGTAGCTGTAAGCAGCAGAAGGACACGTGGAAGTGTTTATTAACTAAAGGTCTGTCTTTTCTTTGTCTATCTGATCGCAGCAGCTGCACCATCTCAAGTCTTCTAGTCTTCCTCATTTGGACATCTACACTGGGAGCTCTGAGAACCAGAATGCATTGCAGGCGAAGCCTCCAGGTTGTGGGGTTTTTTTTTGGTCTGGAAAAACCAGAGGATGAGCTGGAGAAGTGGGACGGAGACTCGGGGCGGAGGAGAGAGGAGGAAACAGAGATGGAGCAGGCGCTGGGCGGAGGAGGAACAGAAAACACCGTCTGGAAACACCGAGAGTGACTCAGATCAGACGTCTGCAGTTTCTCCTCTTTTTTCTTCTTCTTGCTTTGTCTCCAAATGAATAACAGAGATCAGATGTTTAAAGACTCCTAGACTTTCATGGTGTGTCCACACAGGTCCGTGTGGATTTGGAAACTGAGGTGCACCTGGGTCAGCGGTCTGCACCCCCTCCAGGTCAGGAGTGATGAGTTCAAGTGTCTTGGCGTCCGACGAGTCTTTGCTGCAGGGCGTCGTGTTCAGGGCCCCTTGACCCCCTGCAGCCACCCTGAGGCCTCAGCCTGTCTGCTGTTGTTACCTGAAGGACAGACACACCTGAGCGTCTGATACGATCCTCTGAGGGTTTCTCTCTCTCTGCTGAGAGTAAACAACAAAGGTGAGGAGGAGGTGTCTGATTGGCTGTCAACAGGTTTCTGCTGTGGGTTTCATGCGGTCGAGCTGGTAGATCTGATCACAGGGTTTGATGCTCAACTGTCCCTGTGCAAGATCCCGACGCCCCCCCCCCCCCCCCGCACCTCAGAGCTCTTCTTTTCTCTTTCAGTATGCAAATCTCAGGTGTTGGGTCTTTCCCTGAATGCTGCAGGGACAGCCCCCCCCACAAGCCCACAACCCCCACCAGCTGTTTGCAGACGAGATGCAAACAAGGCTCAGGTTTAACCAATCAGGAGCTGACCTGCTGGATGACAAAGACTCTGAACTGCTGCAACATTAATTACAATAATTAATCTAATGCATCAGTTTTTATCTTCGATAATACATAATATAACTCTCTGCTGCAGAATATTTTAAAGGAATTTTAAAACACTCTTCATAAATCTATTGATTGACTATTAAGAAAAACAGATAATTTATTGGTCCCGTACAGAAGAATTCACATTTTAATTTTAATATAATGAACAAGACAAACAAATAGTAGCTAAACATATTAAAAATGTAAAACAATAAGAATTAAATAACATAAATTAGACATTAATTTGTAAGAAATGTAAGAAGGAGATAAAAATCAGTTAATGTCTTAAAGTATTTAAAGCTGCTCTCTGATTGGTCCCTGAGGTCAGACAGCTGATGGCAATAGGGGAGCCGTGACCAATGAGAAGGAGGCGTGAATCTGAATAATGGAAATGAGAAGGTTAAAGCAAAGAGAGCTGGAGGTGTAGCGGTCAGTCAGTCACGTGATAATGTGACACTGATGCTAACGCTAGCTGAGACTCCTGCAGTGCGACAGCAGGGACCCCCCTGCCCCTCTGCTGACCCCCACCAATCAGAGTCTCTCAGCGTGTTTACATCAACACAACAACACAGGGAGGAAACTGCTTCCTACTTTTACTTCACTAAATTATCTGAATCTTCTTTTTTTTATGATCATACAGTCACCTCCTCTGTGATTGGAGCGTTCAAATGATCGACAGAAAGTTCTTCGTCGTTTCTGTCAGAGCGGTCAGAAACACGCCAACGGCGGAGAGGAGGTCAGAGGTCACGGCAGACACGCTGACGGCCGATCAGCTGACTCAGCGGCGAGCTTTCATGCGTGTTAAAGCATGTGGATCCCCAGACGTCGGGCACCCGGTGAGCTCTCAGGCTGCAGCACCGAGCGACTTTACACGGTTTCTCCGAGTCTTTGGTACATTTCTCATTTATTTTTACATCATTATTCTCATTTTCTAAAAATCTTATTCTAAAAGAGACAGAAGATGTACAGAAAATTTTATTATTATCGATCTATACGTATATATTATACCCACACTATTCACTGCTCACTGTGTATTGTTAGTTTACTGTGAGTGGTGTTGTGTGGATCGGGGGACGGGTCTGTGTTGCTGTAGTATGTTGTCATTAAAGTTGGACTTTATTTAACTTTGACTTTGACAACGTGTCAAACCATTTTGCTTGTAGTGACTCATGCAGTGAAGATCCAGCATTATGATTAACATGACATAAGGAGGAAACAGCAGACAATTATACATAATCATTTGAAGAAATGTGTCAGAGCAATTCGTTCAAAAGAATGAGAAATAGTTTTCATGCTGCGTGACGACATGGTGATGATGTGGAGGCTGAACAAGAAGCTCTGAGAATTTCAAGTCTGATCTGAGAAAAAACGTAATGCTGGAGCTTCAGCGAGGCCTGAGAGACGTTCAGAGAAACTACAGAAACATTTTCACTTCAGTTTCATCATTTATCGTTGTGACAGAGTGAGTTTGTGTCCGACTCTATTCATCCATCCATTTTATTATCAAAAATAAAATGACCCAGTTACAAAACAAACACAAACAAGCATGAGGTAGGATGAAAAATTCAAAGTATATAATATATTTATAACAATATAAATCCTGTACATGCCGGGGGAAAATACTTTTTACAAAGTTATCTCCAATCTATTTATTTGTATAAGACATTTTAAAAACCAGGTTTACAAAGTGCCGCACAATAAATAATAATATAGAATAGAATATGAAAACACAAAGATTCAGGAACAATAAGGCAACAACAGAAGAGCACACAGCTCTCATGATGGATCAGAAGCCAGCGAATAAAAATACGTTTTCAGGCCAGTTAAAAAATAAAGTTTTTATTTACGAGCTGTTGTGTGTGAAGAGCTGAACTCCTGCTGCTTCAGTGTGATCAAAGAGACCTGCAGACTCCAGGTGGTTCTCAGGTGGAACAACCGTGACCAATCACAGCAGGGAAACCACAGGGAGTTGCTGTCACGGGAGTCAAGTGCATCATGGGAAGCGAGGAGTTCATTTCATTTATCTTTTTATATATAAATGAGACATTTTACAGTTTGGTGTATAATATTTTCCATGTGGCTATTAATAAAACTAATGATTGATCTGGTCCCATACAGAAGAATCCACATTTTATTTATTAGTCAGAACAAACAGATAATGAATAAGTTCAAAGACAAATAAATAGTAAAAAGTAGCTAAAAATACATTAAAAACTTAAAACAATAAGATAAATTAGACTGTTTCTTGGCATTAAGTTGTAAGATATTTAAAAAGAAGATAAAAATCAGTTGATGTTGAAGTTTATAGAGCTGCTCTCTGATTGGTCCCTGAGGTCAGACAGGTTAAAGCAAACAGAGCTGAGGTGGAGGTCACGTGATAATGTGACACTGATGCTAATGCTAACGCTAACTGAGACTCCTCCCCCACTGACCTCCACCAATCAGAGTCTCTCAGCGTGTTTACATCAACACAACAAACAACATTATTGTCATGTTTACATGATGATTCACGTTAAACAGGGAGATCAGAGAGAAGAAGAAGAACACAGGGAGGAAACATTCTTCTAATAATTAATGCAGTTTGACATCAATGAGTCAGCGACAGAAGCTGAAAATAGTCTGTGAGCGCTGAACTGCCACCGTCTGTAAGTCTCTGTGAGTCTCTGTAGTTTTTATCTGCATCTGTGTCAGAATCAGATTCGTGCAGTTTGGTTTCACACGCGAGGAAAACGTCCACTCGGTTCACTGACGTGAGTTAAGTAGCTTTAAGCTCAATAAAAACATTCAGCGTTTCCTTTTTGTTTCTCACCCAACCACCTCCTAACTCAGACTTTTCTGGAAGATATCCCTCACCTTCCTTTAGCATACAGCCCCCCCCCAGTGCGTTGAACTATGACGCCAAGGGGATCCCCAGAGCGTTACAAACTGACGCCAACGGGCGTTGACCATAGCTGTTTCTCAGTGTGCGCTCTTGTGAAACGTCATCAGTCGCAGCCCGAGTACTGTTCGAATTCAAAAGTCCGCATCCAGCCAAGTACAGTCAAAGACACGGATGTGTTCCCGCTCCGCCCGTTTTACTGAGCCTGCCTCGGCGGTGACGTGTGACGGAAATGTCGGAGGAGAAAACTCAGAACTGTAACTTTTATAATCCTGCTGTTCTCGTGTCACAGTTTTTTTACGCGGGAATATAGTTGTTTAAACTCGATTTCTCAAGACGGAGCTGATTTTAAAAATTGCTACGACGTTTTGTGATGTGAGGTCCCGCCCGCTAACGGGTCCGGCCGCCATCAAGTCCGCTGCTGCTCCAGTTGCTGAATGACGGACTGCGTGCTCCCGTTCCTGGAAGTTTGTGCTCCCGAGCCGAACCAAGTCCGAGCTTTAAAGTACAGAAGTCCGAACTTGGCGAACTCGGTATTGAGAAACAGCCCACGTGTCCATATGTGACAAGCTGGAAGTGAGAACGCGTTGGACTTTCACCGCTGTGCTGTTCAGACTCACCCAACGATCCTTTCTGCTCAAGAAAACATGTGAAAAGTGACACGAGTAGTGGCGCTGAACAAGAGTTGTTCTTATTATAAAGCTAAAAATTATAAAGACAACGAATGGATGAGCAGCAGGGATTGTCTGTAGTGAATCTCATTGGCTGGATGTGCGTGTCAAGTCGGCCGACGGCTCTAGATCTGTCGGCGATGCGGCGGCAAACCTTTTAATGCCTCGTTGAGTAGTTCACACATCACGATTGGCGAGCGCTCGGCGAGTTGCAGTTCAAGCTTAAAATCGTGTCGTGTGAACGAGGCTTAAGAGGAAAGAAAAATCAAGTTCTGCAAAAGTCGGGAGTCAAACACGCGTGTTCTCCCCGTGTCTGCGCGGGTTCTCTCCGGGTGCTCCGGCCTCCTTCCACCGTCCAAACATGCAGTCTAGGTTGATTGGTGACACTAAATTGTCCTGAGGTGTGACTGGTTGTTTGTCTCTGTGTGGCCCTGCGATGGACTGGCGACCTGTTCTGGGTGTAACCCGCCTTTCGCCCGATGTCTGCTGGGATTGGCTCCAGCAGACCCTGTACGCAGGATAAGCGGCTGACGATGGATGGATGGAAATATATCGGCTATCGGCTAAGAGGATGGAAGGTGCAAAATATTAAATAAAGAATTGATTATACGCCTGTGATGATCGGTCGAAGTTTTAATCTGCACTGAAGTGAAAGACATTTCCAGCGACACACTTGCTTCAAGGATCAATATTTAAAATAAAGCAAGATATACTGTTTGTATAGATCATGAAAATGTCTGTTCCTCTGTGTGATGGAGCAGCAGCATTCAAGACTCCTCGTGTGATCATGTCATGTGACCGCCAGCTGCTGCGTTCACTGACCCATCAGGATAAAAAGACGCTCTCTTTCATGCGTTCGGATTCGCTCCTCCTTCATGTTCAGCTGCAGATTATTGTGACTGATGATGCCGCTGACTTCAGATTAGGCAAATTGTGTAAATTACGGAAGTGATATAAGTTAACTTACGTGTTAACTGACAAACGTAGTTTTCCGAACCTTAACCAAGTAGTTTTGTTGCCTAAACCCAACCAAATTGCAATGTTTCACGACTTGAATAACGCGCCGTTTCAAAACGCTACTGTTTTTTTTTAGAAAGTGTAACTGGATGTTGCATATTTATTGCTGCTAAGCGTTGCCAACTTGACCGCAGAGAACTAAACATCTAAAAATGACACTAAAGAGGTACCCAGGGCGTTAAAAAGCGACCAAGCATCAACATGTGACGAATCGGGAGTGAGACGCCACTCTGCAGCCTTCAGCTTCCTGTCCTCTGCATCCTGCTGCAGGTGAAACAACCTTTTCTCACAGAAGTTACGCTTCCATCCAGCTAACCTGCAGCTGCAGGTGCGTTTGAAGGAAACATAAATCATCAGGTGACGTTCAAGAGGCTGAATGTTGATCCTGTCATGTTCTGGTTCTGCTCAGACTCACAGTTCTGGGTTCACATCAGAGACAGGTCCTGGTCTGGTTTCCAGCCTGAACTTTGTCTGTCCACCACCCACCACGACCTCTGACCTCTGACCTGCAGCCCATAAACGTGTTAATCTGGGCACAGATATAATTTAGTATTATATACAGATAATCTCCAGAAGCCACGGTTGGGTAGAATCAGTCCTTCGTCTCTGTTGTCGTGGTTATGGCGTCTTAACGCCTCTGACAGTTTAACCAGAGGACAGTTTGACTCCTGGACCCGCCCACTTAATGAGCAGCAACCGTTGCAGCCAATCAGCCGGTCAGACAAGCTGTCGGTCTTTGTCTCAGACACGGAGACGGTTCACGTCCGTCCTCTCCAGCTGGGACGACACCTGCTTCTTCATCTTCTTCTGCGGTGGGTAACGAGGTGTGGTTGCTCTTTCAGGAGCTCGGGGTTCAGTTTCCATCCGGCGCCACGCCTCCATTCAACCTGCAGACAATAACACACCTGACCTGCAGGGCAGCCAAACAGCGACAAGGTATGACAGGAAGTGATGTCAGCACGGTGACACGCCCTTTCTATTGGGATTAACTCAACTACAGTAGCCTTCTTAAATACAGTTTTACTTTGCAGGAGTATTTCCATCTTATACTTTTACTTGCTGACGTCTCAGAAGCAAATATTTTTTAATATTGACCATTGGTTACTTTGCAGATTCAAGTTATTAAGACACAAAATGAATCAGAATCAGAAAGTCAAGCCTCACGTTCTTCTGTCTAAACTGAGTGCTGGGCAAAGTATGAAAGTATTACTATTATCTAAATGTACTTATAGTATGACAGTAAATGTACTGATGTTGCAGTAAAATGTTCCTGTCAGTGTTTCTCTGTTCTGATCTGATGCGTCTGGATTAATATTCCTGCTGCATGTTGCATTTTACTGCTGCAGATGTTTTAAGTCATTTACATCCTGTCGGGGGAGTTTACAACAGCAAGTCAATGCAGTGGAGTAGTATTAAGTATAAAGTAGCAGAAAATAGAAATACTAATGTACAAGTACCTCAAAAGTGTACTTGCAAGATGGTAAAATCTGTGAGCAGCAGGGAGTGACTCTCCAGCCATCACTCAACCAGCAACCATCACCTCACTGAGCCGCCCTTCATCCTGCTCTATATTTTACCCATGTTAGTTGGAGGTGGGGGGGGGGGGGGACTAAAATAGACCCCCGACCACCACAAGAGCCCCCACCCAGTCCCATCACACACCCCTCCTCCCGGCCGACCCCTAAAACACACAGCAGCAGCTCCCGAAGACCCTCCTCATCCCCCAAAACACCAAACTACCAAATCAACGTCCCCACAGGCCTCGCCCTGCAGAGGGAGGGGCTCCAACCACAGCACATCACAGCAACCCCCCCCTTACCTCAGAAAAACAAAAGGAAACTGTGCGTCTGAATCATTTGCATGGAACAAAACCCTTCCTACTTCTACTGCTCATGTGTGTAAACACCTCTACGCAGTAAACCTGCTGCACTTCCTCTTATGTGAATGTGAATTTAGTTTCGGGGCAGCGACTATTTGAGGATGAAGTCACAGACACGCTGGATGCATTCAGTATTGTCTACAGTTTGGCAGAGCTTCAAAAAGACCAAATCCAGCACAACAGCTGATGGGCTTCACGTGGAGTCATCAAGTGTGAATGATAAAGTTGTTAAGTCGCAACAAAACGAACAGGAGAAGGTTTTATCTCGCCGCACATGATAACGGCGTGTGAACAAGTTATTATTGTGTGTTCAGAACATTTAACAGACATAATCTACCGGGACCTTGAAGGCTCCATCATCTCTGAAAGGGGCCACGTTTGCATTGTGTATTACTGTAGCAGTCAGAGGTGATTAGTAGTACTGTTAATTTTATTTAAATAAAGGATCTGAGTACTTCGTTCAGCACTGTCTCTGTGTAGCTTCACTGCTGAAAATAGCTTTTAGTGTGCAGCGCTGCAGAGCTGGCTAACACACACACACACACACACACACACAGTGTTGTTGTGAAAGCACACACGATAAGGCGTGTCTCTGCAGTGGGAAGAAGAAAATGTGCAGATAGCGTGCAGCAGAAAACAGCTCATCCCAAAGTACGCCCCAGAACAAACAAGAGCTGCTGCAGGAATCTGATCCCACACCTTCTAACACACACACACACACACACACACACACACACACACACACACAGCCTCAGTGTGACTCACGCTGGTTTCATCAGTCACTCTCGAGTGTAAAGTCAGAAACACCCACAGCAGACTTCAGGCTTCGCCTTGCAGCCGACAGACGCAAACACAACGCCACGCCGGCCCCCACACACACGCAAACACACACACACATGCAGCCGACAGACGAAAGTCTTCATCTCTGAGCCCTGACTCAGACCAGAGCCGGCCCACTGTAAATAGCCCGGGTCCAAATGTGAGAGCGGTCTGACGCCAGACGGAGAGAACCGAGCGGAGGACGGCTGCGTCTGCAGGCTGGAAAGCATGAAAACCGTAAGGAGAGTTTGTCAGAAACATGCAGATTAAACAGTTTTACATGACATTTTCCTCCAGGACTCTGAGCTGCAGCTTCATCATGAACCCTGCAGTCAGAACAGAAAGTCTTCCTGAAGACAAACTAACTGGTTTCTAACATGTGATCCACTGAATCAGGTTAAAGCTTAAAAAGCGTCTCAGCGAATAAAAACTTCAGTGAAGTGTAAATCTGCTGAGAGGGAACATCAGAACCACTGTCCAATCAGAGCAATCAACTATGTAAACAGGAAGTCAGTGTAGCGTCACAGGCTAGCATAACTTCCAAAAATGAGCATCTAGAAACCTGAGTGGACGGTGACGGGACGGCGTGTCCTCAGATGGACCTGAGCTCTGTAACCCTGGTTCAACCAAAGAAACCTTTGTGACCTGAACGCAGGTTCAATATAAAGTTTCTTTTCACAATAAATCTACTCGGTGTGCTTTCGGGGAGCTCACTTGCCAAAGGGGTCCATCGGCATCCACAAGGAGCGTTGAGAGGCTGTTTTCATGCAACCAATCACAGGCCTTGCAGTCAGTATCATTACCGGCAAAAACAAAAACTCAGAAAAACGACCATACATCCTGTTTGTGCAGCACTTTGTAACGATCCATGTTAACGTTTGTTGTGGCTGCGCCCTCTAGTGGCAGTATGACGTGGAAAAGGGGGACGTCGGGTGACGTATTATAAATAGCGATAAAGTCCACGTAAGGAGGTGGACTGGTCAAACCCAGGACTTTCACTCAGAAGACAGGCCTCGTGTGAAACCAAGTAAATGTTGAGTTATTTTGAATTTGAAGTTAAATACTGTTCCTGACTTCTGTCATGTGACTTTCGTAACATACTCATTTTAATTGGAACCACAATGTTTGCCTAAACCAAACCAAACTGCAACCATTTCACAATGTTAACCACGTGTTTAATGTCACGTGACTTATACGTAACATAGTTAAGGTCCCCTGTTGCTGGACTTGCACGGGAAACGCTCACATGTGTTGTAATAACGTGCTCGAACAAACAACCTGTTTTGTTGTTCAGGTTGGAGGACAGGCTGTTGCTGTTGTTCAGAGCTTTTCCAGCGTTTCGCCTGGTCCTTTGTCTTAAAGAGGTCATATTGGCCTTTTCCCCTCGCAAATGTTTTTGGTGCATGTAACAGGTTTGCAAAGTGAAAAAGCTCAAAGGGAGTTCCCGTCTCCCACAGAAACCCCTGCTCCTGAACTGAACCCAGCTGGATTGTAGTCCAGCCTTTCCTTCAGTAACCTCTCTGCGTCACTCCGTAACACGCGGCGTTCCTGGCGTGGCACGTTAGAGCCCCTGCAGGCAGTCAGAGGACATGAAGCTGTTCCTGTGATGTGGAGACGGAGCTCAGGTCAAACGTTATGAAAGATAAACTTGTTACTGATTAATAACTAACCGCTCTGAAGCTCTGGATCTAGTCCCGGCTCTGACGCTGGTTGTACGGCTGAACTGAATCCGTGGTTGGTTACCTTGCCTGCCAGGACCCGCCCTACTCTGCTTCTGATTGGCTAGTAGTAGAAGTGAGCTGAAAACAGGAGCTGCAGCAATGTTCAGAATGAAACCTTGGAAACCTCCAGCCGCTAAACAACACGATGAACCTGAAAATGTTTATCTTTAAAGGGATTGTGGAGAATGAGCGCACGTGCATGCCGAGATCTTCATTAAAGTGAATGAATCATAAATTACAACAGCCCCACTTGAACCGTTTTTAAGGGAGCTTATTAAGAAGAGCCACGCTCCCTCTGAATCACTTCCTGTTTAGCTGAATCTACTTCCTGTTTAGTTGTTGTCTCTGGCTAACATTCTTACACACATTCATTCTCAAGCCTTTCAATGCACGCAGCTAATTTGCCATTTTAGAATCCACTCTGCTGTTAACACGGAGTTTGACGCTGCGTTGCTTCCACGTCTTCCTTTTCTCTAACTCACAATAACAACAGGAGGTTTGCTGCATGTTTTTCCTGTGAGTTTAATCTGCTGTTTCCTTTATTAAACGTCAGTCTGAGCTGAAGATGTGAGCGTGTGGAGCTGCAGCAGCGTCCTGCAGGCAGATTCCTGCCAGCTGACTGAGCTCATCTGAGCTTCAGGTTAACCTGCACTAATTACTGTCATCTTCATGAACAAAAGTGATAAATCCTGGCTGGAGTTTGGTGCTGAGTCAGAGGTCTGTTTCCCCACACAGACCCACCCAAAATGTCTGGAGGTGACAGGCAGCCAATAAAACCCCTGTGAGAGCAGACTGAGCTTCAGCAGCAGATTAGAGTCTGAACACCGACGCTTCAGGAGGCACAGCAGCAGCGTTCAGTGTCTTCTCCACCTGTTCGCTCTGAGCTGATCCATCCACCCGACTGCATTTTAAACGCAGCACTTCTGCTACGTCTCCGTATTTGCTTTCTCCCTTACTCCCAGTCTGTTTCCCGCCGCCGCAGCCTCTTTGTGCTTCAGTAACAGTTCCACCTCGCTGTCGGTCTATGCAGAGAAGTCTCTGCTGTTCTTCACCGTCGCTGCTCTCCGTTCGTCTCTAGTAGAACTTTCTTCTTTAGACGAATCTTCTGCAGCTGCAGAGTAAGCAATCTGCTTCCTGTTTACATACACACGCTCAGTGTACGTGAACGGTCATGTGATGCGAGTTTCAGTCGTGTAAATCCAGACGGAGATCAGGTCTGACACGCAGGTGAGGACGGAGATCGTGTTTGTACTGTGTAGTGTGGATGTAGCCTGAAGTGAGTGTTCAGACTGAGGTCAGAGGTCAGCTGAGGTCACGACCCCCAGAACTCCCAGCATGCTGAGCGGTCACTGCTCACCTGTCGCTGTTTAACAGCCACACAAACACAAACACACGTACAGGCTGTAATAATGTTGACCAGCGGTGGAAGAAGTTCCTCTTTTAAAAACAAGAAGATGTATTATTGTACTGATCCATCATCAAAGAAGCTGCTGATTAGTTTTCTACTAAAGACTGATCGACGAATCGTTTCGACACGAGAACTTTTTAAAGCAGTGCTTTATATTTCGGGGGTGAAGCGTGCTTCAGTCGACACCTCTGAGTTTGGAGTTTCTCGGGCTCTGAAGGACTCGAGGTGTGAATCTGACCCCAGCTGTTGACCCTGACGAGGGGGGGTGGGGGGGGGGCGGTGGTCAGAGGGGTCGGCTGGAAGACACGTCATCAGATCTCTTCAAATATGGAGAACGTCCAAGCCGAACACACATCAGAGAGAAAAGCACACAGCAAACACCTACACGTTCCAGTAACCAGCCAGAGGAAAGAGGTCACGCCACAGACTTCGGGCTCTGCAGTGGCCAGACGTCAGACTCTCATGGTGAAAACCTCCATAATTACAACCGACCGCTGGACGTCTCAGTTTAATGTCACTGTGTGGAAACAAGGCTGAAGACAGTGAAAGTCATTCGCTGGAGGTTTACTGTCTGACTGTTGCACAAACAAAAGGCTGCAAATATAGAAAAGGAGGTTTACAGACGCTCCAGCAGCTGCTGGGTGGAGGTGGGGGGGGGGTCTCTGCTGCAGGACTGAACCAAACCAAAAGAGCGCAAACATTTCAATCAGCTCCCGCCCCTCATATCTCTGTGTTCTCCGTTCGTTTCAGTGTCTTAATGTTCTCCGTTCTGTTCTGGTCTCTGGCGGAGTCTGTCCCTGTGGTCTACATCAGTGGTTCTCAAACTTTTTCATGTCAAGGACCCCTAAACTGACACAAGTTCAAACACGGACCCCCGTGTGACAGGATTTTTGTTTTCACATGTTTTGTTACAGAAAGTGTGAAACCTGTGACCAAAACTCACTGTGTTACTTATGGATGGAAATAAATGATTCCCCTTTTGGCTGGAGACACCCTGGAACCCCCTCAAGGATCCCTGGGGGTCCCTGGACCCCGTCTACACGGCCTGTCCTGCTCCTAATATTATTTGTTGTTCATGTATGAATAGTTTTTTCTGGAGGTATTTATTGTGTTCTGTTACTCTATTCAGAACTAAATGAATGTTCACCGTCATGTGGGTGTTTTTATAGATGTTTCTTCTTAAGTACACATAAGTGAAAATTCATCCTCTGCTTTTAACCCAGCATCAGTATTAGGAGCAGCAGAGTCATCATAGGTGTCATTACACCAGGGACACTGGGGACGAAGGGGACGCTGGGGACGCTGGGGACGAAGGGGACGAAGGGGACGATGGGGACGAAGGGGACGAAGGGGACGATGGGGACGATGGGGACGCGCCACCACTTTTTGAAAGCATAATTTGTTCTGAGAAACAACTTGCACCCAGAAATGTTAACTAACAAATGAAAATATTTTAATAAAGGTTTATTTGCACATTAAGAAAACATGCAGTGCTTCCGAGTTTTCTCTTCTCGCCCTGTGAACGTGACAAACAGCTGCTGAGTCGGTTTGTAAAAGTCTGCAGCATCGAAACAACAAGGCAGTTTAATTTAACATTTAAAGGTGGAGACGGTGTTGCATCTGTGGATATGATAGATGTTTTTGTATTGCTGCCTCTGTAGCGGCCTAAGCCACGCCCCTTTTTATATGCCGTTATGCAATATTTACCCACCAAACAGCCGTAATTTGTAACGATCTACTCATCACATATGCTGAAGACCGTTTAAAAAGTTCTGAGCCCTTCCCACCACTTTACAACACAAAGCTATTTATTTCCTGAAATTTCCTTTATTCGATTGAACAGCTGAAGAGAGAGACAGGAAACATACATGTTTAGATGGGAGAAGGAAACCAGTGGGAAAGGCCCGGCCCCGCCTGGGAATCGAACCCAGGACCTCCTTCCGCGTGTTTTTTGCTTGTGCATTAAATGCTGTTTGTGTGTCACATCGAAGACTCGGTTCACGTGACTGCTTCATGAGGAAGATGGTGCCGTCAGTCAGTTACCTTCAGTCACCTCGGTGCAGTAAATAAGTGGACACTGGAGCCGTGCAGTGTGCAAGCTGTTTATTTGTTTATTCCATAGTTTGGGCCCCACAGATTGTAGTTTGTGTTGCACAGACTCAGACAGGAGGCTGAATGTATTCAACACACTTTTAATCCCTGCAGTGAGCCTGTCGGTTGTGTCAGTGTGGACTTTCCTGAACTGTCGGTGTTGTCGCATGCCGGCCGCATTCCTCACATTCCTCTCCTGCTGCTCAGGACGCAGGAATGCAGCCCAGAGGAAACACCCAGAAAAGCATCCAGCAGCTCTGCTCGCCGTCCGGCTGCAGCTCCGACTCCAAACGTGAAAAGAAGATCCATTTATGGAAAAGGTTTGATGGCTGATGGAGCCTGTGATGTCAGTTAGCAGCAGAGTCTGAGAGGAGACACAGTTTACAGCTCTGCAGGGAGAAGGAGGAGAATCTGCAGACAGAAAACTGACTCAGGATCTGTGCAGACAGAGAGACAACAGGGAAAATTCTGCGGAGTCTGAAATATTAAAATCCTGCAAAAGCGACTGATTTCCGACTGGACCCTGGTGGTGGAAACACCTCTCAGACGCCTGAATCACTGTCTGTAAATGTTGTGTGGGAGTCAGACTGTATGAACCCAGTCTGCAGAGTCTGTGTGGTCCCTCTCTGGTTTCTGGAGAGACGGATTAAAGTCTGCAGTTTGGGTTTACCACATGTCTGGAGCCAGAAAAGCCTCATTTAGGCCGAGACGGGCGGAGTCAGAGTGGAGCTGAGGTGGAACAAACCACCAGCGCTCAGTCTGATAGGCTGAGAGTTAATGATTCTAATAAAACTGTATATTTTTAGTAAACTGCAAAGAAACCGGTCCAGGAGAATCAGATATCTTTGTGTGCCTGCTGAAACGTTGTCCTGATGGCCCTCTCAGGATCATGGTGTTCAGATCATTCACAGTGAATGTAACAGAAATCTGGGCCTTTATTTATCAAACTTTCTCCAAATGTAACTTCAGAATCTTTTGAAGTGTCTGAGGAGTGAAGCTTCCTGTTTGCACTCTGATAAATGTAAGCAACAGCATGACCAGCGGTGTTTTGTGCAGTACATTGAAATCAGTCAGCTGAACACCAGCATGTAAAAGTCACATGAGCCTCCTCTCTTCTCTCATGTGGACAGCTGGACAGTCAGAGGGAAGTTTTCACAGAGATCTCAGTCAGTAAATCTCCCTGAAACTATAAAGATGATGGCTACACGTCCCGTCATGCAAATGTGCCGCAGCTTCAAAGGCTGTTGTTCTCTCTGCAGGGAAGACGCCGTCCTGCAGCACCACGCAAACCGCTCATTTGCATGACGTTTGCATCTCCTTTGCATAAAGAAAGCCCTTCCTAATTCTTGTCATTCTCTGTTAGTCTCCACCCTCCACCCCTTTTCCATTTAATCCGACTCTCCTTCCTTTAACTGCTGGCAGGATGAAGGAGTTTCTGGATTTCAGGAACGCCTGAAACCAAACTGGAGAAACCACTGAGTCACGGCGGCCCGGAGCTGACAGGAGCGAGCCGAGGAACAGCTGCAGGAGATGAACTGAAGACACATGAAGTTTGTGAGAGAAGAATGTAGAATTGTTCAGTTAAAATGTTCTTTTCATGATCTCTTTAATGTTCACCAACACAGAAGCTCAGGAGTCTCCTGACCGGACCACTGGTTCATGTTCTGACCATCTTCAGTTATTTTCACTTTGTTTCTGAGAACTCAGGTTCTTTCCTGTCAGTTTGGCAGAAAGGTAGAAATACTACACTACCCATGAGCCTCGGCTTCTGTTGGCTGATTTACACTGCTGGATGTTTTTGTCAGGTTTCTACAAAGCACCATCTTTAAGGCTAGTTTAGACTTCTGCATCGAGCCCACGCTGCCGGGTCCTCTCACACCAAAGGCATGTGTCATACCCACTGATCCATCACCTCCCCTTTTCTCTTAAATGTCTTACACCTACCTTTACTGTTAAAAACTGGGGCTACAGGGTTTCCCCCAGATGCTAAGGGGCTCCCCGGAGCGTTACAAACTGACGCCGACGGGTCTTGACCGTCCGTCCACATGTGACGACTTGGAGTGAGAACGTGTTTTATCATGAAAGGTAACTGGAAGAAACAGCTGCAAGCAGGACTTTCATCCAGAAATATCAGCTGTGATTCTTTAAGTTTGGACAGTGATGAGAGTCGTGCAGCAGCGTTACTGTTTGCAAAATGCAGACACACAGAAACACGAGGGCGCGCACACGCTGAAATCCAGACATTTTTCCAAGTTAAAATTCCTTCCTGAGTATGACATGCGGGCCAGAAGCAGCTCAGGGCTTCAGTCCTGATTTAAAACTGGTGTTTTACAGGTTCAGCTAGTGTTTCCTAATAAAGTGAGAGTGACAGAAAATCCTTAAAATAAGAATGATTCATTTAGAGGCGTTTTTTAATGAGTCAGATTTATGTTGGAGGGTCTGCTGAGATGATTTTAGGAAGAGCAGAGTTTCAGAGTGAGTCAGAGGGGAAAACCCGGAGCTGAGAGACACAACAGAGTCTCAGACAGGAACTCTGCTTTAATCACAGACACACACCGTCTTCCTTTCCTGTCTGACCAACAGAGTAAACACACACACAGACTGAAGTTATGTCTCAGTCCAGATAAACAACAGATTCCCAACATCTGGACGGGACAAACACGTCTGCCCCAGCAGACGTTACATAACGTTTCAGACTTTCACTCACTAACTGCTGCGTGACTCAGCTGACATCAGCTCGTCCCAATTATACATCAATCATTCCTTTTTTATTGATTCTGAATGAAGCAAAACGTCTCTAATCAGATAGCTCAGAGATCAGCTGGACGGAGCTGCAGCAGCTCTTCATGAATCCTTCAGTCTGAACATAAAGTCCTTTCTGAGTCCTCAGTGATGACCATTAAAGCTGAAAGGGAGGAGCAGGGCCGTGTGAGGCGCTTCTCCACAGTCAGCGTTTTACCTGCAGCAGACAGCACTTTGTACTGCCACTGAAGCTAAGCTACGCACTGCTGCTAACGTGTTTTAGCCACCTAAAAAAAAATCAATCAATCAGTTCAAGTGCATGCTCTGTGTTTAATATTTTCAGCTCTTTACCTTGTTGTCCGGCAGAGCGGGAACCTTCGGATCTGACGACTGAAGCCAGCGCTGAAGAGCCTTAAACCTGCGTCCCCTCTGGCGGCCAGCAGGGGGCGACTCCAGCGGCTGCAGAAAGAAAATGTTTCTACTTGTCAGCTGATTTATTCCCTCAGTAAACACTTTCCTGATGAGTTTATGGTCTCAGTCGCTAGTTTCAAGTCTTCTTCAACACAGCATGATGTTCCATCCATCCTCAACCGCTCATCCTGCGTACGGGGTCACGGGGGGCTGGAGCCAATCCCAGCTGACATCGGGCGAAAGGCGGGGTAGACCCTGGACAGGTCGGCAGTCCATAGCAGGGCCACACATAGACAGACAACCTGTCACACTCACACCGTTCATAACGAATGACAGTCGGAGTTAACCTCCCGTAGCTCGGAGGGGAGCCTTAAACATCAGTAAATGACGCTAAAGGATTACCCCCAGGGCGTTAAAAAGCGACGCCCAAAGGCTTGAACAATTGAGAATATGTAACAAGTTGGGAGTGAGAATTTGTTGCTGGAGGTGTTACCAAGATGGCTGCCAAGTGGCGGGACTTGCCTTTACAAGGACTTTGACAAGCCTGTCCTTACCAGAAAAACTGCCGTATGGGTCAATTATGATACTTAAGCGTAATAAGACCCATGTTTATGTTTATAGCAACGTTTACTGGCCGGGAGAAAAGGAGGACGTCACAAGAAGTATTATAAACAGTCCGTGGAAGAGCAGAACGGCGTTTAAGTCCCGTGTAAAACCAAGTAAATGTTGAGTTCATTTGAGTTTCAAGTTAGACGCCGTAGCTGACTTACGTTTATTTACTTTAACCCAAAGGACGATCTTATCTTAAACCTAACCAGGTGGTTCTGTTGCCTAAACCTAACCAAACTACAACCCTTTTTTACAACGTTAAATGTCACGTGACTTACATAACGTCCGGTAAGTCTGTCGCTGGACTGATTCAGGAAAGGCTAAAGTGTTTTGCTGAACTATCGACCTATTTGTCATTTAGGTATGAAGACGTGTTGACTTTGACACACACACACACACACACACACGACAAAGTGCTGGACTAGCATTTTAAGATGGTAAGATTTAGCGTGCAGTGTTTGACAAATCCATACTGATGTTTAGCATATTAGCTTCATCATCAGCATTTTAACATTTAACTTTGGTCATATGACATGTGGGTTGATTCCACTCAGATCATATACAGTACATATGTCAGATATAATAACCCTAACTCCAAACCAGCATCGTTGTCCCTACACCTGAACATTATCCTGACATATTAGATTTAAGCAGCCTGTTTGCTGCTCCCAACACTTCAGCTACAGCGACTAAATCTCCAGTCAGAAACCTGTTGCGAGCTAAACGAGAGCAGAAACTGCAGATGTGTCATCTGTGTTTATTGAGCCAAGGCGTTTAGTGAAATTAGACCTCACTGCCATTAAACGCTCAGTTCATTTCCCAGAACCCCCCTGACTGTAAGCAGATGAAGCAGTTTGTGATATGAGTGTTTCACCGCCGAAATGACTAAAAACCCGCCGTGGGGTTTGAATCAAAGCGACGAGGCTCATCGTGTGCTGACAGGACGATCCCAGGGCGCTCTGTTTCCTAATCCTGAAAACTAACTGAAGTCTGGAGATGATTCAGTTTATCAGAGAAATCAGAGAGTTGTAAATCTAAAAGCATCCAGGCTCTGAGTCATTATCACCGTGAGAAAGATCTATTTATGTCCAACGCAGTTCCATGACTCACTGCTGGGTTTTTATTGTAAACTTTATTTGCATTCAAATGATAGTGATGGTGGTGAAAGCTATAGGGGCTGGTGTGGCTGCGAGGCACTGACGAACAGAAGAAGAAGCGCAAAAGTCTGTTCAATGCAAAGTTTCCATTTTAATCTGACCAATAAAGGGACGCTTTCTGAAGTGGAAACTTTCGATCTACGCACCGACAGCGGTTCACCGACACCGAGTGTCTCACTATCACTCAACCAGAGGTGAAGGTGAAAGTCATTCTTCTACAAGGTGGGAGAGGAACCGCTGCTGTTTAAAGGACTTCTTACCTAGAAATCGAAGTGTTCCTGTTGTCTGTACATTTTACCTTTTACTAGCCAACCCGTTCTCACTCCCTGACTCGTCACGTATAGACCCGTTGGTTTGTGGACCGCCGTTTTGAAGCCTACCGATACGGTGGAGCTAACGGCCGTGTGCGGAGCTAGCTAGCTTGCTTAGCTAAGTGCAACTGTAACTCACGTTAACAGGCTGATAACTTTGTCCAGCGAACAACAGTCTTAAAACTAAATGCGCTCACCAGAGAAAGTGAACAGCCGACTCCTGATAAGCTTTTTCAACGGCGCTGGTTAAATTCAGTGTTGAGGGTACGTAGGAAAGTGTTTACTGAGGGAATAAATCAGCTGAGAGGTAGAAACAGTTTCCCATTATTTCTAATGGAACCGGACTTCTTTTTGCAACCAGAAGAGTCGCCCCCTGCTGGATTTTCAAAAGAATGCAGGTTTCAGGGACTTCCCCGTCGGCTTCATATTGTAGACCAGAAGCTTCCCGCTTGTTCGAAACGTGATGTTTTGAAAGTGTGACTGGATATTGCATATAGTGCATATTTATTGGTCCTCGGTCGTCCCGGCCTTTCTGTGTGGACTTGCATGTTCTCTCCGTGTCTGCGTGTGTTTCCTCCGGTTTCCCCCACCATCAAAAACATGTTAGGTTCTCCAGTCAGTGCCGTTGACCAGACACTGCATTCGACCTGGAGGTGGTCGGCCACAGCGGCGGCCCTCTGCTTCCTTCAGGGTTGGGTTAAATGCATACACATTCCTGTACGTGTATATGACAAATAAAAGTACCTTTGTTTGTTGCTAACTTTACTGGGCTTTGCATATTTGCTAAAAATGGCGTAAAAGGGGTAGCCAGGGTGGGAGGAAGTGACACTAAAGGGCGTGGACCAGGCATCAATATGTAACGAGTAGGGAGTGAGAATGTGTTGTACAAGTGGTAGTTGTAGTAGAATTAGTAGAAATCAAAGAAGAACTGCGTGTGTGGAAAAACAACTGGCCAGATTTTTATTTTCAACATCTTTGTTTCCAGTACTCGTCGTGAACAATCCCCAACGAGTGTTTTTTATTCTTGTGTTTATGCTCCTTCAGTTGTGGCGCTGCTCAGTTCATTTTATGTCTGTGCAAAGAGAATAAAAGCTGTCCCATCTCAGGTTTTAGGACTGAATATTAGAGCAGGAGACGAGTCATGCAGGGACGGTCCTGCTGAAGGCTACATGTGAAATGTGCTAGTCTGACAGTAACGTTGTTCTGCTGGAGTTTTGACCTCTTCAGGGTCGTTTATTAGGTCAGATTATTCTCATTATGGAGTAAGAGGTAACAGCAGCTCGTGTTCATACTCACTGTCATTGATTTTCCACGCAGGATAAACAGCGACCTGTTTCTTTTATGGCTCAGTGAAAGTTGTTGAACCAACTCTCTTATGGTCAACTAATCATATCGTTTCCCCGTGTACGTTCATTAGACAGCTGTAAAACAGAAGCAGGGAGCCAAAATGCTTCTATACTTCTGGCCCCCGGGCTGCTGTTTGAACACCGCTGCTGAAGTATAACTGTGTTATTATAAGGTCCATGAATCCCCCCTGCCCACACACACACATACCAATTAAAACAACAGTAATTTGGAGGGAAATAAAAGGAGCAGTTTCACACTGCAGTCATCTTCTTTGTGTTAATTTATGTCCAAACCACAGACTTTGATCTGAGGCCAGGAAACCAGATCACAGGAAACTCAAGTCTTTTCCTTATCAGCCTCTTTCGGCTGAAACCTCTCATTTCCTTCTAGCCGCCCTTCAGCTGGCCGTGGGGGGGTCTGAGAGGAGTTACTCACTAACATCAGGAGGAAGGAGGACAGCGGAGAGTCGACTGATCCCAGGATGAGTCAGCTGCAAGAGTGAAATGATGAAAGTCTCAGACGGCTTCATTCACTGAACTCGCTGGGGTGGGGGGGGGGGCTTTTATTGTGGCGGGGTTAACCACAACAAGTGATCCCTGCCACGCGCCCCTCGACTCCTTCCAGCCATCAACCGCTAAACGCTGACGCACAGTCAGAGTGAAGAGTCACGGCGCTCTTATCGGTCTGTTCAGATTTACCAGGAGAACAGATCCAGATCCAAGTGAACAGAGGCCAAAAATAAAGTGAGCAATAAGAGAGAGTCGTTAAAATCACGGTTCAGAGATGAGAGACGGGGCAGATCAAAGACTCACAGAGGCCATCTCACATTTCCTGCGTTTATATAATCATTTCTAAATGATCATGTTAGCATGTTAGCATGTTAGCTTCCCCTGATGTTTGACGCTTCTGCAACACACAGAGCCGAGAGAAGGGAGAGATGGGAACGTCCTCCTTCGTCTTTCTGCGGTCATACACCGACTGCCTGGTCCACGACCTTTGACCTCCTCCCAGTTGTGAGTGGTTTTGGTTTGGTGCCCACTCACACTGAAAGATGAGTCAATGAAGCAGCTTCTCACAGTATGATACAAAGGCCGAGGGCTAGTGATGGGCAAGTTACTCAGGAAATGTAATAAGTAAAATTACTTTACTTATTACTGGGTATTAAAAGTAACTAGTTACTATATTCAGCAGCTCGTTTTAGAAATGAACTTTAGGGGAACAAAAATGAACCCGAGGAGTCAACAAACAGCAAACACAGCAGCCTCTCAGACCAGAGGACGCTGAACAGGAAAGACTCTGGATATTCAGGATTTAACTAAAGACAAACAAAGCAAGTCTCTCCAAACTTCTGAGCTACTGTTTTTCTGCACATGCATTTATCAGAGCAGAACTTCGAACGTTAACGCCGCTCTCTCCCGATGAGTCCGAGCGTCACTGGCAGCTTCAGCAGATACTTCGATGAATCAGATGTAGATTTGTCAGCGGTTGAACAGACACGATGATGGTGATGCTTCCAGCTGTGGAAAGAACGTCTCTCTCACTCGGTCTCCATTCAGCTTTTTGGCGAACAGCTGACTTGAACAACATGAGGTCCGGCTTCTGGACTTGAACTGTCCCTGAGCTGCCCCACAGTTGCACATCCATGTTAAGAACAACAAAACGGCGTTCTGTTAACGCAGCGTTACTTGGGTTAGTATCTGTAATATTATTACTGTTTTGGAAATATTAATCCCTTACACTACTAGTCACTGGGAATAGTAATAACAGTACGCTGCTGAGGACACAGACAACAGATGTGAGTGAAAACTTGAGTATTTCCGTTGTATTTACCTTTCTACTTCTCACAGGGATATATATATATATATATTAGCGACACCGCTCCACACCTACAGGGCTGCAGACAAACGGTGATCGTTCCCTCCGTCTGGATGACGTCTGACGCTCCTGATTTTACACATGAGAAATATAGAAATTAATGGCAGTAAAGCATGCTATCAATATTTTAAGGACCCCCAAAAATATCACAAATCCTGCTTTTAGGGAAGCTGATCCCCCATAGTTCGCACCCTGGTTAAGTGTCTTACTCAAGGACACAAACCCTGGTCTCTCAGACCAAAGGCATGTGTCTTTTCCACATCGTGTGAATTACTCACAACATTCATTATTAAAACACCAAAGTCACACAATTAAGAAGAAACAACATAACCGATCTAGGCAGCGATAGGCCAGGGAGGTAAAATAGCTTGTTTTTTGAATGGAGTCTGGCGCCTTTGACGAGGGTGATATAGAGACCGTTTCTAGCTTAACAAAAAAGCATCTTACTCTTTACAAAAGGTCTCTCTGTAGGGATCCTTCACATAAAGCTTTCAGACTCACCGCTGCCCGCTGCAGAGCGCTCGCTCAGTACTGGATCAATTCAAAAGATTTCGTCCTCATCAGTCACTTTGGAAAATAGCCTTCCTATAATTTATGGTAAACCACCGCAGAGGGGGACATTAGAATAATGTGACTTTATTGTAGAGTTCAGGAAACATGAACTTCATGTTATATCGACGTGTGTTTTATGCATTACAGTATAATGCTGCATGAATAGTTCACTGCTCTGTTTGTGACAGTGAGCTATTCCCAAAAACACAAATGAACAACCGGCTGCGGATACTAAGAAATGTCTGCTGGTGGTGAGTTTGTGTGTTGTTGAAAACGTTGTGTTTATGTGAACGTGTGACTCAGAGACTCTGACAGACCCTCGCTCTGTCTGTCTGCACGGGGAAACACTAGCGTGCAAACACTGAACACTGTGTGTCTAAGAATAGCGTGACTCTCCCCGACAGTGTTTGGACATGGGGTGTGAACTTACTCTTCATCCCCCTCCTCCTCCTCCCTCATCCTGATATTTATGGGATGACTCAGGTGTTGGTGTGTTCGCAGAAGAACCGGCTGATTTACTCCAGGACACCTTTCAGGGAATCTGTGTTTTAAATACGACATCAAAGCCCCGCAGTGCATTACAGAGGCCAAACTACAGACAGGCCAAGTCTAACGGCCTGGAATTAACACAAATATAAAGTTTATTTAACCTTATTCTTTTTAAACCAAGCCGTTTTGTTTCTGTTCAGCTCGGGATAAAATGCTCTGTGGCCCGGTGCCGGTTCATTTTCTTCTGAAATTCAGAAAGTGAAACTTTCTTATATTCTAGATTCATTACACATAAAGTGAAAAATTCCAAGATTTCTTTAGGTTTCAGTCTTGGTGATTACAGTTTACAGCTCATGGGAATCAAAACTCCAGTATCTCAAAATGTATTAAATGTTTTAGAATAAAATAATTTATATCACAGAAATGTCAACCCGAGAGCTCTGATCAGCTGATTAACTCAAAACACTTTCCTGAGCCTTTACTCTTTTAGTCTGGTTCTGGCGCTTTTCCATGATTTCCAAATTTTTTGAAATGCACCTGTCCTGTAGCTGGCGAGCTAACTGCTAACTCGCCAGCCAGACAACTGTTTGTTTCTTTAGACTTTAAATTCACCCTCTGTGGAAATGAAATGCATGAAGCTGCATGTGTGTGTCAGCAGGACGCTCTGCAGGCTGTGACTCAGCTCTGGCGTGTTGACTCATCTCACTGGGAGGAGGAGGAGGAGGTGACATTCTCCTCCTCTACTCCTTCGTCCACCCCACACCTCCTCTTTGTGTGTTGTTGTATTTAGACAAATGAAACCTCGCTAAGTGCCATCAGGAAATGTTTCTGGCCGCTAGCAGCTCGTTGGAGCTCTGTTCGTAGGAGTGGGTCCCTGTTCTGGTTGTTTGGTGCAGGTGGTGTAATTCACACCTCCATCAGGGAACGCACCAACAAACAGAGCGACGTGCTGCAGAGGCAGCGAAGAATGTTAGCATGTAAATATGGAGTATTTGTGTTTATGAAGGATTCACACACTGAGGTGGGTGGAGCCCGGTCACATCCCAGGGCCCCAAATACTGACGCTTTGAGAAGGCGTGACAAAGGGTCGGTATTCAAAGCACAAGGTACCTTCAGCTTCCGCAGGACCTAAGCCTTTAAAGTAACACCAATGTAGCCCATCCATGTTTTCCTAAACCTAACCACAATGCATATATGTATATAATGCCCCGTTTCCTGGCCTGCTGTGGGAACACGTTTAGACGAATAAACGCAGGTCTCCATTAGAAGCCTGGTCTGGTTTTTATAGAAGTTCTCTGGATGTATAAAACCTCTTAAACCCCGCGGGGTCGCCGCTTTAGCTGTTTCTAAGCTGCTCTGATCATTAATACAAATAACAATGTTGATGATCAACATGTCAGTATGAACATGCTGCACATCGTTAGATCAGTTAGATTCTCTACAGTTCAATCGTTCAGTTCATTTAACGGAAACAACGAGCCCCAAAGTCTGATTCTTATAGATTTACCGCTGTAACCTGCCTGGTACAAGAGATGAAAAGTGCCGACTCCCGTTACCTTTGAAGCGCTCGTTAAGTCCGAATGTGTCTGTTCCTTGATTATTTATCTGCCTTTAGTCTGTAAGGGTCCATCCATCAAACACATAAAAAAGCTTTTCAGAAAAATTTATCCAAATTTTAAATCCTGTCATGCTCTCTGTCTGCCGTCTGTCGGAGCTAGATCAAATGAATGACGTTTATTATTCATTCATTTTCATTTCTAACAGTAATATTCTGTTGGAAATAAACAAACTGTTTCATAGTAGCCCGTTTCAGTTTGGTGCGAGAGGAATTAAAGGCCTGTCCCAAAAATTGGCAGGATCAATTCAGTGATTTTAGCAAATAATATTAAGTTTTAAGGTACACCACATGTTAAAAAGGTGTTATATATATATGGGTACCTTAAACGTCAAATTTGACGCCCTGAGAAGAGAACGTGTTGGAACCTAGTCCTTTTCAGTGGTAGACGTGCAGCCCGTCCTCCAGAAAACGACAGCTTGGGTCGATAGTTGGACCAAATTTTACGTTATGAGCGACTTCTTGCATGTGAAACTTCCGGGAAAGCAGCAGATTTACGATGTAAATGACCAGAATATTCCTAATTTGGAGGTGGCGGGGGGGGGTGGATGGTTAGACGATTAGGCGACCTTCAGTGTTTGGTTGCCGTGTGAAACAAAAAGCCAACACCAATTTTTGTTATTCGTAGTATTATTAGCGTTAGCCAGCTAGTGTTAGCAATAACTTTGGTGTTTTGAGTTTTGTGTTTTTTTGCGTTTATTTTTAGCGTCTTAGGCAGCTTTTTGTAGCGTTTCATGTAACCTTAACCACCATTAGTGCTAGCTTTAGCTAACGTTACCGTTAGGTGCGTTAGGTCATTTTGTAGACTTCAAGTATCAACTTATTCTGTCGTTTCCATAGGAGGACGAAGTAGCCACGACATGAAGCTACAAACTGAAGGCCGAGACTTTTTGCTGTGCGAAACACGTCCTCTTAACTTTCATGATAATTTAGGTCGATGGTCAAATTTCCTAAAACCACACATGTGAGTGTTTTTTTTAATCAGTCCATCAACAGGCTTCACGGATGTGATGTACCATGTGATGTACGTCCCATGAATTAAGTAACGTGATGTTTGACGCATTGAAAACATGGTATTTAAGGAAGGTAGTTCAGTTAAGTTCAGGCAACAGAACCACCTGGTTAGGAAAAGTTGTTTGGGTTAAACTAAGTAAAATTACGGAAGTCAAGTGACAGAAGTCAGTAACGCCATCCATAAGCTTTAAACTCGAAATAACTCAACATTTAGGCAACTTGGTTTCACGAGTAAAGTCCAGCCCATCAACTCCTACGCGGACTTTGTTGCCATAAGTCTTCTCACTTCATCTGTTGATACCGTCGTACGGCAAGAGGATATTTATCATTTAAACAAGGGTTGTAATGAGCAGTTTAATAGTTGGCCCGTGAGGACGGGCTGGACGAGCTACAAATCAAACCTGGCCCATTTCTGTCAGACGTCCACACTGGAAGGTGAAAAGCAGAAAGTTACAGAAATGGTCAATAATCTGATAAAGTGAGTTCTTCACCAGATTAACGAAGGGTCAAAGCTCGGCTGTACAGCGCCCCTCTTGTGCCCTCAGAAACGGGCGTCGTCACGCCCTGACTGGCCAAGAGGGGAATCACCAAGCTGCTCTCCATCACTGCAAGCCTCCGTGCAACAGGTGATCTGAATGGTCCTCTGATTAACCCCGAGGAGCCAAAACTAATGAGTGAAAGGAAAATAAAAAGCAACATGTAAGTATGAACGAAGGACTGCTGCAGAAAGATTTAGAATAGTTTTATATGTTTTTAATGCAGTTTTAGTCTTAGGTAAGACTTAAGTACATATTTGCAGTACTTGTGCTTTACTTGAGTATTTTCTCCTTCTGCTCCATCTCAGACGGAGATATTGTACTTTTTACTTCACTACATTTATCTGACGGCTTCAGTTACTTTACAGTCAGATTTTTACACACAAAACACACAGAGAGTTTATAAAATATGATGTTTTGCTATAAATTAAACTCCAACAGTTTATACAAGTCGATTAGTCGATTAATTGGCAAACATTTCATGCTTCACAGATGTGAAGATTTGCTGCTTTTCCTTTTGATTATTTAGATCATTTGAATGTTTGTTAATACTGTTGAGCTGTGTAACGTTGGTCGGACATAACGAATCATTGTGAAGGCATCACTTTGGGCTCTGACAGCTCAACAGCTACAGCAGTAAATACATGACTGCATGAGGAATAATAATCTAATGATAATGATAATAGTTAAGTCACAGGTGACATTTTACTGCATTAAGTACTTTAGTACATTTCCTGATTATACTTACATACTTTTACTAAAGTAATTCAGGACTTTTACTTGTAACAGTAATTTTACAGTGTGGTATTAGTACTTTTACTTAAGTAAAGGATCTGACTGTTAAGGTTTGAAGTTTTTTAGTAAAGTTTCAGAGAATTTTTTTATAGGTTTGGATTGTTTTCAGTGCTGCAGCCGCACAGTCAGAAACACTGTGCATCACACTGAACCTGCAGGACGCTGAGTTCAGGAACATTTACTGTCAACAGCAAATTACATCTGCAGGCTGAACACAAACACAGGAAGAAGCAGCAGAGACGAAAGCTGTCTGACCTTTGACCTCTCTGCTCCTCCTGACTTCCTGGGGAGGGACAAAGAGTAACAGCATTTAATACGACACATGGACACACAGACAAACTGCACAGCTGCTGGTTTCTCTCGGACAGTCCTCACAGTAATACAGCAGAACATGATGGTAAAATAAGACTCTACATTATGCAGTACTACTGTATACAATGATACTGCCTGGAGCAGTGACACTGATGCCACATCAGAGATCAGTGTTTCACGTCCTCACAAACTGAAACTGTGAGTTAGAAAGCTGCGCTGTAGGACGAGGTCCGACCGAGCCGCTGATCTGCAGATAACATTAAAGACATTACAATGATAGGAAAGACAAAAACAACAACAATCAACAATTTAACAGACTGACTACAACTAAGACAGACACACAAACATCAAAAAGAAAAGGTGAATACAAACACAGAAAGGTCGTGAACAAAGACTACTAACGATATATAATAACGAATACTGAATATTTAGTAAATTATTTTAGGCAAAGCATCATCTGAAGCCTGAACAGTTTAACTAAAGTAAGAAGACAAACCCTTTTTAAACCTGTGAAATGATGCTGGAGATCGTATGACTGAAGGTGAGTTATTCCACCTGAAGGAGATTTAACCATAAACGCTCTCTTTCCTGCTGCTTTTCTGACAGATTGTGTAGAATGTCTGAAATTATATGCTGAGCAATACGGTGCCAAAAACTGCTGTAGATAATGAGGATAGTTAAACTGTACAAATTTAAATGAGTTGCAGCCAATGAATGTGTCTTAAGTGAGTTGTTTATTATAGAGTGATGAGTGCTATAGGAACAACAACAGGATGCATGGCGTACAAAAAATACAGATTAACGATGAACTGTACGGATTAAAATCGACTGATCACAAAGTCAGAAGCAACAACTGGCTGCGAATGTGTGTCTAAGTTTGTAAAACATGAAAAATGTCTTTCAGGAAACTCTAAACTTTACAAACACTTCTGAAATATTCCTTGTGGACATTCAGCCTGATATTACAGAATCATGTGACAGGCTTCTTGCAGTCTGAAGGCTTTATGTACATAATGTTTTGGGCACCTTCAGGGAGGCAGAAATACCGGGACAAATACAAAACTATCTGGAAGAGGGAGAGAACAAGTGGATTTGGGTGAACTGATCCTAATCCAACTGATGTGTTCAGAACAGAATTTCAGGTCTGCTGATGAGCTCCAGCTGCTTCACGCTGGCAGGATCTTCCTTCAGACTGCAGTCTGTTATGTTGTGTGACATGTCTTCTAAGGTGTTCCTGTTATTTTGTCCACCCCCCTGCATGCTGCAGCAGCTCTGTGTGCTTTCAGGGAGGAGGCTAATGCTAATGCTAACAGTCATTATTGGTTCAAACTGCCTGCTGGGCGCACACACACTGAACAGACCTCCTGAGGCTCTGCTAATACACTCCCATCAGTAGCACGTTAGCTTGGCGCTGCTAATCCTGCAGGCTGACTCAGTGACACAGCCGATGAGCAACGTTATAAATATTTACACTCATATTTTAGGACACGCAGAACAGACGTCTGCTGCTATTTTAGCTCGTCAGCTCGTCCTGTTTCTGGAGAGCTGCAGCAGGTTTTTATAGCTGCGCTGAGCGGCGAGAGGATTATCTGAGAGCATCTTTAACACATGCTGGTCTGTTGTGTTTTCTGCTTGTTGCCATGAAATCTGTTTGTGACTCTGTTTCTAATGGAATAATAATGAGGATATTTTAAGAAAGGGGATTGAGGGGGAAGATTATGTCCACAGATTGAGGTTTTATAAACAAAGTCATGGATTTGACTCATCATGAGAGCTGCATTAAAAATATCTCTTAAAATTATAAAGACTTCTGAGATCTTCTGATTCTTTTCTTGACGTGGCTTCTTATTTAGCTTCCTGCTCCTCTCATCTCACCAGAGTCTTGTGCTGACAGCTCAGAACACGGGACGCCCGACGAGTGCTTGATCCAGGATGTTGATGGGGCAGGTCTCTGTTACGATGTGGGCTCAACAGTCTCATTTAGTCCAGAGCGGACCTTTAGGAGCAGCATTAAGTCCAAGCATGGTTTTCCGCTCCTCTGAGTGATCACAGGCGGTGGTGCCTGGTCCGGCTGGTTGGTTCTGGCTGGTGGATTGTCTAAGGTCTGCTGCTCTGTAATCCAAAAGCCCCAATTCCTTATCCAAAGTCTGTATTTCTGTCAGAGGAAATGATGGTTTCAGCAATGAAGCCAGAAAAAAACAGATGAAAAATAAAAGTGCAGCTGGGTTTGAAGGAGCTGCAGGCTGCTGCATCTACCAGCGCTGCTGTTTGCCGCAAACATTGATAGATATTAAGGGAAACCAGCAGCTGCCTGAAGGAAATCTAATCTGAAAATTAATAGATTTGAAATGATCAACAAGAAAAACTGAAAACACCTGTAGGGTCCTTTAATCCTGCAGCCTGGTCAGCCAACTTCTGTTGTTCCTCTATAACCTCCTCCGTTTAATTCCAGGTTAAAGGTTAGTACAGGAGAGAGCAGCTGAGGTGGATCAGCAGGTCGCCTCCTTCATCTAAATAATGCTAGTAAATCTGCTCCTGATGTGCACCTGAGCAGGTGAGGTCTCACCTGAGGAACCTGCAGCCTGTTGGCAGGGATGTTGTGTTAGCGGGTACACAGGTGTGAAGCTGCAGACATCAGCACAGTAATACCACTTTCTACTCCACAACGTCTCAGAGGGGAATATTGGATTTTATACTTCACTACATTTATCTGACAGCTTTAGTTACTTTACACATGAAGAGCTCATAAAATCTGATGCAACAGACTGAACAGTTCAGTTAATCCACAGAGTCTGTTGCTGGTTGAAGTAATTTTCCTGTGAAACATTTCATGGTTCAGCTTCAATCATGTGAAGATTTGCTGCATTTCCGTTTACTTCAGAAGAGGATCTGAGCACTTCCTTCCATTTTCCTTGAAACTTCATGTTTTCTGCATCAAATGAAAGTGAAGCAGCAGTGTCTGACCTCCAGTAACCTGCAGCCACCCGAGTCGCGTCATTCTCTCGTTCAGACGTTAGCGGACAGCCTGAATCAGGCCGCTGTAAACAGACTCCATCTCTGTCTGATCCAGGTCCAGATCCTGGAGGCCTGTCGCATGCCAGCAGGCCTTGTTTCCAGGAAGTCTGCAGGCCTGAGAGGCCACAGAGGGAACAGAGTGTCTGTAAGAAAAACCCTGAAACGCAGGACCAGCACAGCCTTACATGGTCAGTGTGCCGTGTGTGGGCAGGATTTCAGATATGCAAGAAACTCCAAGCATTATGGGAAAGATGTTCTGACACTTCTCAGAAGCTGCAGACAGAACAGAGCCAGACTCCCAGAGTAAAGTTCTCTCTGTGTTTCCCCCGAGGCTGCAGAACAAACCACTTCCTGATGGTGATCTGAAGAAGACACACACATCTGCAACACACGAGGTGCTGAGAAAACGCGCTCAGCTCAGTTGATGATGGAGCCGATTCAGAAAACAGAACATCGCCATTGTTGGCGGCAGCTAAAGCGGCAAGTGCTCGCTTTCCGAAAGCACCGTTAATGCGCCCATCCTGTCGAGGTGTCGGGGGATTCAAATAACCAATGACATTACGCTGCTTTACCTCGTGCACAGCATCTTTCTTAGGCCCCGTCCACACTCCTCCGTTTTTGCCTGTCTTCACTAAAACGCTACCTGGAGTTTTAAAGCGAAAAACGGGGTCGGCAGTGACGGGAGGAGCAAACGTAGCAGAAGGTCTCTGCTTTGAGTGGGAGGGGCCTAAATGGGGAGACTATTAATCAGAAAGTTAATTTTTATGACAAAGACCCACCCGATCCACAGATATCACTCTGCACATCACTAGAACCCACCTCACATCTTACTTATCAGAATAATGTGTCCATTAAACAGCAGTGAAAGTAACTCTAAAGTAATGCAAAGTAGTGTAAAGTTTTACAACTCAGAGACAGTAAAACTGTAATATAACTAATTACTTTCACACGACAGAAACTACTGATCTATAATGTATTACTTTGGAAGTAACTGTTTGTCCTTATTGTACATGTATGTATGTTGTTTTCTTGTTTTCCTGCTCTTAAACTCTAATGTGACCTCAGTGTCAATGAGCTGATGTTTGGCTCAGTCAACATGAAGCTGCACACAGTTGGCTGCAGTTTAAAAAATGAAAATGTGTGATATCATGAGAAGATAAATGGTTGCAGAAAAGGGCCATAATATTAAATAAATCATAATTTATTATCTCAAACTACTAAACTGAGAGAGGCAGAGAGCAGCAAATAAACCCTTTCTGTAATGTGAGGATGTCGTCTGCAGCTCAGTTTGTTGAATATTCCCCAGAACTCACAGGAGACAGATTCTACTGAAGTTGTAATAAAACTGCTGCGTGTAAACAGGGTGTGTCTACAGTCTGTGACAGAGAAGAAGAATGAAATCATGATGTGTCCAGGATGTCAGCCAGCTTCTATTCATTCCTCCCAACCACCCAGACAAAAGCTAAAAGTGATAAGGCGATTAAATAATTCCATATTTCACGCTGCAGCTCATTGTGTTCTTCCAGGACTTTGACTTTTGTCCCAGTTTGTCTTCAGGTTTTTCCCGTTTGTCAGCAGGTCGTTTGTGCAGCGGGGGCTGGAGGTAAGGACACGGAGCAGGACAGGAAGTGCTCGTTGAGTACAAGACAAAAGACTATTGTGTCATCGGAGTCGACCTGAGAAAGGCTGCGACGAGCTGCTCTCGGCGTTCACACCAGGACAACAATACGCTGGCAGATGGGGAGGAGAGAGATCAGAGTCAGAGTCAAGGCCTGAAGGAGGCCGGAGCATGCTCAGTTCTCACCAGGACAAAGACAGGAAGACTGGAAGACTGCGAGAGAGCTGGGAGAGTTTTGTCTCTCCAACATCCACGACACACCTGGACGTTACAAAGTCCTGCTCTGTTGGGATGCTCGGTAGTTTCCCTCATTGTGACCTCAGACCTCTCGACACAAACCTTGAGGGAAAAGTCAAAATGATATTTTTAGACATGCTGGTGTCTCTGTGGAGTCCAGTACCTGTACCACAGTCTGACACTGATGGTGTGTTACATTTGACATGGCAAGTCAGAATTTACAAGCTCTAAGTTGGAAATTTCAACAGGAACCGAGTCAGAATCAACCGCAGTGAAAGCTGTAGTGTCAGGGCCGACAGGTCTTCTCTGTGTCGTACACACAGTCCTGTCCAACTTACATCTGTAGACATGTTGCTGCGGTGTTTGTATGTGCAAAATACCGTGTAATCAGCCTTAGTGAAACGTAGATTTCAGATATGTCTCCTAGTTGTATCAGTATATTTATATTTAACTGAGCTCTGTCTCTACATCACAGGAACAACTTTCTGTCCACTGACTGCCTGGAGGGTAGCTAGTGTTTGGAAGGGAGAGGAGAGCTGTGTGCTGCAGCTCGCTGTTTCTGAGGGCGTGAAAGGGAAGCGGCTGGACTACAAACCAGCTGTTTTCAGTTCAGAGCAGAGTTTTCTGTGGGAGATGGGAACTCACTTTGGGCTGGACTGGAAAAAGCAAAAAGCAAAATACCACCTCTTTAAATGACAAAATGTAAGAATGTAGAATTAGAGTACAGCTAAAAGGTTAGTAGCTAAGTCTTTCACATTTATATTCAAGTGTAAACCACAATGTTAATTAATGTGCATTGTCCCGGTAAATAAATAAATATATCAAATAAATAAAACTTCAACTTCAACTTCCACAAGGTCTTTTGGCTCAAATCACCCAACCCCTGCTAATTAAACAAACTTACATAATGTCATTATTTTTATAATGCAGGTAATGCAGGAAAGTTTCAGGTTGAAAAAAGTTTGAAAAACCAGAAACACGTAGACTATTTACACGAGACAGGACTGCATCGTTGCGCCATCTTGGATTTCAGATTTCGTTTCGTCGTGCTATGAGTGCAGCCTAATATCATAACCTTCTTTTAACATTAAAAAATCATTCTGACTGGCAAATATCTGTTTTTTGAACTTAAATTTGTTTATCACGTATTCCACGGGCCTCTCTCCATCACAGGGTGAGTAAAATGGATGAATGTGTGGTCACATGAGAAACAAACAAACAAACAACAACTTATTTGTTTACAAGTCACACGGTCGGCATTAAACATATGCAGATTCAGCTATTAGCAGTTGTTTGCAGTGTATGGATGGAGGCTGTGGCCGCAGTCATAAGGAGCTTCTTTTTATGATTCCTAAGTTTATTTGCGATCAGAGACTACGTGTCAGAATCTGACGAGGACTTCCTCTCTGGTTCTTTCTTCCTGTGTGTCGTCTGGAGTCTGATCGGTTTCTGTTTATCCAGCGGGAGAGAACAGGAAGCTGTCAGCAGACAAATCACTGACCCTGGTTGTCACGACGTCTCTCTGAGGAGGAGGAGGAGGAGGAATCCCATCAGGCACCACTGCACGCTTCTGGTGAAGTGTGTAATAATATGGAGGACCAAGTGTGATTATCATGAGACCAAACCACCAGCAGGAGCATAAACCAGTATCCTGCCCTCAGAAGGCCCCGACCTCCCATCACTCTACAAAGATAGATAAACACTCAACATGTTTCTTTCCTCTGAAGAAAGTCGTTTTTCACTCTTATGAACGAGGCCAACTCTCCATTGTGAGAGGTACATCAGATAATATATGAAAATAAAATCGCAACTTTACAAGAAAGTATAAACAACGTTATGAAATACAGTCATAGTTTTACAAGAAGCAAGTCGAAACTAGAGCCGGGCACATTAACGTGTCATTATCGCGGATTCGTGTCATTAACGGATTAATTAATTCCTTGCCGTCCCTTCACACAAAGCGACCTCAGTCCCTGTTCTCATCTGTGACGCCACGATGGTGGAACGAGCTACCGCACGCCATCAGAGCAGCGGCGTCCCTCTCTGACTTCAAGAGGCTCTTGAAAACTCATCTCTTCCGAGAACACTTCCTCTGATAACACCTCTAACTTCTAACCTCTAACATGCACTTCCTGTGCTCTTCTTCTATCCCCTACAATGATCTTGTATTGATTGTACTTTTTGTTAACTCTTACTTCCTTCCCTCGGTATCTACCCCTTACTAGTATTTAATGCTGCTCTTTTCTAGTATATATTGTCAGTTGTAGATCTGTATTTGATGCTCTGTTGATGCTTGGATGTTGTTCCTCAAATGTAAGTCGCTTTGGATAAAAGCATCTGCCAAATGAGTAAATGTAAATGTATTTTATTATTTTCAAAGTCTGTTGCTCACTGGCTGAATACACATACAGTCAAGATACGTCCAGACTGAGGTCACATTTGAAAAAATCGGATTTAGATCTGATTTCTGATTTGGACCACAGAGGAAAGCGGCTCGAATCTGAACTGTAAAAGATCAGAGTCCACGTGACATGTTCACACTGTAAAAAACAACAACAACACAACCACAAGGGGTGGAGATAACGAGACACAGGTGAAACACATCAGGGCAGGTGCAAGCAATCAACCTAGAAAGACAAAGACACCAGGGGCAGACAAACAGGAAACACTGAAAAATGAACACCTCAAACCCTGAGAGCAATGACAAAAATGTTGTAACATTATGAGAATAAAATAGTTTTCTGAGAAATAAATTGTTTAGAACAAAGTGAGAAAAAAGAAGTTACATCATGAGAGAAAGTTATTGTTTTCCGGGGGAAGTCACAAAATTAAAATAAAGAAATAACACATTATGATTATGAAGTTATGGTTTTAGGAGACAAAGTAAAT
>NW_024044237.1:39143978-39168978 GCF_014851395.1 Micropterus salmoides
ATTAATCCTGGCTGGATCAGCTGGAAACTGTTGTTCTTTAGAGAAACACATGGTGGTCTTATAGACCATGATGCATTGCTGCAGATTAAACCGCCTTCCTCTGGTTCAAACTGGGTTTATTGTGAAAGAATCTTGTTTTCCGCCGGCAGGTAAACGTCTTCTGCACAGCTGCTGAGTCAGAACCAAGCCGGGAGGTCAGGGGTCATCAGAAGGAAAATATAAGTGACTCCCAACAGAAAAACACCAGTTCCAAACTTTAACAGGGTCTAAAGAGTTCAGACACCTGCAGCGGAAAACGTCGACTTCTACTGTAACACTGGAAGTAAGGGAGGCTGTGGTTGGAACACTTTTTGCTTCAGCAGCTAAAACTCACTGAACTTTCAGCTCGAGTTCTCAAATTTCTCTACAAAGTCCCCACAGTTGTTCACTACAAATGGCACCGATTCAGTCCTCTACGAGAACATCACAGACCTCGGGAGTTGATGCCAAATGCAATGTGTTCCCTTGTTACAACAATCGCACAAAAGAAGCAAAAACAGACGCCACACTAGATGATAAGCTGCGACGGGCCGGCGCCCTGTCCGGGGTGGAGCCCGCGTTTCGCCCGATGTCAGCTGGGATTGGCTCCCGCCCCTGACCCTGTACGCAGGATAAGATGACGATGGACGGATGGACTCCACTGTAATCTGTATATTCTGAATGCACCTCTTCCCAGACTTGATCAGCACCAGGCCTGATCGGGGAGGAAGCAGGTAAACACTGAAATGATCACTTAACTCCTCTCTCATCTGGATTTGGTGTTACAGCCACTACAGGTTGCTGATGATATTTAGATGAGGTTTGAATGCAGGACTCTGGGGACGCTGGGGACGCTGGGGACATGTCCCCACCACTTTTTTAAAGCATAATTTGTTTTTAAAAAAACATCTTACAGTTAAATAACAAATGAAAATGCCTTTAGAAAGGTTTGTTTGCACATTAAGAAAACATGCAATGCAATTAAAATATAGCAGAAAGCTAAAAAAACAAAAACAAGCTGCTGATTATAAACTGACCCAAAAAGGTGCAGCACCGATCAGTAACTTTGTTTTTGGCCAAGTTTCCTCCCTGTGAACATGACAAAGAGGAGAGAGGACTAAAGCAGGCCTCAGCAGGGACGATGTTACAGGAGAAAAGCTGATCTGCAGCAGAAACAGATCTGAGAGCTGCTCTCACTTAGATTCTCTAAAATGTCACGAGCCTCCTGAATTCAGTGTTTCCTTTTACATAAATAAAAACATTTCCACCATAAATTGGTGCAGACACGTTGACCAGAATGCAGCAAATGAAGTGTTTAAAGATGTGAATTTCCTGGGAGAGGCCCCCCAGACCTGCCGCTCATTTATCCCGCTGAAGAAGTCTTTAAACGCTGTTTAAGGATCTTTTGGTCTCGTCCTTGTGAACCTAACATCGCGTATCGTGACGTCTCGTGAGCTAAGTGTCTCTTCACGCCCCTAATCTGAGCCCCTGTGCAGGCCTGCCCACAGAAATGACTGGGCCCCTGAAAAGGTCCAGTAAACTGGCCCTCTGCAAATCTGCTTTCCTCATGTCTCTCTCTGTCCCCTACATGAACACATACGTGGCCTGCTGCACTTCTGATGTTAACATTACGCAGACCATTTTCATTATGGAACAGGCTTTATTTTTACTTATTTAATAAGTAAAGAACATTATTAGTGCTGGACTGCATCGGCCCCCTCGCAGCTGGGCCCCAGAATGCTTTCAGGTCGGCCCTGCCCGGTGTCCCCACCACTTTTCATTTGCATTACAAATAAAGACAAAAAAAAGGAACTTAATAAAAAAAAAACAAGCGGCTGATTTCTGCATTTTATCATATTTTCACATTATTTGCTGCCTGAATTTAGTGTTTCAGATAATTAAAGACATTTTCAGTGTTTCGGCCTGTAGGTGGTGCTACTGTAACGGGGGGGGGGGGGGGGGGGGGCGGTGCAATCAGACTCAGGTGCTGCCGGAGGGGAAAAGCCAGCTGGAGCTGTTCGTCCATGAAGATGGAACTTTGTGCACCAATAAATCTTCTCTCTCGCGGCCGGTAAGCGCGTCACTGTTATATTTCTTCTGCTCTTGTTCTTGTGCTCTGTTGGTTTCTGATGAGAGGGTCTGTCCCGGTTCCGGTCTCTGTTTCAAACCCCCTGCGGTCTGTAAGGTCATCAAGTGTCCTGTGAGAAGCTCCTATCTCCGTTCCGGTGTGAATAGTTTATTCAGATGAGATCCTTCTCGGCTCTTAGAGGAATTAGCGGAATAAAAACCACCACATTTGGAGATACATGGTTTCACTGGACAGGAAAGAGATTCTGATCACTGAAGCTGAGAGACAAACGTAGAGCAGCAAACAGAGCAGCGTCTCCCTCTGAGAGGAGAAGGAGAAAGCTGCAGGAAATGGAAATACTGAAGTACCTCGACGTTGTACTAAAGTACTTTAATAAATAGTTCGTTCCGCCGCTGCCGAAACTTGAGCTTCAAACTGAACTTTATTAGGGATCCTTTTTTAGTTTGACCTGTTTATAAGAGAAAAACAAGATCTAGAAGGATTTCAGGCTGCCGTCACTTTCACCTTCTTTGCTGGCTCTGACCAGGCTGCCTGAGAAGCTTCAGACACGGAGGCATTTTGAAATGCTGGGTTCTCGACCTCCTTTGAATTTGCACAAGTGGAGTAACCTACAAAACCCAGATTAAACCAGCCTTGAGTAACATGGTAGCTCTGCTCTGTGTGCACGAGCTGCAGGAGCCTCGCGTGCAACGAACATGCAGCATTCAGTCGAAATAAAAGAGCATTTTTTTATATATATATTTCATCACTGAAGGTTTCTTTAAAATAGTGTTAAATTATTGTCTCGTCTCGAGAGCTCAGTGCAGCGCCTCAGCCCTCCTGCATGATGTTTCTCATTGTACTGTATAGTTTTTATATTTTATAAAAGATGATCCTCATCATAATAAACTTTATTTAAACAGCACTCACAGGGCAACCACAAGAGAATGCAGCAAAGACACAGTACAAGCAAGACAAAAGATACACTGTCTAAAACATGAATACAGATTAATACACACACCCAGGAGTTCATCTAAACAACTAAGCGCCACTAACTATTGATTGGATAAAGTCTTCACCGACAGCAGCTCCGCGTTTAGCCACAAGATGGCAGAATTCAGTAAAACCATTAAATGTTCAGTCAGCTTTATTTAAATGGAATAAAATCTCAGATTCGCACACAGTCAGTGTTTCTTTAATCTCCTTCCAAGCTGTGAAACAGCCTCTGGTATAAAAAGAAATGTTACGTCCAAAAGTTCAGTAGAAACATCCACAACCTGCATCATCTCAACATTAAACAACAATCTTAATGAAATAAAGACTTTTCAAACAGTTTGAAACTAAATGTGAGACTTTTTAAGGATCCACAGTGACCAAAGGCCCTTTAAGTTCTCAGTATTGAGTTTTTGATGCTTTTTAAACCCTAGTTGAGTCGTTGAAATGGGAGTCTGGGATCTTAGGAAATAAGTTCTATACAAAAGCAGCAATGATGCAACAGCTTTAATTCCACCTAATATCTTTAAACAGTAAAAGTTCGCTACCTGCTGCCTCCTTGATCCAGACCTGAACAGGTGGTCAAAATGAAAAGGCAGGAAATAATTTTCCTGACATTTCCAGCTTTTGCACATAGAAATCGGGGAAGAATGGATTTGGTGTCTGCTAAAATAAAGCGGAAGGAATGCTGATCCTTTCCTTTGCTGATCATCTTAAGAGTTTGAATCGGGAACTTCAGTATTGGGATCAAGTCAGATTTAGTATCTCCAGCTGTTCGTTCAATGTGCCAGTCGACGTTTAGGTAAATACAAGTATTGGAAATGTTCTCAGCAGACTCAGATTCAGTGTCCAAGGGCTTCGATTGTGATCAGTGCCAACAAAACTTCACAGGGACCTCCGTAGGTCCGCAGAGGTTGTCCACAGTAGAAAATGCATTCACCTTGTTTCTTTCTGCATTTCGGATACGTACGATGTCTTTTGGTGAGAAATGTAACTGATACAGAAATAAATCAGTTTGTTTCATTTAGCAGCGACACTTTTTCTGTCCAGAAGAAAGCTTGTTCATAAACGTGTCAGCGTGTACCTCAAAGATAACACAAGACTTGTATCTGAGACTTAAAGGACCAGCAACTGGTGTGGAACAGGGTCTGGTTTAGCACCAGTTGCCGGTGAGGAACAGTTGCTGTTGAGGAACAGGGTCTGGTTTAGCACCAGTTGCCGGTGAGGAACAGTTGCTGTTGAGGAACAGGGTCTGGTCTTTTTGAGGAACAGGGTCTGGTTTAGCACCAGTTGCCGGTGAGGAACAGTTGCTATTGTGGAACAGGGTCTGGTTTAGCACCAGTTGCCGGTGAGGAACAGTTGCTGTTGTGGAACCGGGTCTGGTTTAGCACCAGTTGCCGGTGAGGAACAGTTGCTGTTGTGGAACAGGGTCTGGTTTAGCACCAGTTGCCGGTGAGGAACAGTTGCTGTTGTGGAACAGGGTCTGGTTTAGCACCAGTTGCCGGTGAGGAACAGTTGCTGTTGTGGAACAGGGTCTGGTTTAGCACCAGTTGCCGGTGAGGAACAGTTGCTGTTGTGGAACAGGGTCTGGTTTAGCACCAGTTGCCGGTGAGGAACAGTTGCTGTTGTGGAACAGGGTCTGGTTTAGCACCAGTTGCCGGTGAGGAACAGTTGCTGTTGTGGAACAGGGTCTGGTTTAGCACCAGTTGCCGGTGAGGAACAGTTGCGTTGTGGAACAGGGTCTGGTTTAGCACCAGTTGCCGGTGAGGAACAGTTGCTGTTGTGGAACAGGGTCTGGTTTAGCACCAGTTGCCGGTGAGGAACAGTTGCTGTTGTGGAACAGGGTCTGGTTTAGCACCAGTTGCCGGTGAGGAACAGTTGCTGTTGTGGAACAGGGTCTGGTTTAGCACCAGTTGCCGGTGAGGAACAGTTGCTGTTGTGGAACAGGGTCTGGTTTAGCACCAGTTGCTATTGTGGAACAGGGTCTGGTCTTTTTTGAGGAACAGGGTCTGGTTTAGCACCAGTTGCCGGTGAGGAACAGTTGCTGTTGTGGAACAGGGTCTGGGTTAGCACCAGTTGCCGGTGAGGAACAGTTGCTGTTGTGGAACAGGGTCTGGTTTAGCACCAGTTGCCGGTGAGGAACAGTTGCTGTTGTGGAACAGGGTCTGGTTTAGCACCAGTTGCCGGTGAGGAACAGTTGCTGTTGTGGAACAGGGTCTGGTTTAGCACCAGTTGCCGGTGAGGAACAGTTGCTGTTGTGGAACAGGGTCTGGTTTAGCACCAGTTGCCGGTGAGGAACAGTTGCTATTGTGGAACAGGGTCTGGTTTAGCAACAGTTGCTATTGTGGAACAGGGTCTGGTCTTTTTTGAGGAACAGGGTCTGGTTTAGCACCAGTTGCCGGTGAGGAACAGTTGCTGTTGTGGAACAGGGTCTGGTTTAGCACCAGTTGCCGGTGAGGAACAGTTGCTATTGTGGAACAGGGTCTGGTCTTTTTTGAGGAACAGGGTCTGGTTTAGCACCAGTTGCCGGTGAGGAACAGTTGCTGTTGTGGAACAGGGTCTGGTTTAGCACCAGTTGCCGGTGAGGAACAGTTGCTGTTGTGGAACAGGGTCTGGTTTAGCACCAGTTGCCGGTGAGGAACAGTTGCTATTGTGGAACAGGGTCTGGTTTAGCAACAGTTGCTATTGTGGAACAGGGTCTGGTCTTTTTTGAGGAACAGGGTCTGGTTTAGCACCAGTTGCCAGTGAGGAACAGTTGCTGTTGTGGAACAGGGTCTGGTTTAGCACCAGTTGCCGGTGAGGAACAGTTGCTATTGTGGAACAGGGTCTGGTCTTTTTTGAGGAACAGGGTCTGGTTTAGCACCAGTTGCCGGTGAGGAACAGTTGCTATTGTGGAACAGGGTCTGGTTTAGCACCAGTTGCCGGTGAGGAACAGTTGCTATTGTGGAACAGGGTCTGGTCTTTTTTGAGGAACAGGGTCTGGTTTAGCACCAGTTGCCGGTGAGGAACAGTTGCTATTGTGGAACAGGGTCTGGTCTTTTTTGAGGAACCGGGTCTGGTTTAGCACCAGTTGCCGGTGAGGAACAGTTGCTGTTGTGGAACAGGGTCTGGTTTAGCACCAGTTGCCGGTGAGGAACAGTTGCTATTGTGGAACAGGGTCTGGTCTTTTTTGAGGAACCGGGTCTGGTTTAGCACCAGTTGCCGGTGAGGAACAGTTGCTGTTGAGGAACAGGGTCTGGTTTAGCACCAGTTGCCGGTGAGGAACAGTTGCTGTTGTGGAACAGGGTCTGGTTTAGCACCAGTTGCCGGTGAGGAACAGTTGCTGTTGTGGAACAGGGTCTGTTTTAGCACCAGTTGCCGGTGAGGAACCGTTGCTGTTGAGGAACAGGGTCTGGTTTAGCACCAGTTGCCGGTGAGGAACAGTTGCTATTGTCGAACAGGGTCTGGTCTTTTTTGAGGAACAGGGTCTGGTTTAGCACCAGTTGCCAGTGAGGAACAGTTGCTATTGTGGAACAGGGTCTGGTTTAGCACCAGTTGCCGGTGAGGAACAGTTGCTATTGTGGAACAGGGTGTGGTCTTTTTTGAGGAACAGGGTCTGTTTTAGCACCAGTTGCCGGTGAGGAACAGTTGCTATTGTGGAATAGGGTCTGGTTTAGCACCAGTTGCCGGTGAGGAACAGTTGCTATTGTGGAACAGGGTCTGGTCTTTTTTGAGGAACAGGGTCTGGTTTAGCACCAGTTGCCAGTGAGGAACAGTTGCTATTGTGGAACAGGGTCTGGTTTAGCACCAGTTGCCGGTGAGGAACAGTTGCTGTTGAGGAACAGGGTCTGGTTTAGCACCAGTTGCCGGTGAGGAACAGTTGCTATTGTGGAACAGGGTCTGGTTTAGCACCAGTTGCCGGTGAGGAACAGTTGCTATTGTGGAACAGGGTCTGGTTTAGCACCAGCTGCCGGTGAGGAACAGTTGCTATTGTGGAACAGGGTTTGGTCTTTTTTGAGGAACAGGGTCTGGTTTAGCACCAGTTGCCGGTGAGGAACAGTTGCTATTGTGGAACAGGGTCTGGTCTTTTTTGAGGAACAGGGTCTGGTTTAGCACCAGTTGCCGGTGAGGAACAGTTGCTGTTGAGGAACAGGGTCTGGTTTAGCACCAGTTGCCGGTGAGGAACAGTTGCTATTGTGGAACAGGGTCTGGTTTAGCACCAGTTGCCGGTGAGGAACAGTTGCTATTGTGGAACAGGGTCTGGTTTAGCACCAGTTGCCGGTGAGGAACAGTTGCTGTTGTGGAACAGGGTCTGGGTTAGCACCAGTTGCCGGTGAGGAACAGTTGCTGTTGTGGAACAGGGTCTGGGTTAGCACCAGTTGCCGGTGAGGAACAGTTGCTGTTGTGGAACAGGGTCTGGTTTAGCACCAGTTGCCGGTGAGGAACAGTTGCTATTGTGGAACAGGGTCTGGTTTAGCACCAGTTGCCGGTGAGGAACAGTTGCTGTTGTGGAACAGGGTCTGGTTTAGCACCAGTTGCTATTGTGGAACAGGGTCTGGTCTTTTTTGAGGAACAGAGTCTGGTTTAGCACCAGTTGCCGGTGAGGAACAGTTGCTGTTGTGGAACAGGGTCTGGGTTAGCACCAGTTGCCGGTGAGGAACAGTTGCTATTGTGGAACAGGGTCTGGTTTAGCACCAGTTGCCGGTGAGGAACAGTTCCTGTTGTGGAACAGGGTCTGGTTTAGCACCAGTTGCCGGTGAGGAACAGTTGCTGTTGTGGAACAGGGTCTGGTTTAGCACCAGTTGCCGGTGAGGAACAGTTGCTGTTGTGGAACAGGGTCTGGTTTAGCACCAGTTGCCGGTGAGGAACAGTTGCTGTTGTGGAACAGGGTCTGGTTTAGCACCAGTTGCCGGTGAGGAACAGTTGCTGTTGTGGAACAGGGTCTGGTTTAGCACCAGTTGCCGGTGAGGAACAGTTGCTGTTGTGGAACAGGGTCTGGGTTAGCACCAGTTGCCGGTGAGGAACAGTTGCTGTTGTGGAACAGGGTCTGGTTTAGCACCAGTTGCCGGTGAGGAACAGTTGCTGTTGTGGAACAGGGTCTGGTTTAGCACCAGTTGCCGGTGAGGAACAGTTGCTATTGTGGAACAGGGTCTGGTTTAGCACCAGTTGCCGGTGAGGAACAGTTGCTGTTGTGGAACAGGGTCTGGTTTAGCACCAGTTGCCGGTGAGGAACAGTTGCTATTGTGGAACAGGGTCTGGTTTAGCACCAGTTGCCGGTGAGGAACAGTTGCTGTTGTGGAACAGGGTCTGGTTTAGCACCAGTTGCTATTGTGGAACAGGGTCTGGTCTTTTTTGAGGAACAGGGTCTGGTTTAGCACCAGTTGCCGGTGAGGAACAGTTGCTGTTGTGGAACAGGGTCTGGTTTAGCACCAGTTGCCGGTGAGGAACAGTTGCTGTTGTGGAACAGGGTCTGGTTTAGCACCAGTTGCCGGTGAGGAACAGTTGCTGTTGTGGAACAGGGTCTGGTTTAGCACCAGTTGCCGGTGAGGAACAGTTGCTGTTGTGGAACAGGGTCTGGGTTAGCACCAGTTGCCGGTGAGGAACAGTTGCTGTTGTGGAACAGGGTCTGGTTTAGCACCAGTTGCCGGTGAGGAACAGTTGCTATTGTGGAACAGGGTCTGGTCTTTTTTGAGGAACAGGGTCTGGTTTAGCACCAGTTGCCGGTGAGGAACAGTTGCTGTTGTGGAACAGGGTCTGGTTTAGCACCAGTTGCCGGTGAGGAACAGTTGCTGTTGTGGAACAGGGTCTGGTTTAGCACCAGTTGCCGGTGAGGAACAGTTGCTATTGTGGAACAGGGTCTGGTTTAGCAACAGTTGCTATTGTGGAACAGGGTCTGGTCTTTTTTGAGGAACAGGGTCTGGTTTAGCACCAGTTGCCAGTGAGGAACAGTTGCTGTTGTGGAACAGGGTCTGGTTTAGCACCAGTTGCCGGTGAGGAACAGTTGCTATTGTGGAACAGGGTCTGGTCTTTTTTGAGGAACAGGGTCTGGTTTAGCACCAGTTGCCGGTGAGGAACAGTTGCTATTGTGGAACAGGGTCTGGTTTAGCACCAGTTGCCGGTGAGGAACAGTTGCTATTGTGGAACAGGGTCTGGTCTTTTTTGAGGAACAGGGTCTGGTTTAGCACCAGTTGCCGGTGAGGAACAGTTGCTATTGTGGAACAGGGTCTGGTCTTTTTTGAGGAACCGGGTCTGGTTTAGCACCAGTTGCCGGTGAGGAACAGTTGCTGTTGTGGAACAGGGTCTGGTTTAGCACCAGTTGCTATTGTGGAACAGGGTCTGGTCTTTTTTGAGGAACAGGGTCTGGTTTAGCACCAGTTGCCGGTGAGGAACAGTTGCTGTTGTGGAACAGGGTCTGGTTTAGCACCAGTTGCCGGTGAGGAACAGTTGCTGTTGTGGAACAGGGTCTGGTTTAGCACCAGTTGCCGGTGAGGAACAGTTGCTGTTGTGGAACAGGGTCTGGTTTAGCACCAGTTGCCGGTGAGGAACAGTTGCTGTTGTGGAACAGGGTCTGGGTTAGCACCAGTTGCCGGTGAGGAACAGTTGCTGTTGTGGAACAGGGTCTGGTTTAGCACCAGTTGCCGGTGAGGAACAGTTGCTATTGTGGAACAGGGTCTGGTCTTTTTTGAGGAACAGGGTCTGGTTTAGCACCAGTTGCCGGTGAGGAACAGTTGCTGTTGTGGAACAGGGTCTGGTTTAGCACCAGTTGCCGGTGAGGAACAGTTGCTGTTGTGGAACAGGGTCTGGTTTAGCACCAGTTGCCGGTGAGGAACAGTTGCTATTGTGGAACAGGGTCTGGTTTAGCAACAGTTGCTATTGTGGAACAGGGTCTGGTCTTTTTTGAGGAACAGGGTCTGGTTTAGCACCAGTTGCCAGTGAGGAACAGTTGCTGTTGTGGAACAGGGTCTGGTTTAGCACCAGTTGCCGGTGAGGAACAGTTGCTATTGTGGAACAGGGTCTGGTCTTTTTTGAGGAACAGGGTCTGGTTTAGCACCAGTTGCCGGTGAGGAACAGTTGCTATTGTGGAACAGGGTCTGGTCTTTTTTGAGGAACAGGGTCTGGTTTAGCACCAGTTGCCGGTGAGGAACAGTTGCTATTGTGGAACAGGGTCTGGTCTTTTTTGAGGAACCGGGTCTGGTTTAGCACCAGTTGCCGGTGAGGAACAGTTGCTGTTGAGGAACAGGGTCTGGTTTAGCACCAGTTGCCGGTGAGGAACAGTTGCTATTGTGGAACAGGGTCTGGTCTTTTTTGAGGAACCGGGTCTGGTTTAGCACCAGTTGCCGGTGAGGAACAGTTGCTGTTGAGGAACAGGGTCTGGTTTAGCACCAGTTGCCGGTGAGGAACAGTTGCTGTTGTGGAACAGGGTCTGGTTTAGCACCAGTTGCCGGTGAGGAACAGTTGCTGTTGTGGAACAGGGTCTGGTTTAGCACCAGTTGCCGGTGAGGAACCGTTGCTGTTGAGGAACAGGGTCTGGTTTAGCACCAGTTGCCGGTGAGGAACAGTTGCTATTGTCGAACAGGGTCTGGTCTTTTTGAGGAACAGGGTCTGGTTTAGCACCAGTTGCCAGTGAGGAACAGTTGCTATTGTGGAACAGGGTCTGGTTTAGCACCAGTTGCCGGTGAGGAACAGTTGCTATTGTGGAACAGGGTGTGGTCTTTTTTGAGGAACAGGGTCTGGTTTAGCACCAGTTGCCGGTGAGGAACAGTTGCTGTTGTGGAACAGGGTCTGGTTTAGCACCAGTTGCCGGTGAGGAACAGTTGCTGTTGTGGAACAGGGTCTGGTTTAGCACCAGTTGCCGGTGAGGAACAGTTGCTATTGTGGAACAGGGTCTGGTTTAGCACCAGTTGCCGGTGAGGAACAGTTGCTGTTGTGGAACAGGGTCTGGTTTAGCACCAGTTGCCGGTGAGGAACAGTTGCTGTTGTGGAACAGGGTCTGGTTTAGCACCAGTTGCCGGTGAGGAACAGTTGCTGTTGTGGAACAGGGTCTGGTTTAGCACCAGTTGCCGGTGAGGAACAGTTGCTGTTGTGGAACAGGGTCTGGTTTAGCACCAGTTGCCGGTGAGGAACAGTTGCTGTTGTGGAACAGGGTCTGGTTTAGCACCAGTTGCCGGTGAGGAACAGTTGCTGTTGTGGAACAGGGTCTGGTTTAGCACCAGTTGCCGGTGAGGAACAGTTGCGTTGTGGAACAGGGTCTGGTTTAGCACCAGTTGCCGGTGAGGAACAGTTGCTGTTGTGGAACAGGGTCTGGTTTAGCACCAGTTGCCGGTGAGGAACAGTTGCTGTTGTGGAACAGGGTCTGGTTTAGCACCAGTTGCCGGTGAGGAACAGTTGCTGTTGTGGAACAGGGTCTGGTTTAGCACCAGTTGCCGGTGAGGAACAGTTGCTGTTGTGGAACAGGGTCTGGTTTAGCACCAGTTGCCGGTGAGGAACAGTTGCTGTTGTGGAACAGGGTCTGGTTTAGCACCAGTTGCCGGTGAGGAACAGTTGCTGTTGTGGAACAGGGTCTGGTTTAGCACCAGTTGCCGGTGAGGAACAGTTGCTGTTGTGGAACAGGGTCTGGTTTAGCACCAGTTGCCGGTGAGGAACAGTTGCTGTTGTGGAACAGGGTCTGGTTTAGCACCAGTTGCCGGTGAGGAACAGTTGCTGTTGTGGAACAGGGTCTGGTTTAGCACCAGTTGCCGGTGAGGAACAGTTGCTATTGTGGAACAGGGTCTGGTTTAGCACCAGTTGCCGGTGAGGAACAGTTGCTGTTGTGGAACAGGGTCTGGTTTAGCACCAGTTGCCGGTGAGGAACAGTTGCTATTGTGGAACAGGGTCTGGTTTAGCACCAGTTGCCGGTGAGGAACAGTTGCTGTTGTGGAACAGGGTCTGGTTTAGCACCAGTTGCTATTGTGGAACAGGGTCTGGTCTTTTTTGAGGAACAGGGTCTGGTTTAGCACCAGTTGCCGGTGAGGAACAGTTGCTGTTGTGGAACAGGGTCTGGGTTAGCACCAGTTGCCGGTGAGGAACAGTTGCTGTTGTGGAACAGGGTCTGGTTTAGCACCAGTTGCCGGTGAGGAACAGTTGCTGTTGTGGAACAGGGTCTGGTTTAGCACCAGTTGCCGGTGAGGAACAGTTGCTGTTGTGGAACAGGGTCTGGGTTAGCACCAGTTGCCGGTGAGGAACAGTTGCTGTTGTGGAACAGGGTCTGGTTTAGCACCAGTTGCCGGTGAGGAACAGTTGCTGTTGTGGAACAGGGTCTGGTTTAGCACCAGTTGCCGGTGAGGAACAGTTGCTATTGTGGAACAGGGTCTGGTTTAGCAACAGTTGCTATTGTGGAACAGGGTCTGGTCTTTTTTGAGGAACAGGGTCTGGTTTAGCACCAGTTGCCGGTGAGGAACAGTTGCTGTTGTGGAACAGGGTCTGGTTTAGCACCAGTTGCCGGTGAGGAACAGTTGCTATTGTGGAACAGGGTCTGGTCTTTTTTGAGGAACAGGGTCTGGTTTAGCACCAGTTGCCGGTGAGGAACAGTTGCTGTTGGAACAGGGTCTGGTTTAGCACCAGTTGCCGGTGAGGAACAGTTGCTGTTGTGGAACAGGGTCTGGTTTAGCACCAGTTGCCGGTGAGGAACAGTTGCTATTGTGGAACAGGGTCTGGTTTAGCAACAGTTGCTATTGTGGAACAGGGTCTGGTCTTTTTTGAGGAACAGGGTCTGGTTTAGCACCAGTTGCCAGTGAGGAACAGTTGCTGTTGTGGAACAGGGTCTGGTTTAGCACCAGTTGCCGGTGAGGAACAGTTGCTATTGTGGAACAGGGTCTGGTCTTTTTTGAGGAACAGGGTCTGGTTTAGCACCAGTTGCCGGTGAGGAACAGTTGCTATTGTGGAACAGGGTCTGGTTTAGCACCAGTTGCCGTGAGGAACAGTTGCTATTGTGGAACAGGGTCTGGTCTTTTTTGAGGAACAGGGTCTGGTTTAGCACCAGTTGCCGGTGAGGAACAGTTGCTATTGTGGAACAGGGTCTGGTCTTTTTTGAGGAACCGGGTCTGGTTTAGCACCAGTTGCCGGTGAGGAACAGTTGCTGTTGTGGAACAGGGTCTGGTTTAGCACCAGTTGCCGGTGAGGAACAGTTGCTATTGTGGAACAGGGTCTGGTCTTTTTTGAGGAACCGGGTCTGGTTTAGCACCAGTTGCCGGTGAGGAACAGTTGCTGTTGAGGAACAGGGTCTGGTTTAGCACCAGTTGCCGGTGAGGAACAGTTGCTGTTGTGGAACAGGGTCTGGTTTAGCACCAGTTGCCGGTGAGGAACAGTTGCTGTTGTGGAACAGGGTCTGTTTTAGCACCAGTTGCCGGTGAGGAACCGTTGCTGTTGAGGAACAGGGTCTGGTTTAGCACCAGTTGCCGGTGAGGAACAGTTGCTATTGTCGAACAGGGTCTGGTCTTTTTGAGGAACAGGGTCTGGTTTAGCACCAGTTGCCAGTGAGGAACAGTTGCTATTGTGGAACAGGGTCTGGTTTAGCACCAGTTGCCGGTGAGGAACAGTTGCTATTGTGGAACAGGGTGTGGTCTTTTTTGAGGAACAGGGTCTGTTTTAGCACCAGTTGCCGGTGAGGAACAGTTGCTATTGTGGAATAGGGTCTGGTTTAGCACCAGTTGCCGGTGAGGAACAGTTGCTATTGTGGAACAGGGTCTGGTCTTTTTTGAGGAACAGGGTCTGGTTTAGCACCAGTTGCCGGTGAGGAACAGTTGCTATTGTGGAACAGGGTCTGGTTTAGCACCAGTTGCCGGTGAGGAACAGTTGCTGTTGAGGAACAGGGTCTGGTTTAGCACCAGTTGCCGGTGAGGAACAGTTGCTATTGTGGAACAGGGTCTGGTTTAGCACCAGTTGCCGGTGAGGAACAGTTGCTATTGTGGAACAGGGTCTGGTTTAGCACCAGCTGCCGGTGAGGAACAGTTGCTATTGTGGAACAGGGTTTGGTCTTTTTTGAGGAACAGGGTCTGGTTTAGCACCAGTTGCCGGTGAGGAACAGTTGCTATTGTGGAACAGGGTCTGGTCTTTTTTGAGGAACAGGGTCTGGTTTAGCACCAGTTGCCGGTGAGGAACAGTTGCTGTTGAGGAACAGGGTCTGGTTTAGCACCAGTTGCCGGTGAGGAACAGTTGCTGTTGAGGAACAGGGTCTGGTCTTTTTTGAGGAACAGGGTCTGGTTTAGCACCAGTTGCCGGTGAGGAACAGTTGCTATTGTGGAACAGGGTCTGGTTTAGCACCAGTTGCCGGTGAGGAACAGTTGCTATTGTGGAACAGGGTCTGGTTTAGCACCAGTTGCCGGTGAGGAACAGTTGCTGTTGTGGAACAGGGTCTGGGTTAGCACCAGTTGCCGGTGAGGAACAGTTGCTGTTGTGGAACAGGGTCTGGGTTAGCACCAGTTGCCGGTGAGGAACAGTTGCTGTTGTGGAACAGGTCTGGTTTAGCACCAGTTGCCGGTGAGGAACAGTTGCTATTGTGGAACAGGGTCTGGTTTAGCACCAGTTGCCGGTGAGGAACAGTTGCTGTTGTGGAACAGGGTCTGGTTTAGCACCAGTTGCTATTGTGGAACAGGGTCTGGTCTTTTTGAGGAACAAGTCTGGTTTAGCACCAGTTGCCGGTGAGGAACATTGCTGTTGTGGAACAGGGTCTGGGTTAGCACCAGTTGCCGGTGAGGAACAGTTGCTATTGTGGAACAGGGTCTGGTTTAGCACCAGTTGCCGGTGAGGACAGTTCCTGTTGTGGACAGGGTCTGGTTAGCACCAGTTGCCGGTGAGGAACAGTTCTGTTGTGGAACAGGGTCTGGTTTAGCACCAGTTGCCGGTGAGGAACAGTTGCTGTTGTGGAACAGGGTCTGGTTTAGCACCATTTGCCGGTGAGGAACAGTTGCTGTTGTGAACAGGGTCTGGTTTAGCACCAGTTGCCGGTGAGGAACAGTTGCTGTTGTGGAACAGGGTCTGTTTAGCACCAGTTGCCGGTGAGGAACAGTTGCTTTTGTGGAACAGGGTCTGGGTTAGCACCAGTTGCCGTGAGGAACAGTTGCTGTTGTGGAACAGGGTCTGGTTTAGCACCAGTTGCCGGTGAGGAACAGTTGCTGTTGTGGAACAGGGTCTGGTTTAGCACCAGTTTGCCGGTGAGGAACAGTTGCTATTGTGGAACAGGGTCTGGTTTAGCACCAGTTGCCGGTGAGGAACAGTTGCTGTTGTGGAACAGGGTCTGGTTTAGCACCAGTTGCGGTGAGGAACAGTTGCTATTGTGGAACAGGGTCTGGTTTAGCACCAGTTGCCGGTGAGGAACAGTTGCTGTTGTGAACAGGGTCTGGTTTAGCACCAGTTGCTATTGTGGAACAGGGTCTGGTCTTTTTTGAGGAACAGGGTCTGGTTTAGCACCAGTTGCCGGTGAGGAACAGTTGCTGTTGTGGAACAGGGTCTGGTTTAGCACCAGTTGCCGGTGAGGAACAGTTGCTGTTGTGGAACAGGTCTGGTTTAGCACCAGTTGCCGGTGAGGAACAGTTGCTGTTGTGGAACAGGGTCTGGTTTAGCACCAGTTGCCGGTGAGGAACATTGCTGTTGTGGAACAGGGTCTGGGTTAGCACCAGTTGCCGTTGAGGAACAGTTGCTGTTGTGAACAGGGTCTGGTTTAGCACCAGTTTGCCGGTGAGGAACAGTTGCTGTTGTGGAACAGGGTCTGGTTTAGCACCAGTTGCCGGTGAGGAACAGTTGCTATTGTGGAACAGGGTCTGGTTTAGCAACAGTTGCTATTGTGGAACAGGGTCTGGTCTTTTTTGAGGAACAGGGTCTGGTTTAGCACCAGTTGCCGGTGAGGAACAGTTGCTGTTGTGGAACAGGGTCTGGTTTAGCACCAGTTGCCGGTGAGGAACAGTTGCTATTGTGGAACAGGGTCTGGTCTTTTTTGAGGAACAGGGTCTGGTTTAGCACCAGTTGCCGGTGAGGAACAGTTGCTGTTGTGGAACAGGGTCTGGTTTAGCACCAGTTGCCGGTGAGGAACAGTTGCTGTTGTGGAACAGGGTCTGGTTTAGCACCAGTTGCCGGTGAGGAACAGTTGCTATTGTGGAACAGGGTCTGGTTTAGCAACAGTTGCTATTGTGGAACAGGGTCTGGTCTTTTTTGAGGAACAGGGTCTGGTTTAGCACCAGTTGCCAGTGAGGAACAGTTGCTGTTGTGGAACAGGGTCTGGTTTAGCACCAGTTGCCGGTGAGGAACAGTTGCTATTGTGGAACAGGGTCTGGTTTTTTGAGGAACAGGGTCTGGTTTAGCACCAGTTGCCGGTGAGGAACAGTTGCTATTGTCGAACAGGGTCTGGTTTAGCACCAGTTGCCGGTGAGGAACAGTTGCTATTGTGGAACAGGGTCTGGTCTTTTTTGAGGAACAGGGTCTGGTTTAGCACCAGTTGCCGGTGAGGAACAGTTGCTATTGTGGAACAGGGTCTGGTCTTTTTTGAGGAACCGGGTCTGGTTTAGCACCAGTTGCCGGTGAGGAACAGTTGCTGTTGAGGAACAGGGTCTGGTTTAGCACCAGTTGCCGGTGAGGAACAGTTGCTATTGTGGAACAGGGTCTGGTCTTTTTTGAGGAACCGGGTCTGGTTTAGCACCAGTTGCCGGTGAGGAACAGTTGCTGTTGAGGAACAGGGTCTGGTTTAGCACCAGTTGCCGGTGAGGAACAGTTGCTGTTGTGGAACAGGGTCTGGTTTAGCACCAGTTGCCGGTGAGGAACAGTTGCTGTTGTGGAACAGGGTCTGGTTTAGCACCAGTTGCCGGTGAGGAACGTTGCTGTTGAGGAACAGGGTCTGGTTTAGCACCAGTTGCCGGTGAGGAACAGTTGCTATTGTCGAACAGGGTCTGGTCTTTTTGAGGAACAGGGTCTGGTTTAGCACCAGTTGCCAGTGAGGAACAGTTGCTATTGTGGAACAGGGTCTGGTTTAGCACCAGTTGCCGGTGAGGAACAGTTGCTATTGTGGAACAGGGTGTGGTCTTTTTGAGGAACAGGGTCTGGTTTAGCACCAGTTGCCGGTGAGGAACAGTTGCTGTTGTGGAACAGGGTCTGGTTTAGCACCAGTTGCCGGTGAGGAACAGTTGCTGTTGTGGAACAGGGTCTGGTTTAGCACCAGTTGCCGGTGAGGAACAGTTGCTATTGTGGAACAGGGTCTGGTTTAGCACCAGTTGCCGGTGAGGAACAGTTGCTGTTGTGGAACAGGGTCTGGTTTAGCACCAGTTGCCGGTGAGGAACAGTTTGTTGTGGAACAGGGTCTGGTTTAGCACCAGTTGCCGGTGAGGAACAGTTGCTATTGTGGAACAGGGTCTGGTTTAGCACCAGTTGCCGGTGAGGAACAGTTGCTGTTGTGGAACAGGGTCTGGTTTAGCACCAGTTGCTATTGTGGAACAGGGTCTGGTCTTTTTTGAGGAACAGGGTCTGGTTTAGCACCAGTTGCCGGTGAGGAACAGTTGCTATTGTGGAACAGGGTCTGGGTTAGCACCAGTTGCCGGTGAGGAACAGTTGCTATTGTGGAACAGGGTCTGGTTTAGCAACAGTTGCTATTGTGGAACAGGGTCTGGTCTTTTTTGAGGAACAGGGTCTGGTTTAGCACCAGTTGCCGGTGAGGAACAGTTGCTGTTGTGGAACAGGTCTGGTTTAGCACCAGTTGCCGGTGAGGAACAGTTGCTGTTGTGGAACAGGGTCTGGTTTAGCACCAGTTGCCGGTGAGGAACAGTTGCTGTTGTGGAACAGGGTCTGGTTTAGCACCAGTTGCCGGTGAGGAACAGTTGCTGTTGTGGAACAGGGTCTGGTTTAGCACCAGTTGCCGGTGAGGAACAGTTGCTGTTGTGGAACAGGGTCTGGTTTAGCACCAGTTGCCGGTGAGGAACAGTTGCTGTTGTGGAACAGGGTCTGGTTTAGCACCAGTTGCCGGTGAGGAACAGTTGCTGTTGTGGAACAGGGTCTGGTTTAGCACCAGTTGCCGGTGAGGAACAGTTGCTATTGTGGAACAGGGTCTGGTTTAGCAACAGTTGCTATTGTGGAACAGGGTCTGGTCTTTTTGAGGAACAGGGTCTGGTTTAGCACCAGTTGCCGGTGAGGAACAGTTGCTGTTGTGGAACAGGGTCTGGTTTAGCACAGTTGCCGGTGAGGAACAGTTGCTATTGTGGAACAGGGTTGGTCTTTTTTGAGGAACAGGGTCTGGTTTAGCACCAGTTGCCGGTGAGGAACAGTTGCTATTGTGGAACAGGGTCTGGTTTAGCACCAGTTGCCGGTGAGGAACAGTTGCTATTGTGGAACAGGGTCTGGTCTTTTTTGAGGAACAGGGTCTGGTTTAGCACCAGTTGCCGGTGAGGAACAGTTGCTATTGTGGAACAGGGTCTGGTCTTTTTTGAGGAACCGGGTCTGGTTTAGCACCAGTTGCCGGTGAGGAACAGTTGCTGTTGAGGAACAGGGTCTGGTTTAGCACCAGTTGCCGGTGAGGAACAGTTGCTATTGTGGAACAGGGTCTGGTCTTTTTTGAGGAACCGGGTCTGGTTTAGCACCAGTTGCCGGTGAGGAACAGTTGCTGTTGAGGAACAGGGTCTGGTTTAGCACCAGTTGCCGGTGAGGAACAGTTGCTGTTGTGGAACAGGGTCTGGTTTAGCACCAGTTGCCGGTGAGGAACAGTTGCTGTTGTGGAACAGGGTCTGGTTTAGCACCAGTTGCCGGTGAGGAACCGTTGCTGTTGAGGAACAGGGTCTGGTTTAGCACCAGTTGCTGGTGAGGAACAGTTGCTATTGTCGAACAGGGTCTGGTCTTTTTTGAGGAACAGGGTCTGGTTTAGCACCAGTTGCCAGTGAGGAACAGTTGCTATTGTGGAACAGGGTTTGGTCTTTTTTGAGGAACAGGGTCTGGTTTAGCACCAGTTGCCGGTGAGGAACAGTTGCTATTGTGGAACAGGGTCTGGTCTTTTTTGAGGAACAGGGTCTGGTTTAGCACCAGTTGCCGGTGAGGAACCGTTGCTGTTGAGGAACAGGGTCTGGTTTAGCACCAGTTGCTGGTGAGGAACAGTTGCTATTGTCGAACAGGGTCTGGTCTTTTTTGAGGAACAGGGTCTGGTTTAGCACCAGTTGCCAGTGAGGAACAGTTGCTATTGTGGAACAGGGTCTGGTTTGGCACCAGTTGCCGGTGAGGAACAGTTGCTATTGTGGAACAGGTGTGGTCTTTTTGAGGAACAGGGTCTGTTTTAGCACCAGTTGCCGGTGAGGAACAGTTGCTATTGTGGAATAGGGTCTGGTTTAGCACCAGTTGCCGGTGAGGAACAGTTGCTATTGTGGAACAGGGTCTGGTCTTTTTTGAGGAACAGGGTCTGGTTTAGCACCAGTTGCCGGTGAGGAACAGTTGCTATTGTGGAACAGGGTCTGGTTTAGCACCAGTTGCCGGTGAGGAACAGTTGCTGTTGAGGAACAGGGTCTGGTTTAGCACCAGTTGCCGGTGAGGAACAGTTGCTATTGTGGAACAGGGTCTGGTTTAGCACCAGTTGCCGGTGAGGAACAGTTGCTATTGTGGAACAGGGTCTGGTTTAGCACCAGCTGCCGGTGAGGAACAGTTGCTATTGTGGAACAGGGTTTGGTCTTTTTGAGGAACAGGGTCTGGTTTAGCACCAGTTGCCGGTGAGGAACAGTTGCTATTGTGGAACAGGGTCTGGTCTTTTTTGAGGAACAGGGTCTGGTTTAGCACCAGTTGCCGGTGAGGAACAGTTGCTGTTGAGGAACAGGGTCTGGTTTAGCACCAGTTGCCGGTGAGGAACAGTTGCTGTTGAGGAACAGGGTCTGGTCTTTTTTGAGGAACAGGGTCTGGTTTAGCACCAGTTGCCGGTGAGGAACAGTTGCTATTGTGGAACAGGGTCTGGTTTAGCACCAGTTGCCGGTGAGGAACAGTTGCTATTGTGGAACAGGGTCTGGTTTAGCACCAGTTGCCGGTGAGGAACAGTTGCTGTTGTGGAACAGGGTCTGGGTTAGCACCAGTTGCCGGTGAGGAACAGTTGCTGTTGAGGAACAGGGTCTGGTCTTTTTTGAGGAACAGGGTCTGGTTTAGCACCAGTTGCCGGTGAGGAACAGTTGCTATTGTGGAACAGGGTCTGGTTTAGCACCAGTTGCCGGTGAGGAACAGTTGCTATTGTGGAACAGGGTCTGGTTTAGCACCAGTTGCCGGTGAGGAACAGTTGCTGTTGTGGAACAGGGTCTGGGTTAGCACCAGTTGCCGGTGAGGAACAGTTGCTGTTGTGGAACAGGGTCTGGGTTAGCACCAGTTGCCGGTGAGGAACAGTTGCTATTGTGGAACAGGGTCTGGTTTAGCACCAGTTGCCGGTGAGGAACAGTTGCTATTGTGGAACAGGGTCTGGTTTAGCACCAGTTGCTATTGTGGAACAGGGTCTGGTCTTTTTTGAGGAACAGGGTCTGGTTTAGCACCAGTTGCCGGTGAGGAACAGTTGCTATTGTGGAACAGGGTCTGGTTTAGCACCAGTTGCTATTGTGGAACAGGGTCTGGTCTTTTTTGAGGAACAGGGTCTGGTTTAGCACCAGTTGCCGGTGAGGAACAGTTGCTGTTGTGGAACAGGGTCTGGTTTAGCACCAGTTGCCGGTGAGGAACAGTTGCTGTTGTGGAACAGGGTCTGGTTTAGCACCAGTTGCCGGTGAGGAACAGTTGCTGTTGTGGAACAGGGTCTGGTTTAGCACCAGTTGCCGGTGAGGAACAGTTGCTGTTGTGGAACAGGGTCTGGTTTAGCACCAGTTGCCGGTGAGGAACAGTTGCTGTTGTGGAACAGGGTCTGGTTTAGCACCAGTTGCTATTGTGGAACAGGGTCTGGTCTTTTTTGAGGAACAGGGTCTGGTTTAGCACCAGTTGCCGGTGAGGAACAGTTGCTATTGTGGAACAGGGTCTGGTTTAGCACCAGTTGCCGGTGAGGAACAGTTCCTGTTGTGGAACAGGGTCTGGTTTAGCACCAGTTGCCGGTGAGGAACAGTTCCTGTTGTGGAACAGGGTCTGGTTTAGCACCAGTTGCCGGTGAGGAACAGTTGCTGTTGTGGAACAGGGTCTGGTTTAGCACCAGTTGCCGGTGAGGAACAGTTGCTGTTGTGGAACAGGTCTGGTTTAGCACCAGTTGCCGGTGAGGAACAGTTGCTATTGTGGAACAGGGTCTGGTTTAGCACCAGTTGCCGGTGAGGAACAGTTGCTGTTGTGGAACAGGGTCTGGTTTAGCACCAGTTGCCGGTGAGGAACAGTTGCTGTTGTGGAACAGGGTCTGGTTTAGCACCAGTTGCCGGTGAGGAACAGTTGCTGTTGTGGAACAGGGTCTGGTTTAGCACCAGTTGCCGGTGAGGAACAGTTGCTGTTGTGGAACAGGGTCTGGTTTAGCACCAGTTGCCGGTGAGGAACAGTTGCTGTTGAGGAACAGGGTCTGGTTTAGCACCAGTTGCCGGTGAGGAACAGTTGCTATTGTGGAACAGGGTCTGGTTTAGCACCAGTTGCCGGTGAGGAACAGTTGCTATTGTGGAACAGGGTCTGGTTTAGCACCAGCTGCCGGTGAGGAACAGTTGCTATTGTGGAACAGGGTTTGGTCTTTTTTGAGGAACAGGGTCTGGTTTAGCACCAGTTGCCGGTGAGGAACAGTTGCTATTGTGGAACAGGGTCTGGTCTTTTTGAGGAACAGGGTCTGGTTTAGCACCAGTTGCCGGTGAGGAACAGTTGCTGTTGAGGAACAGGGTCTGGTTTAGCACCAGTTGCTGTTGAGGAACAGGGTCTGGTTTAGCACCAGTTGCCGGTGAGGAACAGTTGCTGTTGAGGAACAGGGTCTGGTTTAGCACCAGTTGCTGGTGAGGAACAGTTGCTATTGTCGAACAGGGTCTGGTCTTTTTTGAGGAACAGGGTCTGGTTTAGCACCAGTTGCCGGTGAGGAACAGTTGCTGTTGAGGAACAGGGTCTGGTTTAGCACCAGTTGCTGGTGAGGAACAGTTGCTATTGTCGAACAGGGTCTGGTCTTTTTTGAGGAACAGGGTCTGGTTTAGCACCAGTTGCCAGTGAGGAACAGTTGCTATTGTGGAACAGGGTTTGGTCTTTTTTGAGGAACAGGGTCTGGTTTAGCACCAGTTGCCGGTGAGGAACAGTTGCTATTGTGGAACAGGGTCTGGTCTTTTTTGAGGAACAGGGTCTGGTTTAGCACCAGTTGCCGGTGAGGAACCGTTGCTGTTGAGGAACAGGGTCTGGTTTAGCACCAGTTGCTGGTGAGGAACAGTTGCTATTGTCGAACAGGGTCTGGTCTTTTTTGAGGAACAGGGTCTGGTTTAGCACCAGTTGCCAGTGAGGAACAGTTGCTATTGTGGAACAGGGTCTGGTTTGGCACCAGTTGCCGGTGAGGAACAGTTGCTATTGTGGAACAGGGTGTGGTCTTTTTTGAGGAACAGGGTCTGTTTTAGCACCAGTTGCCGGTGAGGAACAGTTGCTATTGTGGAATAGGGTCTGGTTTAGCACCAGTTGCCGGTGAGGAACAGTTGCTATTGTGGAACAGGGTCTGGTCTTTTTTGAGGAACAGGGTCTGGTTTAGCACCAGTTGCCGGTGAGGAACAGTTGCTATTGTGGAACAGGGTCTGGTTTAGCACCAGTTGCCGGTGAGGAACAGTTGCTGTTGAGGAACAGGGTCTGGTTTAGCACCAGTTGCCGGTGAGGAACAGTTGCTATTGTGGAACAGGGTCTGGTTTAGCACCAGTTGCCGGTGAGGAACAGTTGCTATTGTGGAACAGGGTCTGGTTTAGCACCAGTTGCCGGTGAGGAACAGTTGCTATTGTGGAACAGGGTTTGGTCTTTTTTGAGGAACAGGGTCTGGTTTAGCACCAGTTGCCGGTGAGGAACAGTTGCTATTGTGGAACAGGGTCTGGTCTTTTTGAGGAACAGGGTCTGGTTTAGCACCAGTTGCCGGTGAGGAACAGTTGCTGTTGAGGAACAGGGTCTGGTTTAGCACCAGTTGCCGGTGAGGAACAGTTGCTGTTGAGGAACAGGGTCTGGTCTTTTTTGAGGAACAGGGTCTGGTTTAGCACCAGTTGCCGGTGAGGAACAGTTGCTGTTGAGGAACAGGGTCTGGTTTAGCACCAGTTGCCGGTGAGGAACAGTTGCTATTGTGGAACAGGGTCTGGTTTAGCACCAGTTGCCGGTGAGGAACAGTTGCTATTGTGGAACAGGGTCTGGTTTAGCACCAGTTGCTATTGTGGAACAGGGTCTGGTCTTTTTGAGGAACAGGGTCTGGTTTAGCACCAGTTGCCGGTGAGGAACAGTTGCTGTTGTGGAACAGGGTCTGGTTTAGCACCAGTTGCCGGTGAGGAACAGTTGCTGTTGTGGAACAGGGTCTGGTTTAGCACCAGTTGCCGGTGAGGAACAGTTGCTGTTGTGGAACAGGGTCTGGTTTAGCACCAGTTGCCGGTGAGGAACAGTTGCTGTTGTGGAACAGGGTCTGGTTTAGCACCAGTTGCCGGTGAGGAACAGTTGCTGTTGTGGAACAGGGTCTGGTTTAGCACCAGTTGCTATTGTGGAACAGGGTCTGGTCTTTTTGAGGAACAGGGTCTGGTTTAGCACCAGTTGCCGGTGAGGAACAGTTGCTATTGTGGAACAGGGTCTGGTTTAGCACCAGTTGCCGGTGAGGAACAGTTCCTGTTGTGGAACAGGGTCTGGTTTAGCACCAGTTGCCGGTGAGGAACAGTTCCTGTTGTGGAACAGGGTCTGGTTTAGCACCAGTTGCCGGTGAGGAACAGTTGCTGTTGTGGAACAGGGTCTGGTTTAGCACCAGTTGCCGGTGAGGAACAGTTGCTGTTGTGGAACAGGGTCTGGTTTAGCACCAGTTGCCGGTGAGGAACAGTTGCTATTGTGGAACAGGGTCTGGTTTAGCACCAGTTGCCGGTGAGGAACAGTTGCTGTTGTGGAACAGGGTCTGGTTTAGCACCAGTTGCCGGTGAGGAACAGTTGCTGTTGTGGAACAGGGTCTGGTTTAGCACCAGTTGCCGGTGAGGAACAGTTGCTGTTGTGGAACAGGGTCTGGTTTAGCACCAGTTGCCGGTGAGGAACAGTTGCTGTTGTGGAACAGGGTCTGGTTTAGCACCAGTTGCCGGTGAGGAACAGTTGCTGTTGAGGAACAGGGTCTGGTTTAGCACCAGTTGCCGGTGAGGAACAGTTGCTATTGTGGAACAGGGTCTGGTTTAGCACCAGTTGCCGGTGAGGAACAGTTGCTATTGTGGAACAGGGTCTGGTTTAGCACCAGCTGCCGGTGAGGAACAGTTGCTATTGTGGAACAGGGTTTGGTCTTTTTTGAGGAACAGGGTCTGGTTTAGCACCAGTTGCCGGTGAGGAACAGTTGCTATTGTGGAACAGGGTCTGGTCTTTTTTGAGGAACAGGGTCTGGTTTAGCACCAGTTGCCGGTGAGGAACAGTTGCTGTTGAGGAACAGGGTCTGGTTTAGCACCAGTTGCTGTTGAGGAACAGGGTCTGGTTTAGCACCAGTTGCCGGTGAGGAACAGTTGCTGTTGAGGAACAGGGTCTGGTTTAGCACCAGTTGCTGGTGAGGAACAGTTGCTATTGTCGAACAGGGTCTGGTCTTTTTTGAGGAACAGGGTCTGGTTTAGCACCAGTTGCCGGTGAGGAACAGTTGCTGTTGAGGAACAGGGTCTGGTTTAGCACCAGTTGCTGGTGAGGAACAGTTGCTATTGTCGAACAGGGTCTGGTCTTTTTTGAGGAACAGGGTCTGGTTTAGCACCAGTTGCCAGTGAGGAACAGTTGCTATTGTGGAACAGGGTTTGGTCTTTTTGAGGAACAGGGTCTGGTTTAGCACCAGTTGCCGGTGAGGAACAGTTGCTATTGTGGAACAGGGTCTGG
>NW_024044237.1:39169478-39193478 GCF_014851395.1 Micropterus salmoides
ACTACATGCAAACTGATGGGGTTCAGAATTTTGGTCCCCACAAAGCTGTCTGACCCCACAAGTATAGTGGAATACCAGTTTTTGTCCCCCACAAATAAAGTAAAACAAGCCCACAGATACACGCACACATACCTAGACACACACTTTGATTAACTGACATTTGAGTGAAGTACTCTGATTGATTACCACCTTCTCACTCAGAGTCAACACTAAATTCTTCAGGGTAATTTACAGTTTTCTTCCCAATTCTTGATGAAACTTTAAGTCAGAATGCATTACAGGCTTGGCTGTGACATTTTAATCACTCTGGGAAAGTGAACTCAGGTGTGGAAGATTTGCTCACAACTGTAAATGAGACCTGTTCCTGGTCAAATTTGTTCTGGATGCTTCAGCATTGCATTTGATGCTGTAATTACACAATTCTTTTAGTAATTTCTGTAAGAAAAAAGGGACGCAAAACTCCTAGGGTAGGTCCAGTTCACTGCACGTAACTCAGGCGCAAAAATTCGCACACTTCTACCTCTAGGGAGCACTATAAGCAAGGTCAACGCGTTTGGCCTTGGAACTCCCGTCTACGATGGCGGATATCAAAAACCTTATATCCACGTATTTGGGGGATCGAGCTGAATCTCGTGGTATAGGCCCCACCCATTTCCATTTTTTTCGCTATATCTTGAAAACTGAAAAACCTATTTTAATAAACTCCTCCAAAGCTGCAAGTCTGATCGACACCAAACTTGGCACAGATAATCTCTGGACCAAGCTGATGAAATTTTTTAGAGGAAATTTTGATTTGACAAAAAATGTCGCAATTATATGCTAACAAATATTTGTGAAAAACGCTACTAACAGGAAATGATGTCATATCTTCGCTTTGGAATGGCCGATCCACACCAAATTTGGAGCGTTAATGTGGGACGCCCCCTGAGGGCCTGTGCAAAATTTGGTGCAACTCGACCCTAGGTGGTGCTATTGAATCCCCAAAAATTGTTCCTCTATAACCACAAGTCACATTGACATGAAACTGGAACCGAATTGTTCAGCATAGCCCCCTTACTACAGGCACTAGTGTTCACCCAAATGTGCCCATAGGTGGCACTGTTATTGCAGATTAAAGATGTCAAAAAAAATCCCATTGATTTACATGCATTTTATATTTCCATAACCAAGTCCATTGACACCAAATATTTTCAACCAAAGGACATTTTGCCGGAAACTACGGCTCACTACAGTGCACATTCATAAACCTTACATCTACGTGTTTGGGGGATGCTGCCGATTCTAATGATATATTCTAATGGCCTCTGCGATTACGTTTTCATTTCGCGAAAACTGGAAAACCTATTTTAATTAACTCCTCCGAAGCCGCAAGTCCGATCGACACGAAACTTGGCACGGAACATCTCTGGACCAAACCAAAGAAAGTTTGTAGAGGGAATTTTGATCCGACAAAAAATGTCCCAATTACAAGCAAATAATATTTGTGAAAACGCTAAAAACATGAAGTATAACATATCTCTGGCTTTGAAAGGCAACACAAAACTTGACGACCTTATGTGGCATGCCCCCCTGAAGGGCTGTGCAAAATTTGGTACAGTTAGCCCCTAGTTGGCGTTATTGAAAAAAAATCCCATTGACTTACATGCATTTTATATCCATAACCGCAAGTCCGATTGACACCAAATTTGGCTCAATTCTTCCCCACGGGCCTCTGATGACACCTGAAAAATTTGATTCAATTCGGATTCTAGGTGGCGAATAATCAAAGCTGAAAGGCTGTGAAAAATCTCATTGAAATGAATAGGATTTCCAACCATGCCATATTTTACCTAGGTTTGGAATGGCGGATCAACACCAAACTTGGGGTCCTTATGCGGCACGACTGCGGGGCACCGGGCCGACTCCGCGGGGCCAGGTGGGGCAGCTTGCGCCAGGAGGCTTGGACCCCGCTTACAACTGCTTGCAGTTCTAGTTTAATTTAATTTTGTATGTTTGAATTTAAGGCAATTTAAGATTGCCTTGAATGGTTTGTCTGATATTTTATTATAAATATTCAAGCAATTCCATATTCTCAAGTAACTAACATAATGTAAAAGGACCTGGCTGGTTAATCATAATACTAGCAGCTTCATTAATTAACCCTATTATTTTTGTCTTTGTGATGATATTTCAATGTGTGTATACCGTACATAAAGGAGAAAGTGTCTTACTCTACTCAACACATTGCTCTGTCCGTCTAAACACAGAGGACATCACAGGGAGTTAATAAAAATGGGTGTAAGGCAGCTACTAATGGGTGTGCACATTGCGTTCCTTTTATTGTGAGGTTTTTGATTTGTGTCCCTTCACAACAGGGAGACTTTACAGTATATGACAATGATGTCTAACAGCCTCAGTATGATGCACTGTAGAATAATTCTCTTTGTGAAAACAGATGAAGCAAATACTAAAATTAAAATGATTTATTTAGAAGTTGCTTCAACATTGCATGTGTTCATTATTAAATATGGCTTTTTACTAGAATTTGAGCAATGAATAAAGTAACCACTTTGACTATTCTAACAATTATGATCTATTTGATTGAATGTTATGTTTTATGTTAGCTTTATCGCCCACTCCATAAGAAAGAAAGAAAAACACAAGCACTAGCATCCTTCTGCATCTCTCACCTACAGGTAGTTAGGGTCAACAGTGGAAAGCATGGCAGTCATTGCCACTCATTAATGAGCTGCAGTGTGCTGATTGCTAGTCTGCATTTATAGTGACCCTGAAAGAGCCTGCTGGCTATTTTGTTGAACAATTTATCTTTGTTGGTGCAGTAGAGGCAGGAGGTCTAGAGTTCACACTTAGTTCCTTCTGGATGCTGCTATATCATATGGAGGAATAAGTCAAAAACATGGATGTCTTTGTTTCAAAGCACCAAGGGCTCCCCATTAAAAGCAGATACACTGTTCTCCTGCAGTTTTCCACTGGGAGAAATGCCACACTTTTTACAGCAGAGCCACTGCAGGACAACAATTAGAGTGTTGTTAGCCAATCAAGGGTAAAGCTCAAAAAACAATAATCCTATTACAATTTGTTCCTCTGAAAATTAAAGCATTTATGCAACATTTAAAATATTTATAAAGCACTTCATTAGAAATAGATTTATAGCTTTAAATTAATCCATGTAATGATGTCTTTGACTTTTACCAGCCAGTTAGTATGTCATTTGCCCAGTTGTTCTTTTTCACTCAGGCTTCAACTTCTCATTGGGCCCTAAAGATTTAGTCATTCAACATACCGAATATCTGAATCTTTTCTATGTGCAGGTGAGCACTTTAAACCCTACAGCATCTGCCCCTGCACACAGCCAGTTCTCTATCTCATCAAGTTAACACAGGTCTGGAGAAAATCTCATCAAAAAACAGATTTCACAGTTCTTAGGGAGATATTCATTATCCTTTGAGTTTGAAACTACCAGTCTGGACAGCACCTCTGGTTAGTTTTAGGTTGTGAAGTTCTCTGCTGTGCAGTGCTGTAGTGAAACCTATTGTGAAGCTGACTTTATGCTTCAATTTAAGTAAACCTGGACTTACATCTATTTTTTTTAGTGACAGCACTAACAGAGGACTGCATGAGACTCTGATAGTCAGCTAAATCACCACAGTTAACCTGCACAGACAGTGTGTGACGCACTGGTTGCTACAACTCACCCACCACCTACCACTCACCAAACCTTTTGGGACTACTGGGGGTGGCAGTAGAGGAAATGACCAACCTGACCATTACATTTTTATTTCTTCCATAAAAGATATTTTGACCAGGTGGTGGTGCTGTAGTAAAAAAAAAATAGGGGGCCAACAAAATTGTAGTGAACAACGGTGTGGATTGTGCATTTTCATTGATAAATGTGGAGCTACCCTAAATTCCTTTCTCCTCCCCAGAGAAGATGGGGAGGGGTCAAAGTTGCTTTCTCTAAGTGCTAGCCCGACCATAAAACTGGCACCATTTTTGATTCCGAAGCCGATAACGCGGGGCCTGACTGTTAAACTGACAAAGGGACACGAGCCAGCCATTGGCATCTCCCTGAACAGCCTATCAAAACTTACCCCACCACACACGTTTCCGTGGAAACTGACCTTATTCTTTTTTTAACCACATCAAAGGATACTCCTTGTCTCACCTAAGTGTGACATGTTCCAGACACTGAACTTTGGATGACAAAGGACTGCAGTCTCCAAAATACTCAAAGCATTTAATTAAGTTAATTAAATCTTTAGTTGCCTGAATACGTTTGCCTCTATTTGAGCAGTTATGTTAACTGTTGTTGCTATCTGTTGTTGATATTAGTGCTGAAAAGAAGTTACTTGTGCAGTGTTTTTATTTTCAGCAAGACACTCCTTCATCGATGTAATCAATGCTTGTTCATAATACTTTCTTACAAAATCCCTTTAGAAATGATGACAAAGAAATGTTTTACTATACTCTTAATCGCCAGCTTGAATTTAAGGATGAATCAACAATATTCCCGGTTCCTAAGGAGAGACGATCTTTGATTTAATCCAAGCTTTCCTCATGTAACTGAGCTCCCCCAAGTGGACGAAATAAGTATTACATGCCCTCATCGGAAATGCGGTTAAATGTGTAAAAATACTGACCAATAATGTGACAATTGTTTCCTGTTACCAAATGCCTAGAACAGTACAACCGTTCAACCATTGAGGTTCGATTGTGGAAAATATTTGATTATAATACGTGCAAATAGATTTCTTTTCTTTAGACATTAAGTTTAGAAAGGCAGTTCCTGGGGAAACCTGAGACGCCCCTGGGGAACCACGCCCCAGGCAACAAAAGAGCGACACGCGACCTGCTCTTCACTCTTCACTCTAGACTCTTAGTCTCTTCGCTCTTGCTCTCTCGCTCTTCCCTTCTGCCCTCTGGATGCTTCGGCACGCGCGTGGCGTGCCTCGCCAGGCAACACGCCCAGACTCGGCCAGCGAAACAAACAGGCCTTTGTTCGCCTGAAGCTACACACCTGAAGTGCCGCGACATCGATCTGCCTTCAGTTTGTTTTATTTTCTTTATTTCTTTTGTTTGTTAAAGTTATGAGTCCGTTAAGTTACACTGGACTAATTCAGGAACGACCAAGTTCCATTTTAAGCCTTTTTCGTCGAGCCAACTTCACCGAGGTCAGACCAAGCCACGTGGTCTCGCCAGCTACAACAAAGGAAACCTGCAAACAGCCGAATTGCCAGACGGAGGAGGCATTTTCAATCAGACACGGAGAACCCCGGACAATCCCTAGCAAAAAGCCAGGATCGGCAGCTAGAGTGGGACCCGTGCAACAGGCCAAAAGCAGGCTGTCGACAAGCAGTAAGACTTAACACACGTCCTGTGATCAGATGTCATTTTAACTCCTAAACTATAGCATTAGTTTACTTTCAGTAGCTCTTCTATGCCGTATGAGTCGAATACTTCCCACAATCGAACCTCCAGGCTCATTGTTCAGCAAATGTTTATGTTCCCTGTATCCAACCATCTTTTTATCACCTTAGTTAGAGAATAAATTCACTGTAATATAATCAAGAGCTGTGTGTGTTGCCTATTTATAGTTCCTGCCAAGAGAATTTACCCTTTAGATATGAGACTGACTGACTGATTTAAGATAATTGAGCGATTATTAACTAACTGATCACTAGTAATAATTGTATAATTATTCAAACTACCTAGAGGTCCGGAGACTCTAGGATTGTAACAACTCCGGTGGTGCCCTTTACGAGGAAATTCTGATTTTATGAATAATAATTCATAATTGGGTATCAATTCTCATATAAATTTATTAAAATGCATAACTAATAAATTTAGGTCCACTACAAAATATAATAGGATTTGTTCAGATGACATTCATATCTATACAAATTTCATCATCATATCAAATTTTTAGGGAAATGGCCAGTAGGAATCAAAATCGCTCTTTCAAACATAGATAACAATTTACAGATGAACAGACCCCCAGTAGAATCCAAACAAACCAGTAAAACCATAACCTCTCTGATACAAAACTAAATAAAGATTAGATATTAAAAGCTTTTGGTGCTGTTCTATTACATTACACACTACAGACTGTGAAGATCTAACCCCTGTATGTGACACTGCATATATAAATAAAAAAGCAGCAAATCACTGCATCACCTTCAGTATGTACATGATTTCTTTCACAGTGTGAAAACAAGAAATGCAGTGAAATAGTGGACTGTTCAGCTCCAGACAAGTGTGTCTTATTGAATTAATTTCTAAAGAGCAATGTAGGTTCATCAGGGATGCAGACCATAAGAACAGGTAAAGGTCAGCCTTGAATCATCTCCATGTGAACGATCAATGAACTCGGAATTTATTAGTGTCATTCACTGTGATTGAAGTTAAAACAGAATGTTGCCTATTGTTTGTTGCAGAACAAATACAAAATTGTCATGCAACAAAGCCACATGTCGACAATGCAGGTACCTTCCAAAACAACAAACAAAATTAACCAGTGTGTTTCTCTCAACAGCACCTTTTTACACATAATTTATCATTACACATATATTCACATATGTATTAGGCACATGTGAATTTTACAGGTGTGAAGCAATGCAATGTTAAATGTAGACATCACATATGAAATCACCCCTGTAAAAACTAAGTTACTGCCAACCTGTCAGAGGTTCATTCATGCTTTCACAGTCTACATCTACAATCATCCAATAATCTATCTGTAAACTAACCAATGTTGAATGCACATCATCAACCCTATCACTTGTAATTGAGCATATTGAGTATATTGTGGCAACACACCACAATATACAAATAAACAAGTTTAATGAGTTGGAGGATTTCAGGCAAACACTGATTGGGATTTAACTTAGAAACCATTAATCACAAAGTGAAGTCTATCTGAGGCACAGGGGCAGAGGGATTTAGAGAATGGCCTTTACCTCCCGCTGGAAATGTTTGTCATTACAAGAACTAATAATGAACCCTGCCTATTAAACAATATGCAGGCTCACTGGCTGACCATGGAGAGGCCCAAATCAAAGTATCTATTACATGCTGTGTTTGTTCGGTCTCGGAGTAATTTAACAACAAAACGGTTACACAGTAAATTATAAGGAAAAGTCTCCTGGGCTCTCATTGCCAGTGTGTTATCACAGTCAGCAGCATGCAGAGTAATGACGGTCACAGTCCTTGGCAATACACAAAAAGCTTGGGTGTGGAAATAAAAAGGTGACATTTTCCAGAAGAAACTTTATCAGAGGTACTGAAAAGTAAAATAACACACACATCATGAATAATTTTTTCAGGAGGGGTGGTAGACCCCCCATAGTTTTGTGGAGCAGATGTGTAAAAGATATGTGGTGTCGTCATAGACGCGGCGCGCTAATTTTTGTCTGTTTAGGTTCGTCTTTCTCAATTCCTCTTTGATATTTTTACTGCTAAAGTTACTACCTCCTGATGGAGCTTACAGTTATGCTACATTCACATATTGGGCAATGAGATCATGGATAGGGCCTTATGAAATTCAGTAAAATCTATGCCAGATTCCTTGTTTTCTGTTAAAAAATTTTTAATTTTGTGTTTTACAATTTAAGATTGTGAATTGTCCCCTAACAAACAGGTTATTAGTTGACAGCCTCCATAAGATGCTGAACACACGGTATAAGTGGGTGTGATGGAGCCTACTCTCTCGTTGGCAGCACTCCTCCTAGTTTACAAAGCCTGACCGGACATATCTTTTTAATTTTTTTAAAGGAATGTCTGACTCCGCCCACCCATCCACAAAGTCTACAACAAGCTTGCGTGTTGCTGATGTGGTTGCACTTCTGAGAGTTTGTTGAAGCCATGAGTTCTTGCTTGCGTGCCGTCTTCAATATGACGTTTTTCCATCGATGTTTTTTATGCGCATTTTAAAGTATTGCATTAGAAAGGGTTTATAGAAATGGAATAATTCAGCGAAACGGCTTGAGGTGGTTTTTGTCTTTTTCAAAAAAGAGTTAATACGCTAAATAGGAGATGGAAACAGAGTTGTCAAATACGTTCTGACGCAGTGAAAATTTACCTCACATACCCACCCAATCAGTTGTTGCTATCAGCGTCTTCATTAATATTCCCATAACGTGCGGCTGGTAGCAACTTGAAACACATTTCTGAAGACCTCTCTCCATATTTCTCAAATCCATGGTCTTAAGATTAGGTCATTGGTTTGCATCCTCTTTTTCTTGTTTATTACAGCCATCTGTAACTTCAACTTTTTCAACATTTTCTTTTCTTCTTTTTTTGCGACATTTCAAAGGTTTGCTTAACATTCGCTTGACAATTAGATGGAAACATGGCTTGTGTATGGATGGATGTGTGTCTGTCTGTATGAGCCCCACCCCCGCTGAAACACCGACACAGAGAAGACAGAAGCGGAACCTGTTGACACCAGAACCACTTTGCGCGACTAAAGTTCAAATTAATTGAACTTTTAATGCGACAAGCGAGAAGTGAATTGCCTGTTTGTGAAAACAACTTTATCTTGTGTGTCCATATCCCCCAAGCCAAAACAATGGCAGGGGAAACACTGATTAACACTGATAATTAAAATTGCATCCTTATGTTTATATTGGTATCTTTAGACTTAATTATAGCTGCACAAAAACATGCTACAACAGTGCTATCATGAGTAACACAAGGGTAAATCATAGTAATCCTGAACACAAAAATACAATGCAAATACCATGCAAAGCTGGGTTAATGAACTAAAGTATTATGGTCTGGTTAGTAAAGCATGTGCACTGTCCCAAGAGCCTGTCATAGTAGCTTCAAGGTAGTTTTTTAAGCACTGAGCTTTTGACTGTTTGAAGTTGCAGCAAATTCATTTTTGTTCATAATATTATGTATACTGTATTCTTCTTTCAAATATCTTTGTTTGCAAACTTCCTTTCCATACTTATAGAAACTGGCTAGATTAGAATGTATTTCATGCAAATCATTTGTTCTGAAATGTCCTGAAAAGCCAATACAACACACATACTTGCTCCCTGCCATCCAAACCCATTAACGATTTGTATTACTCAGGTAGACTGTGCAGAGAAAATTTTCTTATGCTGCGTGATTCTCATAATGTCTGTGCCATTGCACTTCCTAAAAATGGCATCTTCTTCTTGCTTGATATGACAGCAGAGATCCAGTCTCCACTGGAGAGGCTGCTCCATTATTAAAGTATCACTCACTTAGATTACAGTTGTGATGACATCTGATCATTAATCACCAGCAACAGAGGTCTGCCGTCTTGAAAGTCTATTAAGAGTTAACAAAGAGCAGTCCAGACAAATACAGTGGCCAATTCAGCTGGGTGAGGAACAGAGGTGAATAACAATTCAGCTCTCTGAGAATCAAGCATCTATTTCTCTAATTTAATTGAAAACAAAAACAAAAAACAACAGACTGACTGAGCCAGTCTTGCAGTAGAGGATCTTTTGATGTCAGGCCTGTCCTCAGCCACTTAATAGAATCAAGACATTTTCATAGCAGAACAATAAAGTCCTGCAGTACTGTAAAGAAATTGCATAATGTATTTGACCTTGAACCAAAACCTATTTAATCGCTGTCATTTGAACACTAGGCTCTTGTTTTCCTTTAAATAACAATTATTCATGGTTCGGTCTGCAGAGGGAAATGACTGACACTTGCTCTCCTTGAACAATGACACGTTGAATTGAGCTGAGCTACGAGCTGTCACATTAACATGTGGCACAGGAAAGTATCCACGGACATCGAAATGAAGACACTCAGACAGACGGGAAACCCTCTGAAATCCTAAACAGCACATTCTCAGATGAGGCTAACTGCATTTTTTGTGTATTTGTAATGATATTTTCATTCCATTCATGAGAATAACTTTGCGACATTGTGAATGTCTTTATTAGTGATGGGCAGATTTTACAGCAGCATCTCAACTGACACAAATGGAGATTTCTTGAATTTTCATCAACACTGGCGCTCTTAGAAGTTCTTTTGGGGTCTATAGCCTATAGCAATGTGACAGTCAAGGATATTTATAATGTATAATATGAAGAGCGGACAGTCCACGCACCTTACTCTTCACACAGATGGTGGGAAAGTACAAAAAGATACAGAATTGGGGAGACACAGGAGAGAAAGCTCAGAGAGGATTTGATCGGGGACTGTAGGGACAAATTGGGTTCGCCAAGGGGAGGAAGTTAAGAAGCTGATAATCTCTAAGTGTGAGCTAAGGATGCTGACTGCTGGATATTTCCAGAACCACAATGTCCTCAAATGATAGAGTTACAGTTATTTTTAAAGTATCAGTTGCTGCAGGTAGATAGCTGTCATCAGTAGCTTTTGCTTGACCTACAGCACATTTATTGGTGGATCTCATAGAGAGGAAGTACTGTAAGGTGACCAGATTTCTGAAATGAAAACTGGGGACATTTTTGGTTTGGTGGTCAGTATGTCATTAAGAAAATTTATTATTTTAATGTTATTATACATGAAATAAAAAGGATTTTGCCATCTGTCAAATATAACTCTTCTGAATGAAATCAAGTCATTTTGAGGCACAAACTACCAAGGACAATTCTGCGTTTTATGTGTTATTTTGGCCATTTAAAGGCATTTTTGAGAGGTAAAAAGTAGTTGAGTTATAATCTGTCAAATATAACTTCTGAATAAAATCAAGTCATTTTGAGGCAGAATCTCCCGTTCAGTCAATAAGTACAGGCTGCAATTACTTTCTGGCAAGTGGAATTCTGCATTAAGTGGGTGTATTGGCCATTTAAAGGTACTTTAACAAGTAAAAAGGACTGGATTGGTTGGTGCACAGCAACTAAAATAATGTAGTCATAAGGATAATTGCAAAAGAGATCATGTCTTTATTTTATATATAACTCAGCAGTGAGTCATGTCAATTACAGGCTACAGTCCGTTTTCCAAATATAAACAAGGATATTAGACATAAGCCTACCAAACACATATTCCATCGGCAACAACAGACTTCAATTATTGCCTAAAATTATTGCTTATTTGCCCACAATTGTGTTTATTCTGTTAAAAGAAATGTTAATGTATCACAAAGACATACCTTTGTTATTACCACGGGCATAAAGTGATGTTTATTTGCACGTTATGTCTGTTTGACCCAGATAAAAGCAGCTGTAAAGGGACTGGGTGAAATAGCTTCAATATGCTCCCACAGTTTTCGGTGGACGATCACTTTTCAGCATGACACCTGTATGCTCTGCTGTCCAGTCTTTCTAGCCACATAAAATCTGGGGACAGGCCACAAAAACCAGGGACTGTCCCTGGAAAACGGGGACGTTTGGTCACTCTATGGCACAGAGGAAAGTGTCCACAAAACCATGGCTTCATACCTGGGTGGGTCACTAACTTTCTTTACACTCCTGCTCTTCATCCTGTTTTCCTGTCTGCTGGTATTCAACATTCACCCTTCAACCTAGTCAGCTAGCCTTCTTGTGTCCTAGCTTCTAGTGTCCAGCCAGTTTCTCTGTCTGCTTGCATCATGGCCACTGGCAGCAAACCTTCACTCTGGCCTGCGAGCAAATTATTCCAATTGCCACCTGTCCTGTCTGGCTCCCTGTCGGCAGCCCAGCCGAGACTAGCTCCTGGTTCCTTGGCAGCAGGGGCAGTCCCGACCGACTCCCACTACTCTTGTTCTGTCAGTGACCTGGCTGACACCTGCTGCTCATGTCCTGTCTGTAATCCAGCTACCTCCTGTTCCTGCTGAGCTACAGCAACCTCCTATCCCTGCTGAGCTGCAGCAACCTCTTGTCCCTGCTGAGCTGCAGCAACCTCCTGTCCCTGCTGAGCTACAGCAACCTCCTGTCCCTGCTGAGCTGCAGCAACCTCCTGTCCCTGCTGAGCTGCAGCAACCTCTTGTCCCTGCTGAGCTGCAGCAACCTCCTGTCCCTGCTGAGCTACAGCAACCTCCTGTCCCTGCTGAGCTGCAGCAACCTCCTGTCCCTGCTGAGCTGCAGCAACCTCTTGTCCCTGCTGAGCTGCAGCAACTTCCTGTCCCTGCTGAGCTACAGCAACCTCCTGTCCCTGCTGAGCTGCAGCAACCACAAGTCACAAAACTGCAGCAGCCTCTAGTGCCTGAGCTGCAGCAACCACCCGTTCCCCCCGACCTGCAGCAATTTCCTGTTCGAGAGCTGCAAATGACTCTAGTTCCTACGCTGTAACAATCCAATGAGCCCAAACTGCAGGTGTCTTCTGTTTTGGAGTAAACCTGAGCTGCGTTGGTCATCTGCTCTTCATGAGCGCCAGCAATCCTCTGCTCCTGAGCATCAGCAGTCACCTGACCCTGTTGAGCTACAGAAGCCCCCTGATTCCACCCTGTTCTCATTTCAGTCGTCATATACCCACACTTTGAGATAGCGTAGTTATTTTACGTTTTGCGCTGCAACACAAAGGGTTCTAACCCGACCTGCTAGTTGTAGGGTTAGCCGGTTGACATGCATAGATTCACTGACTTAGGCTTAGACCAGGACTCTTAAGTTTTATCAAAAGTTTGGAGTGCGATAACTCGTGTTAGAGGAGGAGCCACTCAAATATTTGCAGCAGTGGCCCCTCGGCCCCAGCCAATTCTCATGAAATCAAGATTTTACTAGCAGTTAAATTTTACCTATAGTTCATATTTAACCCGAACAAACAGAAAGTATAACAATAGCTAAATCTGATAAGAGTATATATATATATATATATATATATATATATATACTTATATTTCAAAAATACAAATGTGTCAAACTAAAAAGAAATTTGGCCCCAAACAAGCCCACTGAGCAGCAGTGCCGTACACATAGGCCTACAGTAGGATGGCAGAACTTGCCCTACGGATATATGCCAAGCTGTGTGTGTGAGCAGGCTACAAATTTCAACTTGGTGAATTGAAATGAATGGAATGAAATGAATGAATGGTGATTGTGTTGTAATTGTTTGTTGCACATTTTAATGCCTTGATGACAGGGTTAGAAGGTTCCCACTTAGAGCCCTGTAGCTCAAGGCCACCCATTTTCAGCGTCACGATGGATAATCCGTCCAGAGCCAAAATATAGAAAAACATCTCCAGTCCTTTCCTTAGTTTCACGCAGCCAAAGCTAAGCCCAGTGGTGGACAGTAACAAAGTAGTACTGTACTTAAGTACACAAGGTTTGTACTGAACTTGTGTATTTTCTTTTCATGCCACTTTCTACTTCTACTTCCCCACATCTCAAAGGGAAATATTGTACTTTTTACTTTATCTGAAAGCTTCAATTACTAGTTACTTAAAAAAAGAAGCTTTTTACACTCAAAATGAAGAGTGTAAAAAAATAGGATGTTTTAATATAAATTAAATTACTTAACAGTTTAGAAAAGTCCAGCTAGTAGAACTACAGTTAGGCTAATTGACAGAAATTTAATTGGTAACTTGGTTTTAGTCATTTTTCATGTAAAAACATTTCATGGTTCCAGCTTCACAAATGTGAAGTGCTTTTACTTGATTATTTTGATGTATTTTTAATCAAGCATTATGAAGATGTCACTTAGGGAACTGTGAGAACATATCTTGCTATTTTCAGAATTTATTACAATCGATTAATGGAGAAAATAATCAGCTGATTAAAATAAAAATAGTCATTAATTGCAGTCTGATACAAAATAGTTCAACCTCAACCAACTACTTTAATGTATGATGACTAATAATCTAATGAATAGTATTACAGTCAAATGGGACATTTTTCTTTCTGCTTTGAGTAGGCTACTTTTATTTTAAATTGGCTACTTCTACATTTTCCTGCTTATAGCCTACTTACATACTTTTACTTAACTTCTTCAATGCAGTAGGCCTACTTCCAGAGTATTTTTACAGTGAGGTATTGGTACTTTTTTTTTTTTAAAGGTTCTGAATAGGCCTCCCTATGACCCTGTACGCAGGGTAAGCGGTTGACGGTGGATGGATGGATGAATAGGCCTATGTTACTTTGCTCACCACTGGCTAAAAAATCCAAAGCCTCTGGTTGCAAAGAGTTTTTTTCACTGCATCAATAATAATTTAGCACGCATTTGGCTACACTCCCCAACATCAGCTGCTCTCACTCTTTGATCACAGGCAAGTGATTTCGTCCAGGAATCCTAAAAAGAAAATGCTGAAGAAAAAACACCCTACATTTACCGCATTCAACGGGTCTTGCGCTTCCAACTTCCACTCCGTGTGTGCGCATGCATCAATGTTGCCTGGTAACAAACGTGCGTCACGAATTCACCCGGAAACAACGCATTTTAATTTCTGATCGGCTTAACGGCTCTGGAATTTAGTAGGCAGAAAGCTATGAACTCAGCACAAAATGATCGTCCATTAATTGAATATAGCGGGACAACTTAGAGGACGTTATCACTTAAATAAGCGTGAGAAATACAGGGTGTGGCGTGTGAGCGTGTGAACTGGCTGAAATGCGTGTGTCTCACGGTGAATGTGTGACACTTGAGAGCCCTGGTTTAGGCACAAACTTCTGTGATGGTTAAGGTTAGGTTAAGGTGCTTCAGGAGACTGTCAACGCCCTAAACACAAACTTTGCTAGTTAGCTAGTTAGCGACCAGAAGTGCTACTAGAGTTTCCAGTCACCCCAGGGTGTCATATACAGAAGTGCCTGGAGGCGTCTCATACACACGCCAAAGTACCTTGTGCATGAAATAACTACAAGATGAGAACGGGTTGCTGATCCTGTTGTTGCTGATCATCTGCCCCTGTGCTTCAACAGTCTCCGGTTTCCATGACTCCCCCTTGTTTCCTTGCAGTCCTCCTGCCTTGTGGCCGGCCTCTGGTCCCGCACTTCAGCCATCAGACTCTGGTCCTGACCTCCAGTTGCTTCGCTGGCCTCCAGCCCGACTTCCAAAAGGGTTTCACCTTCTCTAGCCTCCAGAGAGGGTCTGCCTTAACAGCCAGCATCCAGAGGGTTTTAGCTTTCACTATCGACTTCCTGGTCATCCTCCGGACCTGCTCAGTTATTCAGTCTGACCGCCTGGCTCAAGCTTCGCCCAGTCCTTCAGCCATCCACTTTCCAGCTACTCCCCTGTATAGCCCTTGGCCATCCGCTTGAGAGCACCAGCTCTTTTCTACATCCACCTGGACACTTGCCCCTGGTTTGGTTCAGGCTACTTATACACTTTGGTTAAGAAAAGATTTTGGTTTCTGCAACTAAATACATCATGTCTTGTCCTTTAAGTATGTCTTGACTTGTTTAATATTTCAGTTGTTAAGTGTCATGTAGTGTCAGTGAATCATGTGCGGATAGGTTCAGAATGAACATTTTGCTCTTGTGTTAAGTTGATTAAAAATGTTTCCAGGCTGCATTTTTTTTTGCCAAAACATATTTGTTGTTGCAAAATTGTAGTATATGAATGTTATTTTATGAGACAGGGTTGTTATCAAAGTTAGTGCAACTAATGTTACAAGAATTAAACAGAATAATTTGCATTTTGCCCCTTCCTGGAAATGGTCTAGTGCCTTTAACCCATTCAAACTATGATCAACACCAGTGGTGGGAATATGTACTTAATGTGCAAGTTGCATCCATAACTCTGAAGAGGTACCCCGGGGAATTACATAATGTACAAAAATGATGATGCTAACATGCTGATGCTAAGCATAATGTTTATCATGTTGACCATTTGGTGTTGCGTTTTAGCATCCTAACAGTTGCTACTTTGGACTTATCACTGTACAGCTGAAGCAGATTAGGTATGTATATGTATGTATTTAGTCATAAATCATGTACTTAGTCATAAATCAAAGCATTGGACAATTTGAAATTTGTACCTTGCGCTAGAGAAAAGTTGTGAGATCCTCAAATTTTTTACAATTCATCTTGAGGGGAACATTGCCAACCGCTTATCTTGCGTACAGGGTCACAGGTGGGCTGGAGACAATCCCAGCTGACATTGGGCGCAAGGCGGGGTACACCCTGGACAGGTGGCCAGTCCATCGCAGGGCCACACATAGACACCTAAGGACAATTTAGGGTCACCAATTAACCTAGCCTGCATGTCTTTGGATGGTGGGAGGAAGCCAGAGCACTTGGAGAGAACCCACGCAGACACGGGGAGATCATGCAAACTCCACACAGAAAGGCCGGGGAAACCGGGGTATGAACCCACTTCTTGCTGTGAGGTGACAGTGCTAACCACTGCACCACCGTGCCACCCGTGTGTACCACATATCATGGCAAATTATCCAATAGTTGTTAAGACATTTTCACTCAAAACCACAACTGTGAACGTCTTTGAGGAAATGTCGGGGCATCCCTTAAGTTATTATGATGAATCATCTGGGTACCATGAATGTCTGTACAAAAATTCAGTAGCAATCCTTCAATTGTTGTTCAGAAGCGGTAAAATTTGTGCAAGGTTATTGTTTTATATTAAATATGAGACAAAATCAAATTTGTTAGATTTAACTGGCAGTATTGGTTGCTTAATTGCATAGACAGTACTTGAGCTTTAGGATGTGATCGGTCCATAATGTATGTATGATAACATTATTTCCTAAATGATTCTATTAAAGGAATAAAAGCACCATCCCTGTGTTTCAGACTGGTCTCACTAAGGAAACGTCTCAATAAGAGATGTTTTGTAATTAATGTTAACCACTGCATGTATCTGAGCTGCACTGAAATGAAGACAGCTCATTAATAATGCAGAGTTACGCCTTACCATCCCTTGCTGTATAATGTGCAGTTTTCTGTGTTAAATGAGAAACGTCTAACTTTCTGTCCTCATCAACCTTTCTGATCATACTGTTCCATAGTTCCCTGCCTCCCAGAGCCAATTAATGTGGACCTGGAGAATATTTGTAGCTGCACACTCTCATACAATTTCAACCCTTCTCAGGAAATCTACTGGAAGTGCTTCTGACTCCTGTGAAATCAATAGAGCTGAGATGCCCTTTTAAGTCTTGATGGTGTATAGTGACGTGTTTTTTTTTTATTTTTATAAGTCTGTGGAGAATGGAAAAAGTGGCGAGAGAAGTAAGAGGAAATCGGTGGCAGCAAAATGTTTGTTTTGTCAGGTATGGTTATGTGAATACACTCGCACAAAATAAATGAGGCCACATGTGTTCTGTTTAGGATGTACAGTAATGAACACTGCACCATTTTTCTTCTTAGGCTAAATGACCTGTCACACGCTTAATGTAACAAGACAAACTGGCCAGTATACTGAAACTGACAAGAGTTAATTTGGTGTCACATGTTGTGTGTCTGTCTGTTCAACAGATATAAGCTACTGGCACCAGAGCCAGTTGCATTTGTTGATGAATGCCATGAGATGTCATTGAAGTTTTGAAAAGCTAGTAAGTGGACCATGTGTTGAGATTATTTTGTCACATCCCAAGATCAAAAATAAACGTCCGTGCCCGAATGAATTAGAAACAATAGAAACTTACAATTAATCAATGCAATTTCAATTAACCATTGTTGGATGGATGAGATGCAATAGAGAGATACGTTTGCTATTAAGAGAACCTTGAGTTGTTTTGTTAAACTAATGTCCTCAAGGTCAAGAATTAATCTTTATGTTTAAACTCAACTGTTTTCATATATTATATCTTTATGGTAGCATGTTACCAGTTAACAGCCAAATATTTACTATGTAAGGTGCTTATGTTAGCATGCTATGAGAGTTAACACTATGTACGACTTTAGACTGATGGGATAAAATCTTTAGAGATATCTTGCTTTTTACTGAAGTGGAAAATTAGGGTGAGTTGGTGGCACTAATAGAAAAGTCAAGGGATGACCAAAGTCATTAGGATTCTCCCTCTGGGGTCCATGGATATCTGTAACAAATGTAATGACATTTCAGCCATTGTATCTGACCTCAGACAAAAGTTTTAGACTGATTGACCAACATTGCTTTCCACAGAGCCATTCCACTAATGTGGATAAAATATAAACATCCACAACTTTCCAAATATTAATATTTGTTTGATCTTCTCAGTTTTATGATTAGGAATTGATTTTTACATTTTATTACTTGATACAGAGACAAATGTGACAGTTTATCACAATGGAAAGACACTTTATGTGACGTTCTGCCAACAACACGAACATTGTGACAGATTATCACTGAGGGCTGGTCTAATACAATAATCACTCAGTCACTCGTCAAGTCCAGCCTGAATTAAACCAGCAATTGCATCCATGCTATTGTTTAAGATTCTTGAATATATAAACTGTCAACTTGTGACAAGTGTGCAGTTTTGTAATTTTCCACAAGTGGTAGCATATAAGTGTGGGACCTCAATGGAAAAACAAAATTGAACTTCTGTAAAGCTCAAACCTTTGGTCTAATAGTTGACATCATTAAGCTGCATTAAGATGGTAGGTGTCTATGATGGAGGCCTGCTGGTGTAGTGAATGGCCTAATGGTTGGGGCAGGAAGATGTGTTGACATCTGATGTGCTCTGTTGGAGGGAAAAATGCACCACAGTTATTTCTTTCTGCATACGCTGATGTGCTCAGGTGTTCAACTGGTGTTCGGTTAACTTGTGTTACTGAAGGGTTTTGTGTTGATGATTGTTAATTTAAAAACAATTCCTACAAATACACTATGTGCAACTGACTCCATTACACTGTGTCTACATTTGGCTTTGTGTGCATGTGTAAATGAATTAACTGACTCATGTTTTGAGCATATCTGTCTATAAAACAGCCCTTTAGGAAGCTTTACATCAGAGTTTAAAAAGCAAAAAGGCTCCTTCCTGTGCATGCAAATAAAATTACATCACAGTCTAAGCTTGATAACCACGTATAATACATGAAAAATTAAGAATATCAAAAATTGTAATTAAAAAGAGCAAGTGTTTGCTTTTTAACTTACGACAAAGGGACTCTGGAGTGTTTTTGTGTCTTACATTAATGTAATCATTTTTGTAATATTAGAGCCTCTGGTTCATTAGTTTGAAGATGAAAAGGACTGATTCTCTTTTCATGAGTATGATGCAGCTTTTGAGATAACTCTATTGTACAGCCAGTCTTTGTGTATGTGTTTGTTTGTGTGTGTGTGTGTGTGAGTGTGTGTGTGGTGGATTGTCTTGCATCTGCATGAGTACACGTCTTTCATACCAGAATTATTTGCAATGCATTTTCTTTCTTTGTAAATGTATTTCACTCTGAAATTAACAGTGACAGGCCTGACTATGAAGCTCAAGTTAAAACAAACTTGTTGTCTATGTGTAAGTCACAAAGAATTAACTAATTCAACCTCTTTTTTTCTTTAAGGACTGAGCAAATTTTCGGTTCTACAGAACTTTCTCTTCAGGAAACAGCTGGATTTTCTTGTCTGAAATGAGGCCCTAGAAACAACTAAACTGAGTAATGGTGTGATGGCTGATTTGTGTGTGTTAGTCACAATATTGTTAGAGAAAAGGTTTATTTATTAAGATTTACCTCACAGCCGTATGTCAAGTATAAAAAACTATATATGAGTATTATTACAAGTGTACCATATGTCAATCAAGCTATAAGACATAGTTAGTCCAAGAATGAGCTGGACAGGGCCCAACTTTTTGGAAACTGAGCAAAACAGTTTAAACTGGTCAGTCTCATTGTAAACAGCATCTCTGAAGCAAATAAATATTTTGCATAATTATGCAGAATTTAGGGAAATAAATTTCAATTTGATAAAGCTGAAAACTAAGGTTGGTAAAAGCCAAAAAAACCCTATCTGTGTGCATGTCTGACCGAGATCTGAGCAAACTATAAGCTGAGACATGATGGGCAGGTACTCGTATACATGATAATTTGCTGCAGCCTCTGCTGTTCATTCCTGCAGCGCAGCTTGAGGACAGACTTCATCACTTGTTCCATGTTCTTGGAAGCAGTGCTCTGTGGTCTGTTCCTGCCACACTGGTGGCACTGTGGGTATGTGAGTGGAAAGCTGTCGGCAGCTCCAACAATCAGACATAACGTAACACAACACCGTCAAGCCTTTTTGCAGGGCATCTGCAGATAGAGCAACATTTTCAGCCACTGCATACTCAGTTTGGCAGTGATCTTTACATTGTTTTATTGAGAGGAACCTTGAATGTTCTGCTTCAATTAAAGTTCAACAGACAATAGGTTAGAAACAGAAAATATGAACTAGAAAGGTGCCTTGTCTGTGGATTAGATTCAACAGGGAACATCTAAATAGAAACCTTGTGCAGAAGTGACAGAGTGAGACAGAGGTGGGTGGGGGTGATGCTCTGAGCTCAGTGCACCTTGTGAGCTCCTTTGCCTTCACTAACCATCATAAGAACATTTTGTGCCCTGGTGAAGCCTGTTTGAAGCCAGCTGGTAACCTGCGGGCTGCCTGTGTCATCTGTGGTGTTGGCTGTGATTGTTTGTGTGAACTGATCCTACATCAGCCTCATAGAGCTGCCTGTTCAGCATCATGGAGCTCTGCCAACAGTTAACATGCAGCGCTGAGAAAAAGAACATACTGACTATAAAGTAGAATTTAACTTGTGATCTTAGTGGTGGTATGCTAATTAGGTTTGTGTGCAGGTGTGTTTACGTGTGTGTGCGTGTGTGTGTGTGTGTGTGTGTGCGTGTGTGTGTGTGTGTGTGTAGTAGACCCACCAACAGACAAGGTATCTTTGTGTAGACAATACAGCCAAATGTGCCCCTTAAAATTATTAGCCGCTGAGAAATTGTGAAATATCTATATGACTGTGAAATGCTTTAGACTACAATCTTCTGTCCTTGCTTGTCAGAAAGAGGAGTTATATTAACATTTTGACATGGAAGTGTCAGGACCTCACATCACACCAGTCCCCTGCCCAGCAGCACAGTGGGGTGACTGCACTGCACTGCCTGACAGAAGTGATAACAGTGCATCTATGCAGAAATATAACAAGGAAAAATCAGCTGTCAAAAAATGTAAAATAATGTTTCTTTCTTTTTTTTCCTCACCTGTACCAATCAAGCCCTCTGTCATAGTTTCTGTCGAAAAAGTGCGGCTCTGTTCCGAGAGCGCGCACATCTGGATGTATCCGGATGAACTCCAGCACCGCCCTAGTGCCTCCTTTCTTTACACCCACTATTAACGCATTAGGCAGCTTCTTATTCCCATATTTTTGCGCAACGCTCATGTTTCTCAATTTCATGTCAGCCCAGTGACTTCCAGATGAGGCTGGGGCTTTAATGTGGTCGCGGAGATCACTTGATCCTCGCTGGGCTGCGGACTCATCCAGAGCGGACCTGACTTCCAGCGAAGCGCAATTGTCTAATTTTCCAAGAAGTTTCTTCCCTCCTGCGTTCTTGCTCGGCGGGCACTTTTTCCCTTCATAGCCCTGGTTTGTCATGATTGTGCTGCGACAAAAAAGAATACTATAGCATAAATAGGTACAGGACAGTGACACAGTGAATATGAAGGCGAATCTGGCGCTGAATCTGTTCGTAGATGAGAGGAACCTATGTGCCATGTCTCCATGGGTTCAAAGTGCTGCATGGTTTTCCATCGGAGTCTTCCTCCTCTTTTGGTGTGCAGCCGGAGTCTGGTGAGAATATAGGTTCTAAAGTCAGACAGACTGGCATATGAGGATAGGGGTGGCTTCTCGAAGGCATCAACTGCGCGTAAGTCGCATTGTTTCTTTTCATAGGCTGCTGAACTGTGCGAGAAACTTGGAGCAGAATATGATTACAGCAGCTTCCAAGAGACTCTTCCTTTAAACAAGTTTTTCTTAAGTAGTTTGAAGTGAGTCACTTGGTTCAATTACTGATGGCAATGTCTTAAAACGAATCCCAGAGGAATTTGACGCCCATCGTTATCCTCCTTCTCCATACTGTGCGAGAGAAAAGCAAAAGTCTAACCTGTCATCAGCGCCCCGAAAACTCTCACCAGCGCGATTGTTCCGCTCTCCTCCGAGGGGATTTCGATGCTCAACCCACCTTTCCCTTTCATAATGAAGTTGTGAAGATATATGCACTTATGCTACCGGCTATAAATATTTAATCAACCCTCTGACGTCACGCACATGATCATAATTCTATATGCGTTTTGTCTTTTAAAGGGACATCCTGAATATTGGAGGTAACATATCAAATTACATACATACATATCATCATATTTGGAGATTTAAGGATGCATTATTTGGCTTTGTGCCTGCAATTTATAGGGAATAATTTCAACTTCAGGATTTCAGAGCTGCAGTATGTGTGGTGACTTAGCTTTATAACAGTGAGTATCAGAATGCTCAGTGTGTTATGTCTAAATTTAGAGCAATTCACCCTAGGTTTTGAAAGCAGCCATCAGCCATTTTCTAATAAATGTTCTTCTGTGAGCAACACTCTGCTTTTTACTTGAAACAGAATGATTCATCAAGGCTCAGCATTCTCTACATGTTGAGTGTTTTCTTTACACACACCTGGGCATTAGCAGCCTCTGAAAGTCAAGCTTACACTCCATCCTCTGTGTTGCTATGATGCAAGCTGGATAGTGGAATGAAACGTTTTAAGCTCTTTCAATGTCAATGTTAAAGTTTGGTTCAATGTGGAGGAGCGAATAGCTCATGCAGTGTCTGGAAAAACATAAGCTGCAATATTAATTTCACTTTCTTCTCTGGAGACTTCTGACTTATGTGTACTTAATATTATTATTATGATTATTATTATTATTATTTTAGTGCCATTACGCAGTTGCAATTGCAATTCAGTAGTATCCTATATGGGAACAAGAGCAGAATAAACCAGGTGTATTCCAAACATATAGAGGTGGCCTGGTCTTACTATATTGTCCAAATGCTTGTGCCAGCGTATTGTGCCAGAGCGATGAATAGGCTGACCTAATGATTCCTGTGTCAGTGTCTCTTTAGGTCGTCTTTCTCTCTGTGATCTGTATGGCTGCCTCTCATAAAGTTGTTGTGATTGCCGTGCAGGTCTGACAGTTTGCTTCACGTCTTGAGTGTCATGTCCAGTAGTGACATTTCCGGAAGCGACATTTTCAAGCATTCAGCTGAATTTGTATCTCCATTATAAACACCTCTGCTTCAGCACCACGTTCAGGCTGATGTTCTGTAGAAGGAGTAATTGGATGTGCAACATTTTGCTCTCCAGACAGTCTCTGAGCTCCATCATCCTGATGTTTCATTTGATTTAGTCCCCCTGTGTGTCTTTCTGTGAGGAATATGATGTTTTCACTTTGGGCTATGGAAAAGTGGCAAAAAGCATTGTATTTCACCAACATGTAAAGAGGCCTGTCTCTGTGCCACATTCAGGCTTTATGTTATAAATTTAGCTGTTTTCCCCCTTTTGAGAGACCACAGTATGTATTTGATCATCCCAATGTGAGTGCAATTATCCAGCTCCTCCACGCTCTAACATAATCTTCACAAGGACCTGGAACACATAGAGAAAGTACTGAACTTTGCCTTTTTTTGCTCATAGTATGTTTTTCCTCTTGCTCTATTGTCTTTTTGATGGTTTTGGGTGCAATTTCATATTCTTTTTTCAGTTGCTGCAGCCATTTTGAGCATTTTCCTGGTGTGAGTTATATCCTTCCTAATTATTTATCCCAAAGATTGAGTCAACTAACAAATGGGGCTTCCTACCAAAAAGCAAACAGAAAGTAGAGTAACCCATTCGCTTCGCTGGTTGTGCAGTTGTAAGTATGTACAACTTTATACACACAGTCACTCAAATTTCCCCTTTTTCTCCTCATCTAAGGTCCGCAGCATAGATACCAAGGTGAGATTATTTTTTCAGATGGGTTCCCTTGTGGGTGGTCAAGAGTTGTTTCTGAGTTTGCAATAGCAGTGTATTTTTGTAGTTATCTCAATGACTGGTGCTCAAATTATTTGTCTTGATCATGGTGTATTTTAGCAAGAAATCCAAATTTTGAAGTAACATTTTTCTGCTGCTGTTTGCCTTATTTGTTATGGGTTGAATAGGGTTAGTGATGTTGTCAAGAATCACTAAAATACACTTATACACTCCCCTGTTT
>NW_024044237.1:39193978-39226134 GCF_014851395.1 Micropterus salmoides
GGTGTTCACACCACCACGTAACCTGTTACCTATCATTCCCTTTTACACAACTTGAGGTAGGTCTACTGACGTGTGAATAATGGTGTTTGTAATTGTGGCTGGTGGCTGTTATCTGATGTAGCTAATTATGTAATTTTAGTGATGTCTCAGTGAATTTGTTGAACACAAGGGTCACTTAACTAATGTTTCCCACAGAGTGACAGTGCGACTGTGGATTGGAGCGTCAACGGGGCATATTTCTATTTCTAGTAGGTTTTTATTCCACCATCGTAATTCTATTTTATTCTCCACCTTATTTGAGTGTTTATTCACTCACTACTCTGCTCACCTTGCCTTTTCCTTAAGTTCTCTTATACCCACACTAGGGATGGGCGGTTTTATACTGCGGGATTGATACTTCGCAAGTTCAAGCTATTCCTTTGGTATCGCTTCCTTTAACACATACAGAGAATAAAATGATATGAATACAAAACATGGGTGGCTGCATCACTTCCGAACGTTATCAGTACTTTTGTAAGATGTTTGTGCCAATAAACAGCCCTGGCCCGTGTCACTGTGGAAACCTGTTTGGCATGAGAAACTGAGCATGCAGCTTTTGTTTCTTACCTGTATTGTAACTGTCATACAGCAAACATATAGTGTCAAAAGACTTGTGACAAAAAAGTGCCACAAATAGTTTTAGTTGCTCTGGAGAAATCATGGCCTGTTTAAGAGGATGAAGATCTCAATGTAAATACAAATGTGCACATGTTTAATGGTATTTTAATTTATTTTATTCATATGTATGTTACACATACCATACCACATATCATAAGAAACGATCAATATCAGTAGTGGTATTGTTGAAGTTGTAACAAAATGTATCGGTATCCTATAGAATTAAAAAACAAAAACAAAAACAAAACAAAACAAAAAAACTTATCCCCCATGAACACACACACACTCTTACACCTCTTGTCTCTTACTGCCATGTAAAAACCAAGTAGAGTTTATTTAATATAGCACCTGTTACAGAACAAAGGCACAAAGTACTTTACAAGAGTACATTAATAATAGCCATATAGGTACAAATAATAAGAGACAATAAAACATAATCAGCAAGACAATTAAAAGAGTCTTCAAATGTTTTTTAAGGCATCAACAGAGACACAGAACGGAAGTCTAAGGGAAGAGCCTCCCACAGTGTCAGATGCACCACTTGAAATGCCTGATCAACTTTTGTTTTCAGCGGAGCATGTGGAACAAGTAATCACTAGTTTGAAGACCCAAGTGGTATGGGTGAAGCAGGTTGGAAATGTATCCAGGTGCCTGACCATGCAGGGCTCTATGTAAAAACAAGCACCTTAAACGGAGTCCTGAACCTGATAGGGAGCCAATGTAATGAAGACAGAATGGGTGTAATGTGACTTGTCCTGCTAGACTTGGTTAACAGCCTTGCAGCAGCATTCTGGACGTGTGTAGGCGGTCCAGGGACAACTTGCCTGAGGCAGGTGAAAAGGGAGTTACAGTAGTCTAACCAGGAGAAATTAATGCATGATCGTCTCTAGTTCTGATTTTGACAAATGGTTTAAGTCTGGCAATGTTTCTTAAATGAAGGAACATGTATTTTATCTATAACATAGAAAAAAACATAACACTAGTAAAACATAACACTGGAAAAATATTCCATATTGGCAAAATTATTTAATCTGATTCCTAAAAAGGTATGCAGCTTGCTGTAAGACACTTTCAGGCTAAAATTTACATTTAAAGTGATCATATATAAAGGTTATTTTGATGGTTTTGTTCCGTACATTTCAGCCAGCTAAACTTTTTTTGCTGATAGCATGTTGTTGAGGCTCTTCAGGGCGACGCCATCAGAAATTCGCTCGCTGCCAAGCTACGATGACCAGAACCTCTATGTAGCAGCAATGGAGGGTGGTGAGTATGTCCTGAAGATAATGAACTCAGGAAAGTAAGAACCCCCACACTGAGGTGCAGACCTATGCCATGTCCTTCCTGCACCAGAATGGACTTCCTGTCCAAACAGCGCTGCCCACAAACAGGCAAGATGGCGGCCAGAATGGTCAAAATCTTACAAGAGGTATAATGAAACCACCCCTGTGAAACATATCTAGTGTGTTTTTAAAAATTCCTGAATCTGTTGTGTCAAAGTGATGCACTACCTGGAGGACAGTTTAAAAATTTCTTGTGCAAAGTGACATTATCTTGTAGTGCCGGTGTTGGTTTGTGTCATGAAAGTATCATTATGCTACTCAATTGTCATGAAACATGCAAGGACCCTATTGAAACTGAAGGAGTTATCCGATCTGCTTTAACTTTATGGTGTGCATTCTCAAGGCACTGATGAAGAAAAGGTTCATGTCGCATGAAGGATCTTGTGCCTTGATACATAAAGATACAGACCTCTGGAAGGTTTGAGTCCTCATCGGATTCATGGGTGCCTTGTTTCAAATTTCTACTTTCTATGCTGTGATGTAATGAGACACAAGGGATAAAGAACTGAGCTACAGTACAATGTGTCAGGGTGTTGTGGTGGTTGAGCAGGTTGGACCCAAACGCAGGACACAGAGCAAGCGAGTGCAGTTCAAAGAAGGTTTAATTCCAACAAACAAAAGCGAGCACACTTACAACAGAGTAGCTGAATCCAGAATCCATAATCCATAATCCAAAAATAACAGAGTCCAAATAAACAGGTGATCCAACAGAAATCCAAATCCAGGGAAACAGGGTGACACGACTAGTAAGGTTGGCAGGCAACACACAGCAACATGGGACAGAGCGTCTACACACTACAATGATCGGACCAAGACTGAGGGGAAACCAGCAAGGATATACACACACACACAGGGTTAACGAGCTGGGAGGAGACACACAGGTGAGGGACATGAGGCTGATGAGACACAGGCAGGCAGAGAGACAACTGGGGAACAGACGAAACACTTTACAAGCAGACATGGGGCAAAATAACAACCAACAGAAGAACACAGACCAGGAGTAAACACTCAAGACATGAACTAATGTACAGGACTAAGAACTAAGACACCAAACTAGGAACTAAGATACGAGACAAGACAAATACTAAGTAACTTAAAGATGCAGATGAATAATAATAATCACAGGACTAAGAACTAACTAAACAAGACTACACGGAGAAACACAGAACCAAAAGTGGACTTAAACAGGAAAGACATGAACATAAAACCATACTCCTAACACAGTGCAAAAGTGTGTCCTCTGTAGCAGATCTTATGCCTTACATAATGTACCCGGTTTATCAAGCAGAAAGACTACATTAATGTTCAGGTCACATGTCAGTTATGTCTCGCTATATTGTATTTACATACAAGACCATGTTGCAGTTTGGCTTTAACTGGGTTCAAAGGTTAACCATTTATATATTTATACTGTTCCATTTATCTCAATAAATAACAGGAAATAGTTAAATGCTGTTCAGTATGTATACTTAAAGTGTGTATGAGTTTGGTGGTGAGTAACATATGTGGTACAACTGTGTTGGTAGTTTTTGACTCTAGTCTATTTCTTCGAAACAGAAAACATTCTTACCAACATCTTAAACATCAGAAGTAGAACAACATTTCACACTAGAAATGCATACTGGTAAATGAGATAGATAAACTGCTGAACCATTAAAAGCCAACTGGAACTATCTAACGGTATATAATGGGAGATATTGTGTCCCTAGCGTACACAGAAGCAGTACATCTCTGATCTTGGTGACCCCAGGAAATATTCATGACACATGTAGTCATGTTAGAATATTGAAATAGTTTACATATAATATATGTTATGTTAATCTCTATCTATTCATTTACTGACTAATGGGCATCTCTACAATTGGACAGTAGATAACTTGTATGTTTTTTTGACCTTGCATTGTAAAACATGTCAAGAGGACATTGATCAGTGTAGTTACTGCTTAAGTCACATCTATTAGAAACTATGAACAATGTTTTAGAACCGCTCCACATCAAGCCAACTGTTCTGTGGACAAACGGATCCAAAGGCTTACCTCGTTGTGGTGAACTGTTTTGTCTTTTAGGGGTCCCTTAGGTGCCATACTGTACATGCAAACAGAAAAACAGCCCATCTCACTGAAACAGGGAAATTAGAAATCCATGCAGCTTGATCTTGTGGGGATGGATTCAGTAATATACCTAAAAATGCATATGAATCTTGATTATGATTTGTTTTTAACATTTTCTTCCAGTCAGATACACCAGTTGGCTACTGTACTTCATGTTTTAAAATGTATAGGTTGGCCTGTTTTCATCCTATAATGTATTAAAATAATGACACCATTAGCATTAAATCTCCTTACAAAAAAATAAATATTGTAATAGTATCTAAACTATGACCACTAGAGGGTGCAGTTCATTCAAAACCAGGAGCTGGAAATTCCTTGTTTGGTTGTCATGTTAACATGTAATTGTGAAGTTCTGAGAAAAAGCAAGAAACAAATACGGGAGCTATGTTTCCTGAGCCACTGTAAGGCTCTATGTTTATGAGATTTACCCATTGTAAAATGCTTTTAAACATTCTGCAGGTAATGGAGTTAAGTCTGTTGTAGTGAATGTTAATAATCAATCACTTTACAGAACACGTTCCATTACATTCAGGATGGTGTTTTAATTTGTGAAAATTGCTTCATTCTCACTGGCCCAAGTGTCCCAACAGTTTCAGATAACAAGGCTGCACAAACTGCTCTAATCCAACAAAATCCAAAGAAAACAACATACTCATCCAATTCAGAATGGCTTAAAGGCATGCAGAAAACCTGTAAACAAATGATATTACATTTAATCTGAAAAATCCTTATATATAAATTTCTCATGTTTGCGCCCCTGTCATGTTTAGTCTCAATTAAGCCTATACTGTACGAAGTGCCCCAGATTACTAAACAAAAAAGTCAACAGTCCGCTCCATTAGAATGAGACGTTCTGCCGGAGCAACATAAATTTATCAGTAGTTTGGTGAAATGTGTAACCTTCTCTGGAGGCTTATATTAAGTCAATCGACTAATTGCAGAGATCCACTCATCTGTGAGTGATTGTATTTGAATAGTGATTGATAAAACAGTTTTTTAAATGATCAACAGGTGTTTTTGGTTTATAATGTGTCAACAACTTCCCTTGTATTTGTGACAGTTGAGGCCAAAACAAACACAAAGGTATGCCCGTGGCTGTTGTTGGGTCAATTTGCCTACTAGAGAATATAATAAGAATATAATAAAATGATGCTGTGTGTCTTTTAGGGATGCGATGGTTAAGAGTGTTAGTGTGCTCACTAATAGTGTTTGCTAATTAGCACTAAACTGAAAGTACAGCTGAGGCTAATGGGAATGTCATTAGTTTGGCAGGTATTAATTCATAAACCATAGTATTGTAAATTACTTTTTTCACTTGATGAAAGGTTAAGGAATTATCAAAATCTATTACAATTCATCACGTTAGACTATCAAGTCGGCGAAAGTCAGCCGCCGTCATCTCGAACGCAGCATAAACATGGATGTAGTCTCTATGATGTCACCCGTGGGTTTCTGAAGAGCGATTGTGAAGCCCAGTGTGGGTGGCTCAGCCCATCGCCATCTTGTAATTTTATGTTAAAATAACATCTTCAAAATCATTTTGATGGTACACTGACCACCCTTTGCCTTTAAAACAGCCTCAATATTATATAATATTATATAATATACTGTATATATTATATATAATAATATAATATCATATATTGATTTGGTTTTCTTCTGTTTACTCACTTTGCATTTTGGTAATTTATAGTCTATCAAAATTTCTATCTTGGAAAGCATTCTTACTTTATAGCATTTTTTCTACACCTGCCTATAACTCTGGCACATAGACTGTATGGCACAGTACTGTGTATCAAATCTAATCTGGGATGCTCATGTTACAAGGTTATGTAGACAATTGTGATGTATTCATTTCTCGCAACTATATAATAGCCAACATACCTAAATCAATTACTATTACTTTCAATTAAATTACTACTTACTTAAATCAAACAGCTTTCACCGTTTAAAAACGTCAACAATCAGCTAATGGCGCCATTATTGATATAATGTGACATAGTCAATAAACTAAGTCACATTAAACCTAAACTGTGTGTCTTGAAGACAATCAAATGTCTAACTTGTAAATGATCTAATTCATTCATTGATGGGTCTGTCAAAAACAAAGAACAGCTTTCTTGAATTCTAATGTAAACTTGTAAAATAGCTAGTTACTAACATATAAAATATCTGCTGAAAATGTGCTTCCCACCAACCTGAATCAGATGCAACATTTTAACACTAAGTATTTATGGAAGATTTAAATGGACTTTAATATTTGTAACCCACAGGAAAATCTACAAATGTGTACATTTGTAAGTTCCTTTTTACACTTTTGTGGAATTTTGTCCAATGTGTACTGTGGAGATCTGTAAATAAACATATACACAAATATCTCACAACCTAAAACATGTATTTTTACATTTGTGTTGTGTAAAATCATATCCACAAAAATACAGTGTGATTTGCATATACACACAATTAAATCTGTACAAAGATCTTTTTTGTTCACATACATAGTGTGATTTACACATTTGTGGTTCCATTTCTACACACAAAACTGTTTTTACACATTTGCGGATTGCTTCCTGTCAATTTGCAGGTCACGTGACATTTGTAACCTCCCTTTTACACATTTGTGGAATTTTGTCCACTGTGTCCCGCTGAGATCTGTAAACAGAGATGTGTAAGTTTGAGAGCAATTTACTAGCTTTACCAGCAGGTGGCGACATTCTCTCCCGTGAATGGAAAGGATATTCATGGCACCAGAGCCCTCTGCAGGACACTAGCTAGCGTCAACTTCATCTGTAGAGACAACAAGGAAAAAGGACTGTAGCCTTGTTTCAACCAGCAGCGGAAAAATAAATCGGGTTCATCCTTGTCACCTCAAGGTAAGTCTGCTGTCCAGTTTGCTAACTTTGTGTCTCCTGTGGTGAGTTAGCTGTGTAACGTTAGCCCACCTTAGACCTAACAAACTCATATTAAATCATTTAGTTCACCTGGAGAGATTTTATGATTTTGACAATAATTGGTTATTCCCTCTACATCTGGAATTAGCATACCAATCTCTTATATAGCCTCCATTTACCGCAGTCTGATTTAAATTTAAAATCATTTTTGATTGAGGAGATTTTTTGAGGAGCATATATTTGTGCAGCACCTCCTTGCTTGCTCCCTCTCTCTCTACACCTCTACTGTTGTGTGATATCACAACATACTACACTTAGACAGAATAACTGACATAAATAAAAGAAAGTCACCATTTCAAGATATGCAACAAAGGAAGTGACACCAAATAAATTAATATTAGTTCACTCTAACTTAAAATGTAGTCCTATTAATTATTATTTAGTGCATCAAATGTCACTTGGTGCTTCAAATGGTTTCACCATCAAATCCCTGCAAACCGGGGGTCAAACTAAATCAGCTGTCTGGTCAAAGATCTCACATCTTTTATAGTTAATGTCAAAAATAAAATAATAATAAAATATACCTATAGTACATGAGTTGAAGAAGACAGTGATTTGGTTGCTCTTTTTCTTTGGAGGGAGACAAACAGCAACAGCTAAATATTTTAACACAACGACACTGAACCAGTGAGGCACCACACTGGAGTTGCTGGACTGGATACTAGTGATTAACACTGTCTCCAGCAGGCTGGCCACCATCAGAGAGAGACTGATGGAGAAGAAAATGACTGCAAGAAAACAACAACAGCAAAATTTCAGTACACTTTTAATTTCCAAGCGGTGGCTTTGAGGAAGAGCAGGTTGCCCACTAAATTGAAGATTGGTGGCTCGATCCGTGGCTCCCCCCACCCTCTATGTCAAAGTGTCCTTGGGCAAGATACTGAACCCCAGATTAATGTTGAATTTCTTTCTGATGAGCAGTTGGCACGTTGCGTGGAAACCTCTGCCATCAGTATATTAAATATGTGTGAATTGGGCGAACGTGACATGTAACAAAAGCACTTTAAGTGGTCAGAAGACTAGAAAGCTGCTATACGTGGACGGTCACATTAAGTCCTGTATGAATTTCATAATGATGTAGGCCCTATGCATGTTCCTTCAATTTTCTCTGGAATAAGATCACAGGTGTCACTCACTGGTGAGAGGTGTCGTGTCCCCGGTGGAAGGCAGCAGCTCGTTCATGATGAGCAGGAAAACTGTGTAGTCCAGGATGAGGGTCATCTTGAAAGAGGATCGGTCCACACTGTGGGGAGGCAGCAGGACGCTGAAGAGGTCCACTGCGATGAGGAAGCAACTGCAGATCAGGAGGTTCACCACATAGGCCTTCTTCTTAGAATGAACTTGTGAAAAGAAACAAGTACCACGCTTCAAGATTTATCTTAATTTCTTTCTGAATTCGTTTGCTAAAGGATTCACTTTAGGTTTCTTGTCACATGTAAGTGTGTTATCCTGCAAATGCTGACGGTGATGTTTATGGCATTTTCACATTTTGACTTTAACTCACCACTGACTACATTTAGTAATATTGGTATAACTGCTATGAAAGTTGCCAAGAGGTCCGCCTGCGTTCAGCAGACCACACAGTTATGTATTACTACCATCAATCTGGTAAGGTGTGGGACACTGTAAAAAAAATCTGTACTTTGACAGTTTTATTCCTTTTTATTTCACAGATTTTTCCTGTATTTCTGAAATACATGAAAATATCAAAAAAATTACAAAAATAAACTATGAATTTACATGTCTAATGTAAAATAACATGAAAAACATGTAGCTGTGAATAACCATAACATTTCTGTTATCTTAAGGAAACTTTTGGGGTTTTTCATGTAAACAAACTGTTACAATACATCAGTATATAGTGTCTACAAGTATTGTTAAACTGTCAAAACACAGTTTTGATCATTGAAAACAGCCATAATTACTGTAATTTCACATATATACATACATATAATTGCCCCAAAGTGGTAAAATTACAGAAAGGTAATATTTAATTTATTGTTAAATGACAGGCGTTCACACCTTTTAATGGGGTTAAAAAAGAAAACTTCCTGTAAAATTACGGGTTTGTGATGAAAAATGTATCTTCGATTGAAGAGTCTTAGCTATAGGTGTATTATCAAACCTAAAACAAACATATTTAAATCCTGTTTTTTAATAATTAAAAATTAGCACATGTTCACATAAGAGCAATATATTTCCATTTATCAGAAACCTATTTTGAGTTATCTTGTACTAGGGTTATTTGTGACAGTTTCAGACTTCCTTAAATTTGCTTAATTTGAGGATACTCAGACATTTATTCATTTTAGCTGAGGCTTTTATCCAAAACGATTTACAATTGAGATCGCACACCTCTGGAGCAGCTAAGGTTTAAGTGTCTTGCTCAAGGACACACTGGTGGATGGGTCACAGTGGGAGACTGAACCCAGGTTTTTCACACCAAAGGCATGTGTCTTATCCACTGCACCATCACCACCCCTGTTGGCTGCAACCAACATAAAGAATATTTTGGATACTGTTAGACACAGCTTCGAGATTAAAGTGCAATCTGAATGTAAAGTAATTGGAAAATATTTCTTAAAACGCTGGCATTTTGCTTTGATAGGACTGTACAGAGACATGAAAGGCAAAGGAGAGGGGAAAATGGTGGTTTTACATACAATGAACTTAATGCACAATCCAAAGACTTCTTCCCTGGTTTCAATATGTTATATTATTACGTTACTGTCGTGGAAATTGTATATTGCTGGTGAGGGATAAAGCAAATAATTGAGTAACAATAAACTGTTGTCTTTGAGGAATTTATTAATAAAAGAGAATAAACAGAGAAGTACTATAACACATATACAGCTGGTCGAGAGACCTAGAGCAGCTTCGGGCACCTGGCCCAGAGCAGAGGTGACTGTGTAAATGATTATGCCATTTACACAGTCTAGGTTTCTATGTTTTGGAGAACAGAGATCCTCTCCCAGCCTTGAATGAACATTCGAGGAGAGGAACAACAAGAGGGGAAAACACTAAACAATCTCACAGCTCTGACCTAAACCCTACATGTGTGTACAGATATAATGACTAAACAGACTAATAAAGAGTATATTAATAATAAGGAAATAGGTTAACATGTGTGTGTGTGTATATATATATATATATGTGTGTGTGTGTGTGTGTGTATATATATACAATTTTCTGCCAAAACAGTTACAAGACGCAAACATAGTAGATATTTTACAAGCATGGGCCAGATAAAGCAATAGTCGTCATTCAATCACTTCTATTGGCGGGTGGAAACGCCCACAAGACTTGTTCTGTGTCTTTTCGGTGACTTTATAAAACATACTGCTGATGGAGACAGTCAACAGAGCCTATGTGTTTGCAGCGTATTAGGTCACTTGTGTCAGCTATACATGTTAAAACAAATGTTATTTAAAGGCTGACCTCAGGAATCTTGGTGTTACAGTATGTTTGACCAAGCCAAGTACTTTGATCAACATATCAAAGCTTTGAACCACAGATATTTTTTTAATTTAAGAAACATTGCCAGACTCAAACCTGTCGTCGTTACAATGGCCTGTCAGTTTCAGGACTCACTTTAAGGTGCTCGTTTTCACATATAGAACCCTGCATGGTCAGGCCCCTGGCTGCATTTCCGACCAGCTTCACCCTTACATGGGGCTGTGGCTCAGGAGGTAGAGCGGGTTGGCTGTTAATCGGAAGGTCGGCGGTTCAATCCCTGGCTCCCCCTGGTTGCGTGTCGAAGTGTCCTTGGGCAAGTAGTGGTGGTAGTAGTAGTCCTTGTAGTGTGTAATAAAAAAATTTACTTACATCAGCTCCAGGCCACTTGGGTCTTCAAACCAGGGCTGACTAGTTGTTCCACATGGTTCACTGAAAACAAAATGTGATTGTGCATTTCAAAGGGTGCCTCTGACATTGTAGAATGCTCTTCCCGTAGACTTATGTTCCACAGTCTTTTCCTTTAAAAAACATTTGAAAACTCTTTTATTTAAGTCAACATTTGTCTCAACCCTAACCCTGCTACATGCGTAGCCTACAGCGTAGACCCAACGCAGAAGTATAAATCACGCTTTAGTATTCACTAGGTTTATCACAGGAGCAGGCAACAGCAAAGGAAACTATCCCACAATGTGCATGTTTTCTATGCTACAAGTATATATTTAGAATAAATGACTGCACCAAGGAGAGGGACATAGTTTCATTAATAATTTGTTTATTATTCAAAAGGAAATAAATTGTATTAATTATTTTGGTGTTATTGGAATACATAACACTAGAAAATCAACAAAAACCTTCACTCTAAATTGTGGCATTGGGTTGCAGTTATGATTAAAATAAATGTTATTTAAATACTTTTTTTTTACTTTTTGTTTCAGAAGCAAGATGCCAAATGAGTAAAGACAACCGTCAGCTTCACACAGCCAAGCAACAGAATACTGAATTGCCTGAATACATTAATGTATTAATCAAATACATTATGTAAATTATACCTAAACTAAATTATACCTAATATTCCTGTGGAATAATAGAGGTGCATTTATATGCCTGCTTCACATAATGTGTCTGTGTGTGTATAGATGCGCGTGTGTGGGTGCGTGTCAATTGATATGATACAATATGAAATTGTTAAAAAACAAAATTAACCTTAATTCAGTATCTTAATGTTTTAATATATAATAATAGTAACTGCTTATATGCATTGCTTAATCAGTCAAGCAATCTTAAATCTATATGGTCATGATTTTTAAATGAACTCAAAATGATTGAAAATTTTAAAATGTTCTGGAAATGCTTTATGTAGCCTACTGTTATTTGTTATAAAAACATTTAGAATGATAGAAGATGACCTTTGGTTTGAAGGTTTAATACATAGCAGTTTGCTGCCTAACCACAGGAGCCTGCAGATACAATAGTTTGATGTTTTTGGGTTATGATAAAATCAGGGCCCTGTTGCAAGCAGGTTTAACAAACTCTGAACTTAACTCTAAGCTCTGAGTTGATTGAGCCTGAGATGTGAAACTCCGAGTTTTCTGTTTCAGAAAAGTTGATCAGAATTAGTCCAATCAACTCTGAGTATGTTGAACCTGATGGAAGTGAGTGCGTGGGGATGAAAAAAAGACATCATCAATGGAGCTCTGATACTATGATTCACCATGGCAACGGGTAAATAAAGGCAGAGCCTCCATTTTAATCGGGTGGATCTAGAAATATGAATGCGTACCAACGCGGACCATGATAGGCTATTAATGTTAAAACGCAGGAGTGGAGGAAGGATCAATAACAATAGACTATTACATTTTATTCAGCGTTGCTCATTCATCATTTACCAGACGATGTGATGTTCCCCAGCTTCCCCTGCTGACTCCTGTCAGTCAGGAAGTTTGTGATCCACTGACAGGTGGAGGCTGGCATAGTGAGCTGGGTGAGTTTGGTGCTGAGGATGTCCGGGATGATGGTGTTGAACGCCGAGCTGAAGTCCATGAACAGGATCCTTGCATATGTCCCTGGAGAGTCGAGGTGTTGCAGGATGTAATGCAGACCCAAGTTGACAGCATCATCCACTGACCTGTTAGCCCTGTAGGCAAACTGCAGGGGGTCCAGCAAGGGGCCGGTAATGTCCTTCAGGTGAAACACCAGTCTTTCAAAGAACTTCATGACTACAGATGTCAGGGCGACAGGGCTGTAGTCATTTAATCCAGAGATGGAGGGTTTTTTGGGGACCGGGATGATTGTGGAGTGATTGAAGCAGGAGGAAACTTCACACAGCTCCAGTGATCTGTTGAAGATCTGTGAGAAGATGGGGGCCAGCTGGTCTACACAGATTTTCAGGCAGGATGGAGCTTTCATGATCTTCTGCCTCTGGAAGAGCTGGCGCACATCCTCTTCACAAAATTGTGAGTGCAGGTGAGGGGTCAGAGAGGGAGGGTGACTGTTGAAGATGGTGGTGCGGGGGAGTGGTGTGACATTCATTACATTCATTTTACATAGGCTACAGGCCTATTTATTAATCTCGCTGAGATGTTGGTGATGCCGGAATCCATTGATTAGACTATGCAGCTAATGAAAAACTCACTTTTAAACTAGGCTACATTTATTTGTTTCAGCTGCACCACAGTCATCCTCACTCTGAAATATTCACATCATATCCAGTTGATAACTACAATAGGAACGTTCCAATCAGTGTGTAGGGACCCTTTGCCTATCAAAAAGGCCACTACAGTTGCGGACTGGATGATTGTGTTATTTATGATGCGTGCACTAATGATCCAATGTCCAATATTGCAAGTACATTCATAGGTATAAAATCAAAGGAAATACAATAACTCCACTGTCATTCCTCTCTATCTCATACACGACATCTTTTGTCCTGTCTCAGGCACCATAGCTATAGTACTGGCTTGGATTGGGGAGGGGGCTGGTGCAATTTGTTGTAATTGGCAACTCTCACCACTAGATGTCACTAAAACTTACACACTAAACCTTTAAGCCTAGTCTTAAAAGTGGTGATGTTGTCGAAATTGGGACCCATTTCCATAATGGAGGTTCTTGATAAATTAATGCTCTGGCTACCACTTAACCTTAGAGACATTAGGCACTACAGTTGCATTTTGATAATGCAGTGCTCTAGTGAGGTATAATGAGCTCTTTGAGGTAAGATGGTGCCTGGCCATTTAACCTAACCCTTTGTAGGTAGGCAGAACAATTTTAAATTCTATTCCGTATTTCACAGGTAGCCAGTGTAGAGAGGCTAGAACAGGAGAAATATACTCTCTTATCCTGCTTCTCGGAATAAATGTGTGGACCAGCAGCATTTTGAGACAGGATGTTCCTGATCTTCTGGCCTGATCGATAGATATAGCGGAGAATCATCATAGCAGTGGAAATTCATGGCGTGGAAATACAAGATAACATATAGAATACGATTTCACAGAATTACCCCGTGTTTAATGGATTAATCGAGGTAAAAAACTATCGAGCAGTTTTAATGAAGGCAATTCCATTGAGGAAACCTTGGACAACAAGGGTTGGGAATAATCTCTTCCCAGTATGTTTCCAGTTAACTCTTAAATGGCAACACACACATTTTAAATGATGGTTCTTTAAAGGGGGCATTATGGAGTTTCCAGCAGCCACTAGTGGTGCGGTTTTAAGACTGCTACCAGGCGCGTGCTCGTACGCATGCTCGCTTGAACTCATGTGCGAGTATAATCCGAAACACAGCCACTTTCATACAGAAATCCTGCAATACACGCAGGAACACAAGCATGCAGGCTGTGGCTTTTCACTCAGACATGTTCAGGCTCTCTTCAACGTTCCCGTCTCAGAGGCAGATCAGATCAGCAGCTCCGTAACGTTACTTCATTCAGCGCAGCCAGCCGCATATCGGCACAATCCTCCTGGAAAAAAGCCACAGTGACAGCTATAGACAGGCACAGGGAGACAGCTTCACACAATATACTGGAAACTCAGGTAAACCCCTACTGCAACGTTACAGTAATAGTTTTATCAGCTGCAGGTTGAACTAATCCACTAATCCTACTGTAACATTAGCTGGCTGTTCCTAGCTGCATCACTATAGGCTAATGTTAGTAAACAAATTCCTCCACATTTGCTTTTTACCGTTACATCCGTTCTTGCAGGCTAAATAAACAGTTGTACACAGGATAGTAACATGGGTCACGTTAGTTGGTGGAGTAATGTGGAAAGCCATATAACTTTGCACTGGATAACATTAGCAACTGCACGGCGTTACCCGGCGAGCTAACGTGACTTTCTCTATGTTTCTGCAGCTTTACTAATGCTCACTTTGTTCTTACTCGACATCATCTGAACCTGTTTGGTGTGAATCCGACCTGGAGTCTCCCCATTAAAGCAGAATAGTGGCTGATGCAAGCAACGGAGAAAACAGGCGTATGCTTCATTTCTAAGTGAGTTTCGAGCCCATTGACAATTAAGCAATGAAAATTTGATTAATTTCATTGAAAAACTTACATACAGTCCCTTTAAACCTATTATGCTTTTTCACATTTTATGACTTAAAATGCAGCGTCTCGACTGTTCCCGCCGTCAGGCCCTCCTCAAGGAACTGGGCCCCCTCAGAGGCCAGACCCACAGTCTCCACAGGGTGGGGCAAGTGTGAAAGACCTGGCCCTCTGCCTGAGACAGCAGAGGGACCTGCCACGGCGGGCCCTCCAGAAGCGAGATTATGTCTGAGAACCATACTCGGGCCGGCCAAAACAGGGCTACTAACAGCAGGCTGACACCGTCTTGACGGACAGAACCCCCGGGAGCAGAGCAACTGGGGGAAAAGCATACAGACGCAGCCTTGGCCACGTCTGCACAATGGCATCCAGCCCTAGCGGGGCTGGGGGCGAGAGGGAGAACCACAGTGGACAGTGCCTCGGGGTGGAGTCTCCCTTCCACGGGCCTCAGCCCCTGTCTTGACAGCAGGTCTGCTCACTGATTCAGGGTCCCAGGGATATACATCGCTCTGAGAGACAGCGGTCTCTGCTGGGACCACAGGAGGATCTGATGTGCCAGCTTGCATAATGGGCGCGAGCGCAGACCCCCCTGGTGATTCAAATAGGCCACCACTGGACCATGGACCCGACGCGTGCAGGCGACAGGTGGGCCCGCATTGTCGTTGAGTCCCACACCACCCCTAGGAATGTAGTCCGTTAGGTGGGCGTCAGCACGCTCTTCTTTGCGTTGAGCCGCAGCCCCAAACGCTGAAGGTGGGCGAGGACGACATCTCGATGCCAAAATGAGCCAGTTGTCGATGTAGTTCAGTGTGCGGATGCCCTGGAGCCTCAACGGGGCCAGAGCTGCATCCATGCACTTGGTGAACGTGCGAGGGGAGAGTGCTAGGCCGAACGGAAGAACCCGATACTGGTACGCCACGCCCCCGAAGGGGAACCTCAGGAACTTCCTGTGAGAGGGACGGCTGGAGATGTGGAAATATGCGTCTCGCAGATCTATCGTGACAAACCAATCCTCGGATTGGATGTGACTGACGATGGCGGGGATGGTGAGCATCTTGAACCTGAATCTCCTCAGAGATTGGTTCAGGGACCGCAGATCTTTTTGGGAACTATGAAGTACTGGCTGTAGAACCCGGACTCCCTGACTGATGGGGAAATAAGTTCTATGGCCCCCTTTTCCAGCAGAGAGCGAACTTCTTGTCCCAACACCTGGCTCTGCTCCGAGTGAACCGCAGTCCAGACCACCCCGTTGAATCCGGGGGGGGGTGGACCCGGAACTGCAGCCTGTAGCCATCCACTACGGTGCGCAGGACCCACGGGGAAATGTTCGCAAGGCTTTGCCATGTTTCTGCGAAATCCGCCAAGGGAACCAGCCCCTCGGGGTTTCCGACTGCAACCCCTCGAGGTGGGCAGACCGGTGAGAGCTCGCTGGTGGCTAGCATGTCCGAAACGGCGGGAAAACAGCGCCTGTTGCCTGAGCCACCGCAAGGGAGGGGACCTTGGTCATCCTCCCTCGGGGGGTAGGAGGCGTGGGGGTGGTAGTTGGCCCCCCTACTCGAAACCTCAGGACGTCTTTCCCCGGGCCCCCCGAGACTGAATGATGGTCGTCAGATCAGTTGGCGAGAGCGCCTCCTCGCGTCTCGGAGGTTTGTTGAGGTGGACCATGGGAAGCGACACTTCGCTTCTGGCCCTGATGGTAGGAGCTAGACGAGGGCTGAGCTCGTCTCTCTTCAGCCGTCGCCGTCCTGGACCCAGACCAGCGGCTTCAGGGATGACGCTAGGGTGGGAGAAAGGTAGCTCGCTAATGCGTCCTCAACCCGAGGCATCGCTCCGTAGCCACTCTGCTTAATCTCTGTCACATTGCTGTAATCCAGCAGAGGGGAAATAGTCAGCCGTGCAGAGAAGGGTTTATTCCATGATTTACACAACTCATTGTGCAAATCAGGAAAGAATGGCAAGGACCGGAGCGGGGGTGGCGCGTGGTGCTGCAGAAAACGCTCATTTAGTTTACTGCTGCCCGCCTTTAGTTCATCATAGCTGGGCGCAGACTGATGACGTTGGCCCAGCTCCCGGAAGTCATCCTCTATGATGCTAAGCACGTCTAACTCCTCAGAATCAGACTGTGTGAGCCTCTCCGGACTCATACCTCAGGCGGGAGAAGCCGAGAAACGGGCTCCTGAATGGGGAAGAGGGGAGGCGGAGTCAGCAGACGGGGACTGGGAAAAGGCCTCAGCTGTCCCGACGCCCTCGGAGATATCGCGCTGCAGATTTCCTTCCAGGTAAGAAAATTCCTCTCGTGGTTGTACTTTTCTCTTCGTAGTCTCAAACATGCCAGAGTGCCTGCTGAATAGAAAAAAGCTGATGTGTCCGGTGTGCCGGCGTACTTATATACGCCTCCAGTTACGTCGTCACACGCTACTGTTCTAGCAACGCCAATAGGATTGGAGTAGTTTAATTCATGATTTCAGCCCTGCCACGCCCAGAGGCTTTCCCATAGTGTCATCACCGACGCAGTTCGAGTTCCCTCGAAGGGGAACAACAGCCTGGTAACATGCTTCAGGTCTTGGCCAATCAAACAACAGTGGGCTTTGAGAGGGGGGGCCTTAAAGAGACAGGAGCATCTACAGCTTGTTCTGACAGAGGCTGAAATGAAGGCCTATACGAAGAATCAGTATAAGAAAAAAATTTTTTTTTTGAACTTTGAATCATGAAAAGCTGCCATACAGGAGTCACAGAGCTACAATATAGGACTGTAAAAGCAGTATAATAGGTCTCCTTTAAAATGAAAGCATCTTAGCTTGAGCTAAAATAGCATGCTCTAAGTGTGATTGAAAACTTAGTAGTAGCCAGGTCCAGGGGCTTCGTCTTAATGATGGTCGGTTTAAGGCTTATTTTAGGATGAGTTGGGGACAGACTGTTGCAATCCAAGCAACTGTAAACTTCCGTGAGCACAACTGAGGGCCCGTCTCTCCATTCATTAGACATCGGACAATGGGAAAAAATGCAAATGACGTCAGGCACAATATTTTCAACTTCAGAAAGGGGTCGGACTGCCAGAAAGGTTAAGAACCCCTGATCTAACCAATTAGATCAATGACCGTTACACATTTTCTTTAAAATTTTTAATCTTGGTGTCAAAATTTAGAATAACACAAACTACAACACAAAACTTTGTTAAAAATAACAAGATTAAAGTTAATTGTCATGTTTAATCTTTATAAGTAGTAAATTAAATTAATTACAGATCCATCCCAGAGATGGACTTGATTGCTATTATTGATAAATTATCATAAACTTTGTCTTTACCTGCTGCCGTTTATATTGTATTTATTTTATATTGTTAGGATTTTATTGATACATTTTTTATACTATTTATTGGTTCTGTTCTTTATATATACTCTTATTGGTTTTTCATTACTAAATAATGTTATTTAACAAAGAATATTTAGAACAATAATACATTTTTTATATTTTATTATAACTAACTGTTTTCAGAGCAGCAACAAAAGTAAAGTTTACGGCAGCAAAGTCAGTATATAATGATGATGTACACAAGACACATTCTTATACCATATACACTGTTTTTGTATACAAAGGCACTGTTGTGTGTTATCACTACATACTACACTTTGACATGTGACACCTACAAATGTAATGTCACAATTGTTAAAGGGGCTATATGCAGTTATTCAATTAAATCACTTATTAATAAATCTGTTTATTGTATTTGTTTATTGTGTTTTTACAGATTCTCAGGTACACAGCTTCTCCACCGTCTCAGTCGCTGTAACTTAGGTGACAGCCCCTTCCAACTTGGACTGATCCTAGATTTTGCTGTAATCTGACTGGCTCAAGTTTACTGGCAGGAGTTTACTTTCCATCCGGTTTGTGTGACAAGTGCAACAGAGACGGTAAATATAGCAAAAAAATTTAATTTAGAAGAAAAATGTTGGCACAAGAGGCATTTGTAACTATTTTAGCCTTCTGACTGACTGTATACATGACATGTTGGTCGCATAGGTTGGTAGTTAACAGTATATTGTGACTTAAGTGTTCCTGCTCAGGTCAGACTGTTGCAATTTTATGTTTATTTTTCTTTCTCTGTGCTGGAGTTATTTTATGAACTTGATGGCTTTATCTAGTTTTTTATTTAATTTGTAATGAACTTTATCATGTGTCTCCTCTTTATACTCCCACGCAAAAAAGCTGTACACACCTGGTTGCAATCTTAAAACCTAATGGTCGCTGAATGGCCTGAAAAAAGGCACAATTTGAGTATATTAGTATGTTCAGTGCTTTTGGTTGACCATTTTGGTCAATGGTTACGTGTCAACAAACAGTAAAAGTGAAAATCAAAACTCAACATTAAATTGACCTGTCTGTCATTAGAAAAAGCACGACAGTGGGTAAATCACGATGATTGGTTATACACTTTATTTTATTTAATTCATTTTATCAGTGCGGTGCTATATCTGTCTGCGCAACACGCATGTCAGATCTCTCATTTGTGGCTGCCTGTCCTCGCGACTGTAACTTCCACTATTTTTATCTACACTAGAAAACAAAAAGCAGAAAAGAGCATGCATGTTACTTTGTGGCTATAACAACGCTGTTGACACTATGTCCACCATACCCTATAGTCCCTGCAGTAGCATGAGAACCACATAACGTTCAGTATTTAATGTTTTTATTAGACTATAATCAAAACGCATGTTTAGTCAAATTTTTGGGACAAACAGGAAGGGAGTCAGGACAACTGCTCATAATTCAGGACGTCTAGTCACTCTATGTGTCGGTGAGGTTAAAGATGATGGAAATGATGTAACATTAGACCTCTGTATTGTTTTAATATTTTGTATTTGAGAACGTAGTAAAAGTGTGAAACAAGTAGGCTCAACGGTGTTACAGCTACTGGATGTACGACCTATGGTTTTGCAACTGGCAAATAGCAGTAACTGTGAGTCATAGTACCAATTAAGACTAGGAGAGCTTAAGTATTTTTGTTGAACTTAGCAACAAATTTGTACATGGATATAATTTGTAAAATATGTTATTTGACATGTTAAACTCCATGCTGTAATGCAATGCAAAATGTGTAATTTGTTAGAAGGAAGATTATTGTCAAAGTGGTTTAAAAGAAGAAAAAAAGAGATATATTCTTTTTAATAAAGACAGAAAACAGCCTGCTGAACGATCACAAGTAACATCTCCTGTCTCTGCTTTTCCTATACAAAACAGGACACAATATCTGTTCACAAGTCACTCATGCTTAAGGCCTGTAACAGACACTGACATAAATAACTGACATAAATAAAACAATGTCTCCATCTCGAGTTCTTCAACAAAGGAAGTGACAGTAAACAAATTAATATTAATATAATATTAATTAATATTAGTTTTCTGTAATTTTCCATGCAGTCTTATTAAGTATTATTTAGTGCATCAAATGTTACTTGGTGCTTCAAAGGATTTCACCATTAAAACCCTGCAAAGTGGGAGTCAAACTAAATCAGCTGTCTGGTCAAAGACACATCTTTTATAGTTAATGTCAAAAAAATAAAATAATATACCTTTAGATGAGTGGAGAAAGACAGTGATTTGGTTGCTCTTTTTCTTTGGAGGAAGACAAACGACAGCAGCTAGATAATTTAACACGAGAACACTGAGCCAGCGAGGCACATCACTGTTCTGGCTGGAGCTCCTGGACTGGATATAAGTGATAAACACTGTCTCCAGCAGGCTGGCCACCATCAAAGAGAGACTGATAGAGAAAAAAATGTCTGCAGGAAACAATAACAATAACATTTTAGTACATTTTAGTTTCCAAGCAGTGTAAAGCACTCTAAGTCGTCAGAAGACTACAAAGGAGCTATACAAGCACAGTGACATTAAGTACTGTATGTTTTACATGCACGTTAGCAATCTGGTTTTAAGTCACATCTTGGTTATGATCTAATTCTGGGAAATTATGATAACCTTAAAACTTGAAAAACCTGTTATTTATCTCCTTGTAAAAACTAGGGCTGAACGATTAATTGCATTTGTGACATTATCGCGATATGATATGATATGATTAGCACTCACGGGTAAATTGGTGGTTGTGGTGGGTGAAATCACTTTGGCGGACAGGAACAAATGCACACCAGAAAGACACGTGTCGTAAGGTAAGCGTATTGTGGCTATCGGCGCCTATGTCACCTATGCCACCAGTCAGCTCAGGAACTATTTACGTAACAGCGTTTCAAACCAAACGCACAAGTCTGAAAGAGGACCAGCCTGTCTGAGTTATACAGCCTGGTTACAATTGTGCGCTGCTCACCAGCATCGGAGGCTGCACGGGAAGTCCGGTGTTGTCGGAGAATTACTAAGCTTGTCTATTAAACACGAGAAGTGTCACTTGGTTTTCTTTTCGTTGGCCAACTTTAGAAATGAACCTCAAACTGAGTATTTCTGGAGGTTTTTTATGAGAGATGGACTCATTAATTGGTGGTTGAACAGTGGGTTTTGTATTGAGCACTTACTGTATAATACAGATCACACTGGTGAACTTAGTTTTTCTTGTGGTCTGTAGGTAGGCCTACCTGATGATGTTATATCATATTATTTAATGCCATGACTTGACTCTCTAAATATCTTTCTCATATTATTATAATTTGATATTTAATCATAATAATAATTCATGCAATTCATGCATCACCTAATTTCATCATAACACAGGTCTGGCCTACAAGTATTGTGTTGGTCATACTATACACTGATTTACTGCTTGTCCGTTTTGAATAATACAGGAGCTAAAGAGCTTAAAAATTAATTGCATATGAAACTGCAATTGCAATATTGGTAAAAAAAATTGCAATTAGATTATTTACCAAAATTGTTCAGCCCTAGTAAAAACCCAACTATCGACCCTTTACTAGGTATATACTATGTTCCATGTCTGTTTTATTTATATATTTTATTTTACCATCATTTTACCAGGAAGTCCCAGCCACTACTGCAGTTTTAACTGCTGACCTTGTTGGTGTGAGGTCCAAATTAACTACAATAACAACCAGGAGGAGATTACATTTACATTTATTCATTTAGCTGACGCTTTTATCCAAAGCGACTTACAATTGCTATATATGTCAGAGGTTGTGCACATCTGGAGCAACTAGGGGTTAAGTGTCTTGCTCAGGGACACATTGGTGTCTCACAGTGGATTCGAAAACCAAAGGCATGTTGTCTTATCCACTGCACCATCACCACCACTTCCCTTTTACCTCAGGCACTAGCCCAGTTGGTGCCCCTCACAGTTCGAATTTGGGCATTGATCCATGAGTCTTTTTGGTACGTCTGGACCGTACACTGTACATGATAAATGGACGTAGTCATCGCGACATCACCCGTTGGTTTGTGGACTGCCATTTTGAAGCCCCGAGTTTGGCCGATAGGTCGCTGCCATGTTGAGTTTTTGCAAATAGGAAGTGCCCAGAAGTGCCCATATTTGGACGAGACGGCGGAGCTAACGGCCGTGTGCGGCGCTAGCTAGCTTGCTTAGCTAGGTGGATATGCAATTCATGTTAACTGTCATTTTAACAGGGCTTAACGAGTCGCCTCTAGCCTGATTGACAGGTAACGACTCGTCAATCTTTGATAATCCCGCACTGAAACACACTCTGCTTTATGGTCTATGTTCCTCTAAATCGGACCATAATTTACTAAATGAACATCATGCTGTATTGAAGATGACATGAAACTAGCCAATTAGACCATAAACTCATCAGGAAAGTGTTTACTGAGGTAATTATTTGGCATGTACATGTGTTCAGGGTGGGACTCTTATTGAACAGGTAAAATTTCGTACAGATCTGAGCATGTACAGTCAAGTTACAACAACTTCCTGTGTCATGGCGAAACATTTAACTTAACCGTCACGCCACGACCATGTCCTTAACCAAAATCTTACAAATTTTACAACATGGCCCCATCAATGACAGTTTTGAAGTTGATATGGCCAACCTGCTAGGAGTAGTTCATCACAACTTAAAATGTGTCATTTCCTGTTGCCAGCAGGTGGCGCTATGACTTTGAGTGAATATTGGCATATGAATGTGTTCAGGGTGGGACTGTCCAAATTTGGTACAGATATGAGCATCTAGACTGAGGTTACAACAATAACAGCAACAAAAGTCAACAAATGTAGCTAATTTATTGTTTTTACAGCTACCCTAAATCAAATATTAGAAAATAGAATAAATAATTATAAACATTAAACATTAAATAAACTTTTTTTTTTTTTTTACTTTTAATGGACACATGCAAAATGTTTTATACTTTATGTGAATATGATATAATCCAATTAATCTTATTTCCATAATGTACAGACGTTGAATCCTCACGCTAAATTCATCAAGTGCGACCCAATTTGATAAATAATGTTGTATGTGGTTCTCATATCGCGCAACATGAAGACTTCACAGCCTCTCTTCAGGTAGGACTCTCATATTGCAACACTTGTCTTTGTAAAGAGAGAAAATGATAGGATCGCTAATCTGCCTGTCAGCTCGCTCTGATCCGTTTCAGTTACTGTACTATTAAGGCTTTAATACGTGTGCACTCCTAATTTAGGCACGGCAAGCTTAATCGCTTTCTCACAAACGAGTGACAGAAGGATAATAAAAACACACAAAAGAAGAAAAGAAATGTTGCAAAGAGCAGGAGTCAAAGACACAATCCTTTGATTGCAAGTCCTGCGCTCTACCAACTAAGCTAACCAGTGACACTGAATTTGAAAGTGAAGTTCTCCTAAAGAAACGCACCTGACAATGGCTGCCAACCCCTGTATGGTTTGTTATCTCGAGAAAATTATCCCGTTATCATGGGGAAACAACATTCGTTATCTCGAGATTATGAGAAAATTTCACGTTATCACGGGAAAATGGAGTAAAAAAAAAAAATGTAATTGATGGGCGCTTAGGGCTTCCTGACCTTAGTATCAACAACCATAAGACTTTACACCCGCGGAGAGGTTTATCTGTCTTCTCTCAGGTTTACAGGGTCTACAATTGCTTTCCAAGTGTTCATATTTTAGATTTTTACTTTACTTCAAGGTTAATTCCTCTGATTTGGACATTAATCTGAGAAAGTTCACAGACTACTGAAAATCCTTTGAACGTACAGCTCTGTAATGTGGATGTCTGGGACCCACAGATTTGTTCGAGGGACAGAGACTCTTTTGGTTCCACATTCCTCCTCCTCCCAGCTCAGTCCCTCTATGTTCCACTGCTGCATTAAACAGAATAATACAGATGTGATGTGCAGCTTTAGAAAATGCCATCCATTTGAACTGTGTCACTTCATAAACAGAAAGAAAAAAGAAACACAAATATGGCATTTCATATAAAATACTATATTTCAGAATCAGAATCAGCTTTATTGCCAGGTATGTGTACACATACGAGGAATTTGACTCAGGATTGTACATTGCTCATGATGTGCTTACTCATTCAAAAATACCATAACACAACATAAAATCAGACACAAACTACAGTATAGACAACACTAATATACACACTATGATAAAACAATATAGACATATTGACAAATAGTGCAGTGATCAGAGTAAACTATTATTCTCATTATGTACATGTTGAAGGTGGATATGATATACAGGTACACATACATGCATACATGTACACATGTACACAGTGTGATGGAGTATAGTGCAAAGGATGCTGGAAAAAATAAATAAGACCTATGACCTTACGACCTGAGGTAGGTGTATTGAACAGCACTGAAATAGAGAATGGTGAATAAATAAATAATAAGTGGTAACCAGTAAACAGGTGGCTGATTAGAAACAGAGTTACTGGGTTATTGCACAGGAATTGTTCCTGACACTGTGAGTCAGAAATCAGCTGTTCATCAGAATGATGGCTTGTGGAAAGAAACTGCTTCTGTGTCTGTTGGTTTTGGCGTACGGTGCTCTGTAGCGCCTACCAGAGGGGAGGAGCTGGAACAGGTTGTGTCCGGTGTGAGATGGAAACAAACCTACAGTAGAAACCATTCAGCTCGTCTACCAGTTGTTGAGTACAAGCAGTGTTGGGGGATGGTCTCTTGTAGTTTGTGAGTGTCCACAAGCCACTCCACACTGATGCTGTTATTTAGCTTTTCAGCGTAGCACCTCTTTGCAGCTTTGATCTCTTTAGTCAGCGTGTTCCTGGCCTGGTTGTAAAAGACTCTGTCCCCACTTATGAAGGCCTCTTCTTTGGTCTGACGAAGCTGCCTGAGTTTCGCTGTGAACCAAGGTTTTTGGTTATTGTATGTGCGGAAGGTTTTAGTCGGCACACACATGTCCTCACAAAAACTGATGCAAGATGTCACAGTGTCAGTTAGTTCTAAGGCTGCATGGGGAACAGAGCAATAGGCATCCTTTAATGTTGTGTAGCATTGGTCCAGTGTCAGTTAATGTCCCTTGTGGGACACTTATATGCTGTCTGTACTTTGGAAGTTTGTGGCTGAGGTTTGCTCTGTTGAAGTCCCCAAGAACAATGAGCAGGGAGTCTGGGTGTTTTTTCTCCACTATCTGGTCGGCCAGGTGTAGTAATGCCTCACTAACAGGCCTGAGGTGGAATGTATAGAGAAACAGAGTCCGCCTCCCCGTGTTTTTCCCGTGAGCTCCCTTTCGCGATCTGCGCGGATGAGATTAAATCCCGGTAGATGAAGTACGCTGTCCGGGATGCGCTCGGTGAGCCAGGATTCGGTCAAACAGAGGGCAGCAGATCTGCAGAAGTCTGAGTTAGTTCTGTTGAGGAGCAGCAGTTCATCCATTTTGTTGACCAGAGAGCAGACATTCGCCAGGTGGATTGAAGGGAGCGCAGTGCGAAATCCCCGCTGTCTCAGTTTAACCAGCGCGCCTGCTCGTTTTCCCCTGCGCCGCTTCCGGAGGATCCCAAACAGAGCTGCTGCTCCTCCAACTAATAACTCTGGGAAAGTTCCAGGGTCAATAAAGAGCGGTGGAATAGTATGAGCAGTTGAAAGTCCAATGTTTAAGAGCTCTTAGAGGGACGGCAGAAAACAGCGTTAATTAACAAAAAGCACTATGGAGGGTAATCCTGAGGCGGCCTCTGCGGCGCCATCTTGGTTATTTCTGAATGACATATTTTAATTGTGCGGGGAAAAGTCGAAATGTTACCATGATGAGGATAAGCATATAAGACATTTCAACATTTTGCACAAAAATATCTTTTGTCACAAGTTAATGACCAATAGCAAGTAAATTAAGAGTAAAAAGTATCATTTGGAATAAGAAATTTTTTTTTCGACAGCTAGAACCTGCAAATTTCTGATGTTGGTGCCTCCAGTGGTTGTCTCCTAACCTTGAATTGGCTTATTTTGCTATAAATAAAAATTAATGTAATGACAATAATTCTGAAGATTCTATAAAGATATAAAATATCTACACATGGTGGATTTAATTTGACTAAGAATTCAGAATTTATTGATGTTTATGTCAGTGCTCTGAAAACTTACCAGATCTTGCCATAAGACTGTTGTAAGGGTTTCAGCCTTGTCATCCCATGGATGAGACATATGTTTTGTGAGCCCGTAATAAAGAATAATTATGAATTAGAATGACTGACCATTTCCACTGCTATGCGGATGACACCCAGCTCTACCTGTCCACCAAACCTACCACATCTCTCCCACCCACCTCCCTCTCTGATTGCCTAACCGAAATCAAATCCTGGTTCTTTTGCAAATTCCTCAAACTTAACAGTGACAAAACTGAGGTTCTCCTCATTGGCACCAAATCCACTTTGGCTAAATCTGACAGTTTTTCTCTTACAATTGAAAACTCCCCAATTTCCCCCTCCCCTTCGGTCAAGAGTCTGGGTGTGATCCTCGACAGCACACTTTGAATAATAACCCAGGCGTCCATATGGGACAGGCCTTTAATTCCTTTTTGCACAAAACTGAAACTACTATGAAACAGTTTTTTTTATTTCAAACACAAAACTTACTGTACAAAACTTATCCAATAATATCAACACCACGAAAACAACATGGTGCAGGATGAGAGAAGTTAGCAGACAGAGAGTGATGGACTTCACATGACAGGATTTACAACTTGGATAAATTTTTATGAAAAGCTGTTTTGATTCTTTTTTATCGGTGGACCCTTACAGACTAAAGAAATATAAATAATCAAGGAATGGACACATTTGGACTCAACCAGCGGACTTAACGAGCTCTTCAAAGGTAACGGCATTCATCACCTTTTTTCCTTTCCTCTCTCGTACCATGCAGGTTCCGCCAGTAAATCTATAAGAATTAGACTTTGGGGCTCGTCGTTTGAATTGTGGAGAATCTAACGATCTAACGATGTGTAGCATTACATACTGACATATTGATCATACGTTTAAACATTAATAAGGGGTTTAAGAGGTTTTATACATCCAAAGAACTTCTATAAAAACCAGACCAGACATTTAATGGGGACATGGGTTTATTTTTCAAAATGTGTTCCCACACCAGGCCAGTACAGGAGATAGGTGGCTATTTGGGACTCGGCTATTAATTGAAGTTTTACAGTAATGTCACTCGGTCTGCATACTTCCATTTACGTAACATTACTTTCCTCCGACCGTCTTTCTCACCCGCTAGTACAGCCAATCTCGTTCATACACTGGTCACATCCCGCATTGATTATTGTAATTCTCTTCTCATTGGTCTTCCTCTCAAATCAACTCTGCTACCCATATCATCACCAGAACCCTTTCTATAAATCATAACAGCTTCATTGCCTCCCAGTTAAATACTGCATTGATTTCAAGACTCTGCTCCTGACCTTCAAGGCCGTTCAAAACCGTGCTCCTCTGTACCTCAATGACCTCCTTCATATTAACACATCCACCCGTACTCTTAGGTCTTCTTCTTCTATTCACCTCACTTTACCTCCTGCTTGTTTGACCACCATGGGGTTCAGAGCCTTTAGCTGCTCTGCCCCTCGTCTCCGGAACTCTCTTCCACCAGACATCTGCAACATGGACTCGCTTTCCATTTTTAAATCCCTCCTGAAAATACATCTTTTAACAACTGCCATTTCCCACATGATCACTATTTTTCAGTCACAGCAATCTAAAACCAGTTGTTATGTACCCTGATTTTTTGCACTGTAATTATAGTTGTTAATTTTATCGATTTATTGCTGTACTGTTTTATTATGTTTTGTGAGGTGACCTTGAGTGTTCAGAAAGGCGCCTATAAATAAAATGGATTATTATTATTATTAAAAAACGTCATAATGTGCAGGCATAAATAGGTGTTGTGTAGACTCACCAATCCTAAAACTCCCACCACAGTGATATCAATGGTCACGTTAGATTTGAAAAATATTTGACGGGACGCACCAGTTGTTTTTGGAATAATTCCTCTTTAAGTGCATCAAACAAGGAATCAGGAGTTGGGCTGGTGCAATTCAATGCTGCTACAAAACCTGAGTTTAAAAAGAGAAAGTAGAAAATGAAATTTGTGAGAAAGCTCATACATGCACAAGGAAGTACAGCAGCTCTTTTATTGTGCTATTATGCGCACAGAAGCATTGTAGCTCTTTCTTTGTCTGCTGTACACAATATGAGTATGTTAGAGAAGCCAACAATGGCTGTGGTTACAATAGTTTTGTTATCTTGAGATCACAGGGGTAAAATTAAATTACTACAATTGCTGTTATCGGCTTCTAAAGGTAAAGGTACTTTCCTGTCACATACACATACAGTACATAGCGAAATTCATCCTCTGCATTTAACCCATCCCCCAAAAGAGCAGTTTGCAGCCACTGTTCAGCGCCACTTGGGCACTATGCTGTGGTGGGAGACTGCACACATTCAAGAGCTTCAGTCACATTATAGCCTCTTGCCTTTGATACATCTGAAAATCTGAGATCTTTAGAGTCACTGTATGTCTTCAGACACTTATAAAAGTGTTAATGAGTTGTAACTGAAGGCTTCATTAATGGTCAGTGAAGACCAGCTTTTTCCACAACATGGCAATGCAAAAGTTCTTATAATAGCTTATAATGTCCATAAAATATTAGTAATAAATGTCCATAAAATATTAGGCCCAAACATTGTTTATAAAATAAATAAAGCCATTAGTCACAACTTACAAAAAGCTTCCAGTATAAAGGGTGCCTCAGTAGAATATAGGCACTGTTTTTTAAAAATCACATTTGTGCACAATAACTTTGACAATCTTTTAATAACCACAATAGAGATGAATTCTCTGAATTTCTGAAAAATAAAAGTTAGAAATTATTATTATTACACTTTATTGTCCACCTTAGTGGAAATTTGTCTTCGATTCCTCAGAACAGATAAACAACAGTGACACCACAGTTAAATTATAATTTAAATAATAAATGAATTCCTCATAGAAACAAGGTCTGAAACAATATTTATAAATGTACCATGTTATAAAACTAATTTAGTCAATATGCAAACTGTTATATATATACTGTTGGCATATATTAATTATTTATTTTCTTGTCTTTTATAACTACATATATATGTTCTAAAACGGGAAAGGGCAATACTTGCATTTCACTTGAGATTGTTTGTATTTTATGACAACAAATCTTAAGTTAACTTTCAACTAAACTTTTTTGAAAGAGGTTTCCACTGTATAGGACCAGAAGAAACGTGCCCAACTACCAACTTGCAATGTTTAAGACTTTGACAGGTCATCTTCTTAGCTTATTTTCTGAATAGTCATAATGTATTCCTGCCTTACCGTGAAACAGCATGAAACAGATGAAGATGAGCTCAGCAGGCTTTACTCTGTCATTTTCATTCTCAGTGAAGCCTCTACTATAATAAGTGCCTCAGATCACATACCAAAGAAGTCAAAACAGTGTGCTCCATCAGAGTGAGATGTTCTGCAGGGGTAACATCAATTTATCAGTAATTAGGTGAAATTTGTAACCACCTCCACTGACTAATATTGACTCAGTTGACTGATTGATGTGGCATGACTTAAGCCATAGGGGTTTTCCCAGTTGCTTGCAGAGATCCACTCATTTTTGAGTAACCATATTTGCATAATGATTGCATAGATTGTACAACAGGTTGTTGAATCATCAACAGGTAGATTTGCTTCATAATGTGTATTCTTGTATTTGTGACAGCTGAGGCCAAGGCAAACACAAAGGTAGGCACTTGGATGGTTGTTGTATCAGTTGAGAATGTACAAAAATTATGCTTTGCCTCTTTTAGTGCTGCGATGGTTAAGTATGTTAGTGAGGCTGAGGAGGCTGAAAATCAGATACCTTTAGTCATATCAATTCAAATCCATTCAATCTAGCTTTATTGGCATGAATGTAAAACAACAAATGACACTGCCAAAGCCACAAATAAATTACAAAAGAGCAATTCATTTTATACAGTTCATTAATAACTATAAAAAAATAAAAAATAAAGATAAAGTAAATAATACAGTAATAGGGTTTGTGTATGTGTGTTAAAAAATAAAATATTAAAATTTAAATAAATAAATAAAACAGTATCAAATGTGAGATTAAAAAAAAACTAATATATTTAGTGCATGAGGTTAGAAAGTGCAGCTCTGTCTCTACCTGTCGTCTGTCACACTGGGAGCAGATTCTCTTCTCTATCTGTGGCGACCCTTTTCTATGGCCAGGCTGTGTTCACTTAGTCTGTATGTTGTCAACATTTTCTTAGTTTAGGACATTTATTTTGCTCAGGTAATATGCCAGTGTGAATTCTCTTTTTAGGGTCAGATAACATTGTAATTTACTTTGTGTTTTGATCGTTTCTTTCCAGTATTCAATATATTTTTCTTTTTGCATGCTGATAATTTGGTCTGGTCTGCTTGAGTTGGTGTTGCTGTGCTGAGTCTGGAGACTTGTTACTGCAGAGAGCCTCAGGATCAGCTGGCTGAGGGGACTCTTCTCTGGTTTCAGCTCCTGGTATGTTACGGCTTTGTGATGGTATATCTGGGGGTTAACTGATTTTAAGTGATTGTAAAATTTAATTGATCTTTTCTGTATTTTTAGTAAGAGGGGGTATTGGCCAAGCTCTGCTCTGCACAGATTATTTGTTGTGTCAAGGTTGTGCGTGTTGTGGCTTCACAAATGCTTTGCTGCATACCTCGGTTGTAACGAGTGGTTATTTCAGTCAAAGTTGCTCTTCTATCAGCTTGAATCAGTCGGCCCATTCTCCTCTGACCTCTAGCATCAACAAGGCATTTTCGCCCACATGACTGCCGCATACTGGATTTTTTTCCCTTTTCACACCATTCTTTGTAAACCCTAGAAATGGTTGTGCGTGAAAATCCTAGTAACTGAGCAGATTGTGAAATACTCAGACCGGCCCGTCTGGCACCAACAACCATACCACGCTCAAAATTGCTTAAATCACCTTTCTTTCCCATTCTGACATTCAGTTTGGAGTTCAGGAGATTGTCTTGACCACCACACCCCTAAATACATTGAAGCAACTGCCATGTGATTGGTTGATTAGATAATTGCATTAATGAGAAATTGGAAAACAGGTGTTCCTAATAATCCTTTAGGTGAGTGTATATTAGCTGTTAAGATCAGTGGAGATGATGCACAGGGACAGGATGATGACCCCAGTCATGTTGATGAGGAGTGAGAGAAGGAACAGAAGGAGCAGCAGCAGCAGCAGCAGCAGGAGGAGGAGGAGGAGGAGGAGGAGGAGGAGGAGGAGGAGGAGGAGGAGGAGGAGGAGGAGGAGGAGGAGGAGCAGGACGGTGAAGAGAAGCAGCAGGAGGAGAAAGTAAATGGAAACAGACAAAACAGTGACAGGTACATGGGTTTGTTTGTCACCTGTGTAGCTGTACAATCAGTAAAAGCAGACACACACACACTCTCACAGCATTGTAGTTTTTGACTATATTTAAGGTGAAGGTCTTCAGCATAATCTGATTCACTGTATACAACACTAATATGTATTAAAATAACTGCAAAAAATATTTCTGCTCGCCCCCAAAGGGCGCTTGCATAGAAAACCTCTCCGTCTCAATGTCCCGGGCTGAATTTCAGTCAGGTGTTTACAATAGACTGTATAAAGGTGTTTA